>NC_087248.1:2409200-3016700 GCF_037042905.1 Lytechinus pictus | reverse complement strand
GCTCGCAGTTCGCATTGTATGTTTCAGAGATACATCTTTCTTAATAGACTGGTATGGAGCTTAAGTTTTGAATAGCAGAGTGAGACTATAGGCGCCGCTTTCCGATGGCGGCGGCGTCAACACCAAATCCTAACCGAAGGTTAAGTTTTTGAAATGACAGCATAACTTAAAAAGTATATGGACCTAGTTCATGAACCTTGACCATAAGGTTAATCTAGTAGTAATCAACATTTTGCCTGAGTTTCAGGTCTCATGACCGAGGTCAAAGGTCATTAAAGGTCTATGAACTTTGGCCAAGTTGGGGCCATTTGTTGAATTACCATCATATCTCTGTAAGTGTATTGGTCTAGTTCATAAAACGTGGAAATAAGAGTAACCAAGTATAACTGAACATCTTGTGCCAGTTATAGTAGTTTTCAAAATCAGCACTGCTGCTATATTGAATCGCGTGATGCAGGTGAGACCGCCAGAGGCATTCCACTTGTCTGAATATCAGCATTATCAGCTCGCGCGGCGCGCTCTCATTATTTGTGTTGTCAAGTACCTATTCGCTCCGTGTATTCCATAAAGTTCTCAAACTATTCGTTTTCAGGATTGATGGTCAAACCGCGCTCGCATTTTGATTTGGGAGTAATTACTGCTATCAAAAATTTCGGCTCGCAATTCGCACTCGCGTTAATTGTTATAAATATATTAACCCATATGCACCCTATTCATAATTACAAAAATGCTTAAGATGTCCAGTTTTCAGGCCTTAATATCAAGAAATTTCGCGCTCTCATTAGGCTTATTAGATTAATAAGAGAATAACATTTTCATCAATATTCCTGATAATTAAATTGTCCTTTTTCAGAAAGGAAAGTCTTATCTCACTCTTATGAAGAGGAATAGCAAGATAGTCATCATTTTCATATGATGACAAAATGTCCTTAGGATGTCCCGGTCCTAGGTCAAAATAATAATTATAAAAAAAAGCTCTTGCTTCGCGCTGGCATTTATATAATCAATGCAATTCATATCCGCTTCACAATTTTCTTACACAGTGGTCGAATTAAAGTTTAAATTGACAATTTTTTCACATCGGAATATCAAATGTATTTTCAGCTCGGATTATTGATTTTATGATAAAAAAATGCAATTAAAATTAATGCCCAGATTCTAGGTCTAAATCTTGAACGCAGATTGTTCTTCATTTAAAACATTCTTACATTATCCAATTTCAGATCAGGCTGTCAAAAATTTTCCGCTCGCGCTTCGTGCTTGCATTATTAATGTAGGAAGTTACCAAATTACCCATGCTTTTCATGATTTACAAAACACGAATAGAGTCTCCCGTTCTTAGGTTTAAATCTCATTTTTCCATCGCTTAATTTAGTTGTATATCTATCCTGTACAAACTGTGCTTAATATGTCCATTTTTTAGGTCGGAATGTCGATCAAAAATGTTAAGCTCGCGCTCGCATATTTGATTGTTGAAATTTAAATCGTCTTCATTGCTAACAGCAAATCAGGCCAGAATGTGTATTTAAAAAAATTATGCTCGCGCTTTGCGCTCGGCGCAGTAATTATGTAGTTACATATGCATTTTTGTTCATGATCAGAATGTTCAATTTTCATGACAAAATACATTAAATTTCCCAAAAGAAACAACCAAAATCAATTTTGAGCGGCAGATCCGGAAAATATGGGTGAAAATATTTCGATCCCCAGCCCCCCCCCCCCCCCCCCTTTGCGAAAGCTGGATCCGCCTCTGCGGTGGATATGATTTCGAGGTAGAACGATATCTGCCGTTAGGAACGATATCCCCCGGACGAACTGTAACTGCCGCTACATCGGCGAATCATGTAGATCCAGGCCAGCGCCATATTATCGAAGCTCTTTTGTTGGAAAACTCGACTGCGTAGGCTTATTGGGCGTATATACTCTAAGGTATCCGGAAGTATCGTTGATTTTAATCACCACTTTAAAGGATACAGACTCCTGTTTTCACGCAAATCAGTGTTGTGATTGTAAGTACAAAATGATATCATTATTTTTCTGATTTAAGTTTGTTTCTTTCTTGAATATTAAGCTAGTAATAATTATAACTTAATATAATTATGAACAATTGTGAAATTAGATTTGACCTATTACGATTTTACGAATAAAAAAAATTGCAACTGCATGAAGGAAGCTTATTTCAAGGTTGTTGAATAAGAAATAAGGGCATCCTCATCGTTGAAATCTACAGGAAGTGCGGGTTACAATTGCTGATTCTTTCATATATAAAATTCAAAGTTGATCAGTAGCGTACCACTGATCTTTCCCCTATCTGGATGGGAACAATAACGCTGATTGGCCTATTCCGTGTTGAAGCACCGGAAGTTGGTACCTCCGCCCGGCGAGTTCCCCCAAAAAAGCCAAAATCGAAGTAGAGTCTGGTTCACGGCAATAGTGTCAATTCTTAATTATACTTACCAGATAAACTCTTTTTACAGCACTTTTCAATGTGAATTATACCTGATACAAAGTTAATCATGCCGTCCTGTGCCGCGTATGATTGCACTAATCGGGACGACCGTGGAAACAGAGAAAAGGGGGTTACTTTTCACAGATAAGACAAGCTGGTGAACTCATAGTTGTAGACTTTATGTAGTCCCATGTGCTCAAATACATGTGTGGTAATTTTAAATTACCGGAGCAAGTTTCCAAAACTTTAAAACTCCAGGGGGGGGGGTTATCGATTGTTGTGATTTCTCTGGAAGCGTGATGAATTTAAACCGTGATTCAAATAAATATTCAGTTTATTAATATTCATAACTGTCACCAAGTTTTATGAGTTTATCAGTCATGTTTGGACAGAAGAATATCACGAGACATGAAAATACTGACCGTGTAGCCTGTATTCTGAAACTTGACTTAAGTTAAGACTGAAAAATCTGCCGTTTCGGAGGAGTTAAAAATTTGATTTTTTGCGAAGCACAGATCCTGACCAAAACAGACTGATTTTTCGGTCAAGGACTAGATCTACAAGGTATTCTTAAAATTATTTTATCTTTTATTTGTGTTAATTTCCTTGGAAAGGACAACAAAATTTACAAGCTAGGACTTTAGGAGGCTAATGTAACTTGTGGCATGTGAATTTGTGATATTTCTCTGTCAACAATAGATCTAATTATTTATTCCAAGAACTTATTTTTTTTTAAAAGTACGTAAAAAAGACATTAGGCTACAGAGACGGTTTACAGACTTCAGAAATTTCACAGAACTTATTTTTAGATGATGAATGTCTTCAAAGAAAAAAATGTCTCGGTAGAGCAAAAAATGGGGGGTTATCAACCAAAAATTTAGGGGGGTGACGCAAGAAAAATAATCTGACAAGCAAAAAAAAAGGTTATCAACCCAAAATTTAGGGCGGACCACAACCATTTTAGGGGGGTCCACCTGAATTTAGGGGGGCCGGGATGCAGGAAACAAATTTGACAAGCAAAAAGAACAAAAAAGGTTATCAACATAAATTTTGGGGGGTCTGTCCCCCCACCTAAAATTTAGGGGGGACAGGACCCCCCCCCCCCCCACTTCCGCTGCCTATACTATCAACAAACTGGGGAGAGGATAATTGAAGAGGGTCGACCGATGTGACGGAGGGAGAGAGAGAGGGAGATACTCTTAAAGGGCGAGTCCACCTCATGGAAAAGATTATTTGAATAGAGAGAAAAACCACACAATAATGCTGAAAATTTAATCAAAATCAGAAGTAAAATATGAAAGTTATGATATTTTAAAGTTTTACTTAATAAGCGATGAATTTTTCGGTGTTATGCTTGTTTGATTTTTTTTTTGGGGGGGATGACTTAAATAAAAGGGGGTTTCAAGCCCAGTGTTATAAGCCTGCATAACATAGAAAGTCCTCGCCCTATCCCTAAGATGTTATTTGGCAAACCTCCAAAATACCCCTAGACAAGTCAAGGATTTCATCCATTCTTCCTTAGGTGAGAAAAACACCAACCCCTTCAAAATTATGTTTCCGAAATGTACTGGGAAAGTACCATGGTTTCAAGAAAATTGCGAATTCTGGCAAAGTATGAAGTTTTGTATGAAAAGCAATGACAGCTTCAGTGGGCAGACAGCTAGCGTATCGCTCACAATGCACATGCTAGTGGAGCGATCGCGTTCCTTTTGGGGGAACTGGTATGGCGGACAATAGAACTCGCGGGCTTCAAACAAAGGACCCTCCCCGCATATCCAGTTAGTGGAGAGATCAGTGTAGCGTACCTAGGATTTTCCACAGGGGGGGGGGGGGGGCAAAACCGTCCGCCAAAAAATGACAAGCAAAAAAGTCTTCAAGCTCGTCATGCAGGGGGGGGGCAGGGATACGTCCTTTGCATGGGTTGTGACTCGTCAGGGGGGGGCAGACTGCCCCCCGTAGGTACGCTAGTGAAGTTGATGTAGTAAATGGAATTGTGGCCCACATGTCATGCGTTATTCGTTCATATTCATTCATTTTGTAGTAAATGGAATTGTGGGCCACATATATTCATTCAACCTTACCCCTAGTTTTTCTCCAGCAAGCAACCTGTTCACATCTTTTCTTCATATTCTGTTTCAAACGTTATAATCAGCTGCGTAGCCAGGATTTAATTTTGGAGGGGGCGTTGGGAAGGGGAAGGATGCAGGGAGGGGAAAGTCCCGGCCCCCATCCTATTCCTCATGTCGCTTTGAATTAAAATCAAAAGGAGACGTCTCTTGGTAGCTTCTCTAGTACCCATGTCAGTTCGAATTTTATTGACTTGCTGTGATCAAGAACGTTTTTTGTGGAAAAAAATTATCAACACACAAAATCAAATTTTTTGTATTCCAGAAATAAGAGAGAGAAGTCTTCTTGTTAAAGTTTTTATTCCTTTGGGTGAAAAAATAAGAAGGAAACCTTCGCATTTTCTATTTCTCCTTTTTTGGAGGGGGGCGACTGCTCCCACTACCCCCTGGCTACACGCCTGGTTATGATCAACGCACACACACGCACATACACCAATTTTTCAGAAATTCTTGTAGAATTTTTATCCAACTATATAGTTTTTATACACCTCCTTCCCCCTCTGGAAAAACAACAACACGCGAGATCACAAATATGCTTCCAATTGCTGACCAGCTCTGATTTTATGACTTGTTTGTCATTATCTGTTATTACTGAAAGAAAATTGATTGCCATGTTTCCATTAGCCGAATTCTTCAAACTTAAAAAAATTTGCAAAATGAAAAGCTAACATTACATGTTGATTTTGTGTATGCTTACCTAGTGTGCCCTGTATGATTTTTTGTTCACTTATAGATGCAGTACAAATCAATAGTAAATTGATAGGACAACGTACAATTATTTCTGCATAAAATGCAGAAATCAATTTCTCAATCATATTTTCACACAAAAGCTAGTTTCCATTCAGAAATTTAATCTTTAATTAAAGATTAATGGGCTATTATATGAGGGGGGGGGGTAAGGGCATCCCACTAAACAAAGAATAAAAACATAACTCCCCTCTTTGATATACAATAATTTTATAAATGATGAGGAAGTCTGCTGATTAGCAAGAAGTCCGATCATCATAATATTATTTTATGCCATTTTGGCGCAAGCCTCCTTTTTAACCCCAGACAAAAACATTCCGTGTTCGCTCAAGCATGAACGAAATTAATTTTTATAATGGCATTTGAAAAATAAGACTTCAGAGCACCTATAACACCAAAATATAAACATCATAATTTGAAACAAAAAAAATATAGACCTTTCAAATCTGTCCCGTTTTTTATACGCACCGTATAAGCACCCCAAACTTTTGAAAATGGGTGCACATGTGATTGCATCGCCAATAGCTCATGTTTTTAATTATTCAATACGAAAAGGTAAATTTCCTTACGATTTTAAACTTGCCAAGATTGTACCTGTACCTAATACCTTGGTCACATTTGCTCTACGGCGGCCGTACGGCGAGTCGAAAACAGCCGTTTTATTAATTTTGATTCAAACCACCTATATGTAGTTGGACAAAAAAATGTTAAAACGGCTGTTTTCGACTCGCCGTACGGCCGCCGTAGAGCAAATGTGACCATGGTATTAGTGAAAATCATGCGATGACTTATATATAGCTTTCGTCCAATATCTCTTTTATCCGTGGCTGCCAAAATTTTTGAAAGGGCTGTTCATTTACAGTTAGTTACCTGAACACACGCCAGTCCGTCTTTAGGTCAAATTACTCAACCGCAACATGCTTAACTGAAATCAGTGATTATCTGTACGATAGCATTGACAATGGTCCATTGGTTGGCGCCGCTTTCTTGGATTTACGAAAAGCGTTCGACATCATACCACATAACCTCCTTTATAAAGAGGTTAGAGTATTTTAGTCCAGGATAGGCCCCATAGAAACTTGACCAAACCTTGTTTTTTTATATATACAACATTTTTTTGACGGTTTCTTGTCAATTCGAGGGTGCTGATTACGAATCTGGATGATGCCACTCGTGTAACCTTGAGCATTTTCCGCAAATTGGCGAAATCAAATATGACCGCCAAAGTATGCAAATTACCCATGAAAATCATAAAATTGTCTGCACATTGGCTATGAAATGCATGAAATCGTGTGGCAGGAGTGAAATACTCTCTAAAAATAATTTTTGACAAAACATTTATTTTCCTGATATCAAAAAAGGCGGCCATATTGGATTTTGCCAATTTGCGGAAAATGCTCAAGGTTACACAAGTGACATCATTCAGAGTCGTAATCAGCACCCTCGAATAACAAGAAACCATAAAAAAATATTGTATATATAAAAAAAAACAAGGTTATGCCTCTTCTATCATGGGTATTACAGGACTGGAACTGGAATGGTTAAAATCATACCTGATCGTTAGAATGCAGTGTGTATCTTATGAGTGAGTTTCTCCCTGTTTATTCAGGAATGCCTCAGGGCTCCATTTTGGGGCCCTTGATTTTTTTGTATGTACATTAATGATATTACTAGTTTACCCTTCCAAACCTAAACACACTTATCTTTATATGCAGATGATACAGCTATTTTTATCCCAAGTTATGGAAGAAACTGTACAAAAACAGCTGCAAAGAAACATTAATATCCTTACGAAATGGTTTTGGAAGAACGGTATAATTGTCATATTGTTTTCAAGCAGAAAGAAAAAATATCAAATTTAGAAATAAAAATGAATGGTGAAACACTTCAGAATGTAAATAAGGTTAAATATCTAGGAGTTGTTGTACACCAGCATCTTGATTGGTCTCCTCATGTCAACGAGGTTATTAGAAAAATAACATATTCTATCCATTCTATTAGAATTAAAACAATTGTATTATACATTAATTCTCCCCCACATTGATTATTGCAGTACAGTCTGGGCGTCGTAGAAAGACCTCTTAAGATTACAAAGATGTCAAAATAAATATGCCCGCCTCATATTACACGCTGATTATTATACCCCTACTGTTCAATTACTTAATAGTTTAAAATGGCAATCCATACACACTAGATTTAATTATTAATATTGCGTTTTAGTTTATAAAGTATTGAATAGATTATCCCCTCCATATCTCAGAAGATTAATTACTTACCGTCATACCATCTACCCTACTCGACATGTTCTTACCAATCAGTTATACCTTCCTAAACCCAAAACAGATAACAAAAAAACGTTCCTTTTCTTACATTGCAACCAAACTTTTCAACTTCCTACCACTTCATATTATCATCCCCTTCCCTCCTATCTTCAAAAGACGCCTTAGGCAACACCAGACCCATTGAACAAATTTTCTATTTAACCATAATGACCACTGTCTTATGTTCTTTTTTCGTTACTTGTAATGATTTGGGCCCATCATGCTTTGTCTTTGTGTTTATATATTATTTTCGTTGTTCTATATATACTCATTTCATTTATGATTTTTATTTTAATGAAAACGTTGTTTTTATTCATTTTCATTCACTGTTTTTATTTCTGTATTTGTTATGTTTATTATGCATGTATATTTTGACAGGGCTCTCTTGTAACGCAGGCCATTTGGCTTGAATGGGCCTATATGCCCTGTCTTTTAAAGAAAACGTGAATAGATAAATAATAAATAAATAAGCACAAAGCCTTTTGCAAAGACACTAAACAAACATTTAAAAAATAATTACTATATTCTATAATCATAATTATTAGATTATAATCATGACAAAATTATTTTTTGAAATTATATTGTAATTTTGCAATTTTTCGGAATTCTTTGGAATTGTTTCTCCATTTGAACCAATGCATAATAAGCATAATGCGCTAATGAGCATATTTGTGCAACGTATACATTTTATTGTAACTGTAATGTCTAGAAAAAACCCAAACAATGAACAATACAGCTCTTCTAAGGTTCCCTAAGATGAGGAATTCATTTATGACACCAGGTTTCCATTCTTACCAATGTAATCATGGTAATTAACGTAACTAACATAATGCATTGGCGGCGGAAGCATAACAATTTAGGGGGGGGGGGCGGAAAAATATTTTCACCTACATTTTCTTAGTCGGCTGCTAAGAGCTGATTTTGTTTATATTTTTGGTTACGGGGTAGTCCATACTAAAGTCTTAAGTTTTAATCACCTCTTTGTTTTCCTTACAAACAAGATGACATATCAGGCAAGCGCATAACAGGATTTTGCACCCCGTGGGCCCTACCTGATTTTGGCGCCCTTGTGTACAATTCAAAACAATGGCGCCCCCTAAAAATGAATGATGAACAAGATTGGCCTCTAAAAAAAAATTATGCGAGCGCAGAGCGCGAGCTTAAAATATTGATATTCTGACCTAAAATTTTGACATTCTAAGCACTTTTAGTCATCAAGCAGGATTGGTATTTAACTAAACATTTTATGGGAATGCGTAGCGTGAGCTGAAAAATTATTCCAAGGTATTCCAACATAAAACTGGACATTCTATTAAAACACTTTTGTGACCATGAACAGAATGGGTAGGCCTATCTATCCAAACTATTGATGCGAGCGCGAAGCGCGAGCTGAAAATTTATGATATTCTTACCTAAAATTAAGACATTGTAAGCACTTTGGATAATCATGAACAAAAGGGTATCTAACTAAAAGTTTATGCGAGTTAAAAATAAATGTTATTCCAAGCAATAACTGGACATTCTAAGCACTTTTTTCAGCCTAACAAGATCTGTCCAAATAATCTGCCTATCTGTCTAAATAATTCATCATAGCGCGAAGCGCGAGCAAAAAATGATTTTCTGATCCCAAAAGCTCAGATTCTAAGCACTTTTTGAAACGATGAACAGAATGGTCATTTAAGTACGACTTGAAACGGTAACACTTGAATTACTGGATTATTTCATTATTAAGGGTAATAAATAAATCCCATTCGCCCTGGGAAGCATGGGTGTTGAGTCACCGCCAAGATGCTTATTGAAATTTTGTTCTAATTATAATAGAGAGATTTGACCTAAATCTCCTTCATTTTGGTGTGAAAAAACTTTTTTTGGTTGTCAAGTTTTCTGAACAAAATCGCATTGGGAGTGATTTTTTTTTCTATTTTCCATAGTAAACATTGCAATTTTTGACTGTTCAATTTACTTATCTTTTTCCTTTTCCTTTCTGCTTTTCTTTTTCTTTCTTTCTTTCTTTCTTTCTTTCTTTCTTTCTTTCTTTCTTTCTTTCTTTCTTTCTTTCTTTCTTTCTTTCTTTCTTTCTTTCTTTCTTTCTTTCTTTCTTTCTTTCTTTCTTTCTTTCTTTCTTTCTTTCTTTCTTTCTTTCTTTCTTTCTTTCTTTCTTTCTTTCTTTCTTTCTTTCTTTCTTTCTTAGCGCATTATGCTAATTATGCCAATTTCATTGGTTAATATGAAAAAAATGATATCATAAATTAATTCCTCGCCATAGAAATCCATAGGGGGCTGCATTATCTATGCATTGGGAGTGTTCTGAATAGACATTCACAAATACGTATGTATTACACATAATGCCAATTAGCTCATTATGCTAATTAGGCTGATAACGATAATTGCATAGATTATGAATTAAAACAATTTAATTTCATTCACTTCATAGGCTCCTTAATAATATCACATTACCAAAGACATCCTAGCTGATGTTAGAGAAGGTAACATATCAGAGAACCAATGGACATGTGTCTATAAGAATTACACACTACAGCGATGCAAAATGAGAAGATGAATTATCTTGGAACCAGGAAATTCGTAACTTGGCCATCATCAGATCATAAAATATAATGAATTATATATCATTCGAAAGAGGGAGATAAAGCCATTGTTTTGCACCTAGTGAAAAATTGTGACTGGTCACGCATCAATGACTATGAATTATAATTGCAAGAGTGCATATTTTCAGACCTTGCTGTGATCACTGAAGCATAGCACGCAATGCTTCAATGATAATGACTTATTTTCTATTTTTCAGAGAGATAAGATGAAATGCTTTAATTTGATAAACAATTCTTGATATTTCATTCTTTATTACGGATTTTATAAAAACAATTTTAAACGAATTGATGTATAACTGGTGTTGCCTCATTGATTTTATTATTTGGTATAAATATATTCATTTTCATATTCAAGTTCCTGTCAAAATAAATAAAACCGGTGAAAAGGATTACAATCTTATATGAAAAAAGAGTGTCATATCTTCTCTCAGGAAAAATAAGAAATAAAACATGATCATTGAAGCATTGCGAGATATGCTTCAATGATCACAAATAGGTGTGAAAGTATGCATTATCAGGGGCAGATCCAGGATTTTCCAAAAGGGCGGCACATTTTTCCGAGGAAAAATTTGACAAGCAAAAAAAAACTTTGTTTTAATGGAATTCTTACATTACAAAATTTAATTTTGCTTCTTAAAGGGGGGGGGGGGCACGGGTTGGGTGTGCCACCCCCTCTTGATCCCCAGCGCGCATTATCACACTTCATGAATTATAATCATTCATGCATGAGTGATCACACTTTGCAACTAGGTGAAAAAACAAAAACTATACTTTTATCTTTCATGCCAAAGTAAGGCATGAATGCAATGAATGAACCCCAGATGCCAATGATGTCACAATCCTACATGAGTAAGTACATTTGCAAATCCCTTTCCAATGAAATTAACTCGAAAATTGATACCAAAAAGTGTTTATTGAACAATTATAATGTAAATTACTGAAAAGTGTTTTTAAATGAATTTTAATGCAACTCCTGTAGGATTACATGACATCATTGACATCTGAATTTATTTACTGCAGTCATGCCTTTATACTTTGGCGCAAATAAAAATGTATATCATTGCAAAGAATACCACATGAATGAATATCACATAAATATGGGTATCAAAGTATTTAGGAGGATATACTCTTTCCAGCCATATAATAATAATGGTAATGTGTTCATGACACATTTTTTCTTCAAATGGGAATTTGTGAGGTGTCAATTTTGTTTACTCACACGGTAGTGTAGGCTTCAGAAGATTGTAAATAGAGTACCTTTCTTTCTACCAGCATCTACCCAAGTATACCCCTGTGCTTTCTTTTTAGGTGATCTGAGAAATTTGCGAGACCCTAAGCCAGACACAGTGGGCAGTCCTTGCCATATATTTTCTTTCTCCTAGAAGACTCTCTTTGAATATGGATTCTAAATAAACAAAATATCACACATATGAATATAAATGACATCTTTTACTTCAAAACAGATAGTTAAAACAAATAAATTATCTCAATTCATATTTGCAAGCTCTCTTCTGTTGTTTAATCATTTCAAATGTCTTGGCAAAATTAGCATCCCTTCTTTAATGGAAATACCACAAAGAAGTGTTATGATGAGCTCAAATATTATAATCAATAAAGGAAGCTTATATTTTTATTCAATAAAATATTTCTAAAATGTTGCAAAAATAATGTGCACACTATGCTAATCGTGATTTACTTAATGAGACATGCTTACTTTTCATTTGTTGTACAATTCTTGATATTTCAGTTGGTATTACGGATTTCATTAACGATTTTAAACGAAATGATGTCCAACTGCTTTGCCTCATTGACTTTTTAGTCCAGTAGAATTTTTTCATACCAGGAAAAGTTGTTAAGTGCAAGGTGTTTTTTTTTGTTATTGTTGATTCGTGTTCTAGATGGATATTGTAAGTTCAGTTTGGTTGCCCTAATTATAGCAACCTTGAGCAATTTCATTAGACTATTTAGCATAATCATTTAAATGCATTTACACAATATGTAATATGCTCCTTCTCTTAAACCAGAAGGTAGGCTTCGATGTGCCACTTCTTTAGCTGGTAGAACAAAACCTACTTTTTCCTCTTCAAGTGGTTTCAAGGCTGTACTGTTTAGCACAAAAGACTTTTGCCTCAATGTGCGCTCCAAAATAGTGATTTTCTAATACGCATTATACAACAAGAAATAGCCAAGGGGGAGGGGCGTGTGCACGTGCTATGCACCGAAATCAAACTCGGCATCTTGTCTTCTTCTCCTAAACAATCGATTTGAATAACTCGTCTTCTTTTCTTCTTGTCACAAACAAGTTGTCTTGCCGAGTTTCAACAACTCGTCATCTTGTATTCTTGTCACCAACAAGTTGTCTTGCCGAGTTTCAACAACTCGTCATCTTGTATTCTTGTCACCAACAAGTTGTCTTGCCGAGTTTCAACAACTCGTCATATTGTCTTCTCGTCCTTCTTCTCTTCTCTTTAGATTTTCAAGATAATGCTGAATTTTTTAAAAATGTGTTTTATATGTCTAGAATAGGCCTAGATTTTAGTTTTGTTTCAGACCATTTTTGTTTACCTTTCTGTGCTTTGACTTATATATATTTTTTTAAATACTGATGACTGTTTTATATGCTTTCATTATAGGTTGAAACATTTTCATCATAATACGTCAAACGTATCATCACAGGGGTTTCACTTGAGTGATTTATTTCATTAGCAGTTGACTTTAGTGAAGTGTTAATCCAACATAATGCAGGAACCAAAGTCAGAAGTGACTGCGCTGGACACCGAGTCTGCGAGAACGTCGCTCATATCTGGTTTAACAAGTGCGCCAACGCCACGCCAGGCGTCCGGGCTGTTCCACCTCGGTCGGCCCCTGCTTGGCTGTATAGTTGTGTCACTAACATTATTAGCATCGACAGGCAAAACAGACGCCGACAGAGATCATCACGTGATTAAGAGATATATACCAAGTTCCAATGTACGTTGAATGTATTTTTTTAAAATGTTTTCTCGGGGAATGCAAGCTTATTCGCTTGGACAGACATGTTTAAATGCTTGACATGGGATTACTGGAGAAACAAACATACTATGATTATTCCCATTCAAATATGCTCCTTAGATCGAGCAATATTTACAGTTTTAGTGTGATATTCAGGACCAAGCTTTAAGTTTCAATACATTTTGGACAAGGTCATTTTTTTAAAATAAATTGACAAGGCCACAAAATGATACAATATTATTCAATAAGATATCTAACGTCATGGTCCCGATGGTCTTATATTGATTTAAGCATTGGAGAATAGAAGTTAAAGAAAGTACAAATTTATGATTATTCTGGTGGTTAATAAATATATGTCTAAGGCATGTGTTGCCTGCATAGCAGAGCGAGACTATAGGCGCCCCTTTTCAGACTGCGGCGGTGGCGTCGTCAACATTGAAATGAAATCTTTTTAAATGCCATCATTTAACTTAAAAAAGTATGCGGATTTACATGTTCACATGATAAGGGTCATTTCAGGTCAATGAACTTTGACCAGGTCGTGGTATCAATATACAAAACCTTACCAAGGTTAAGATTTTGATTTTTTAATTTTACAAGTAGAAGTCCCTATTCCTTTAAACTATCATAATATGGTTATCAATCATCGACAAATGGAAAAACATAATTTTATTTCATAAAGGTCAAATGACATTTCGGGGCGAATAAGCTAATATCAACTTAACAAAACCAACCAATGCTGTAATTTTGAATTTGCAAGATGATTTTGAAATTATCAGTCAGTATATAACGTGGATATAGTAATTAAAATGTATCAGAAATTAGATGAGTGTATTTTTCTGGTCACTGTGTGAAACTTGGTCAAAGGACAAAGGTCAATTCATTTCAGATCAATCAACTTTAATAAGAATTTGAATTTTGTTGAAAATTCTATATCCGGGGAAAATATTGAATCCAATTAAATTGAACTTTTAATATTTATATCACAGATTATATGAAAGGAAATAAAAAGAGTCAGCTTAAAATGTTGATTGAGATCAAATGCATTAGGACTTTATTATTAAATGAATGTCTTATTTTTCTCTCTTTCTGGAAAGACTTCTTGACATACATGCAGTTGTTTCAAAGCCAACAATGTTGTTAAATTGCATTAGGTAATGCAGGCCAGGCTCAATTGTTTAAAATTATGCTCTAATGTTGTATTATTACAGAGAGAACACAATGTATCTTCACTCGACACGACTTCCCTTATATCTGTGGCAAATGCAGTCAATGTACAAGATCTCAAATTATGTGATCTGAACCCTCTTCTCATTACAAGAGTTCCTGATACAACGGGTAGCAGAATACACTCTTAAAAATGTTGGGCAACATACGGTCCACACAACAATTGGTTAAAACTTTATCCAATTCTGGGTAGTTTTACACCAATAATGTGTGCTTTGGGTGAAAACTACACATTATTGGTGTAAAACTACCCAGAATTGGATAAAGTTTTAACCAATTGTTGTGTGGACCGTATGTTGCCCAACATTTTTAAGAGTGTAGCACGTGATGTAAGTTCGTCATTCGTTAGACCAGAACTTAACCAATGTTGGGTATTTCAATTTTTAAAATAATACTGAAAGCATATAGTAGTGCCTATAGCATAATTCTTAATGTGGACCGTTACCACGCACCCGGACCACGCATCGGCAAATTGATGAATGGAATTTCAAATCACTAATTGACGGTCAAAAGCAATCTGATGGTCAAGAGACTGATGTCAACTTTAAAAGTTGACGATACGTTAAGTTAGGGCCTTATTTGGGATTTACTTGATCAATTAAGGCCGAAAGTCGCTTCAGATCAATAAGCTTGGAAGAATTGATATTTTGTTCATTATTTGAAAATACAAGTCGACCCTGACTTGCAGGTTTCGACGACGGGGAAATTGGTGATTAAAGGATTTTACATCGAATGGTTGATGGTTGTTTTCTGAAAAGAGATGAAATGATTTGAGTTGATGACATGATGGATGGACTGTCCTACCAGTGGTTGGACAATCCGAGCTAGGTGACTTACAGGTGGGAGAATCCCTTGATGGATACAGTAAGCCGGAGAGGGACATTAATTTTATGGATCTTGGGCTGGCCAAAGAAAGACTGGGCAGGACTGTGGCGGATGGTGAGTGGAGTTTCTAATATGCTTTTTCACACTGTACTTTTCCCCCTTAACCCTGGGAAATTGGTGGGCCTAAGGGGGGGGGGGCTAGCCCCACCAATTTCCCAGGGTTAAGCTTAGCCCACTTCGTTTTCACACTACGTTTTATGGCCAATCACAGAAGTCGAAATTGCACGTTAATCACGCTCTGTATGGTAAAATCATCAATATTCATGAGCTGTGGGATAGTCCGGGGTTAAGGCGTTAACCCCAGCTAAGCAGATAATGGGGTTAAGAAAGACAGTGTTGAATCCAAAAAAAGATAGTATGGGGTTAACGATAGTCTTAGGTTAAGGATAGTATGGGGTTAAAGAAATGCAGTGTGAAAAGCATATAAAAGAGCGCAAAAAATGAGTGAAATTCTCATGACTCAGTATAATTTGCATTAATATTATATTTACACAAATAAGTACGGTTTATCCATTGATTCCACTGCAGCACATTGTTGAGCAGCTGGAGAGTATTGGAGGATGGGACGTTAATCTGCACATATTCCAAGACATAACTCCCCATGGCACGAAAACATTCACCAACATCATTGCAACCCACAACCCCAATGTCGAACGGCGCCTGACCCTTGCCTGTCATTACGACAGCAAGTACTTCAATATGTTCAATTTTATTGGAGCAACTGATGCAGCCCTTCCATGTGCCCAGTTGCTCTACTTGGCCCGATCCCTGGCAGAGCCCCTCAGGCAAGCTTCCAACCCCGTAAGTCAGATAAAGGGGTCGATTGCTGTTAACAAAACTATATTCAGCTTTAATACACGAGTAATGATCATGATGATGGTGACGAAAATCAAATCTAAAAATGTTAATATCAAAGTAATGATGACATTGAGAACCTAAAACAATATTTTAGATATTAATAATCTTACAGATGTTAAATTTGATACCTTAAGTACCACATCAAATGAATTTCTGAATGGAAATATGACCCTTTTCCCTTCTGTTGTCGTTTCAAGTTAACTGAATTGATATATTGATATTAATTAGTTTAGTCATTGCAGAAGATCTATTTATTACAGACATATTTGATATCATTCAAAAGATCATTTAATTTTCTTTAAAATGATACCATGCTTGATAAGATCATGCCATTACGAAAAGAGCAGGATTCAAAAGTGTGGGATGAGGTCTGAATTGAAAAGCTGCAAAACGAGCAGAAATAATCATGAAGGGTCAATACAGAACATGTAGGTTCTTTTGTCTGTGTCAATAGAGATGAAAATCCATTCAAATCAAGCCCCCGCTTCTTCACTTTTGATGTTTTGTTGTGTTTTATGTAGTGATGGTTCTGTGAGATAACATGATTTGAGTCGTGGTTTGAAATACCCATGCATGTTTCGTTTGTTATGTGTTTGCTTGTGCAGAGGTGTGTTTGATCCCATGTTAAAGGGATGGTCCGGGCTGAAAATATTTATATCATAATACATAGAGTAGAATTCACTGAGTAAAATGCCGAAAATTTCATCAAAATCGGATAACAAATAATACAGTTATTGAAGTTTAAAGTTAAGCAATATTTTGTGAAAACAGTCGTCATGAATATTCATTAGGTAGGCTGATGATGTCACATCTCCACTTTCCGTTTTCTTATGTTATTACATAAAATCATAATTTTTTTCATTATTTCATACTTGTGTGAATAATATGTCTCCCTTATAATGAAATAAGTTGCAGCAATAAATATCTAATGCACTAAATCAGTTGTCATTCCAATTTTTCTACTTCTTGGAGGAAAAAATTTGAATAAACCTCATTTCATATAATAAAATACAAAAGAACAAGTGGAGATGTGACATCATCAGCCCACCTAATGAATATTCATGACGACTGTTTTCCCCAAATATTGCTAAACTTTAAAATTCAATAACTTTGTTATTTGTTATCCGATTTTGATAATTTTTTTGGCATTTTGCTCAGTGAATTCTACCCTATTTATTAAGCTAAAAATACTTTCAGCCCGGACCATCCCTTTAATGTTGATGTTAAGGTACATGAAAACAAAAGAAACCGCTGAGAAACTCACGCATCTCCACGGAAAAGGAACAGTGACTTTCAATATTATGTCATTTTGCAACTTTTGAATTTTGACCTTGCCCCAAATTTCAAGGCACTGTACCTCCATTTGAACCACAATTATATCATGTTAGGGTATCATTTAAAAGAAAATTGAATGATTTATTCATTAATTTCAGTCACACATTAAAGGGAGGGTCCGGGCTGAAAATATTATATCCTAATGCATAGAGTAAAATTCACTGAGCAAAATGCCGAAAATTTCATCAGAATCGGATAAGAAATAATAAAGTTATTGAAGTTTAAATTTTAGCAATATTTTGTGAAAACAGTCATCATGAATATTCATTAGGTAGGCTGATGATGTCACATCTCCACTTTCCGTTTTCTTATATTATTAAATAAAATCATAATTTTTTCATTATTCCATACTTGTGTGAATAATACATGTATGTCTCCCTTAAAATGAAATAAGTTGCAGCAATAAATGTCTAATGCACTAATCAGTTGTCAATCCAATTTTTCTAGTTCTAAGAGGAAAAAAATTGAATAAACCTAATTTCATATAATAAAATACAAAATAATAAGTGGGGATGTGACATCATCAGCCCACCTAATGAATATTCATGACGACTGTTTTCCCCAAATATTGCTAAACTTTAAAATTCAATAACTTTGTTATTTGTTATCCGATTTTGATAAATTTTTTGGCATTTTGCTCAGTGAATTCTACCCTATTTATTAAGCTAAAAATACTTTCAGCCCGGACCATCCCTTTAATGTTGATGTTAAGGTACATGAAAACAAAAGAAACCGCTGAGAAACTCACGCATCACCACGGAAAAGGAACAGTGACTTTCAATATCATGTCATTTTGCAACTTTTAATTTTGACCTTGCCCCAAATTTCAAGGCACTGTACCTCCATTTGAACCACAATTATATCATGTTAGGGTATCATTTAAAAGAAAATTGAATGATTTATTCATTAATTTCAGTCGCACATTAAAGGGAGGGTCCGGGCTGAAATTATTATATCCTAATACATAGAGTAGAATTCACTGAGTAAAATGCCGAAAATTTCATCAGAATCGGATAAGAAATAATAAAGTTATTGAAGTTTAAATTTTAGCAATATTTTGTGAAAACAGTCATCATGAATATTCATTAGGTAGGCTGATGATGTCACATCTCCACTTTCCGTTTTCTTATATTATTAAATAAAATCATAATTTTTTCATTATTCCATACTTGTGTGAATAATACATGTATGTCTCCCTTAAAATGAAATAAGTTGCAGCAATAAATGTCTAATGCACTAATCAGTTGTCAATCCAATTTTTCTAGTTCTAAGAGGAAAAAAATTGAATAAACCTAATTTCATATAATAAAATACAAAAGAATAAGTGGGGATATGGCATCATCAGCCCACCTAATGAATATTCATGACAACTGTTTTCACAAAATATTGCTTAACTTTAAAATTCAATAACTATGTTATTTGTTATCCGATTTTTATGAAATATTCAGCATTTTCCTCAGAGAATTCTACTCTATTTATTAAGCCATAAATACTTACAGCCCGGACCATCCCTTTAATATTCACTAAAAACCGAGGAGGAATTATCGATCAAAGTCAGATTTCCAAACTTTTTTAGGAGTTTATTTACAGTGGTGCTCAAAATTTTGTGAACCCCACCAAAAATGAACATATTTAAAGTGTTCAAGTTCGCTATGTTTTAGATATTTAACTGTGAAGTCCGGTGATAAAATATTACAGACAAGAAAGTTTGTTTCTCTAGGCTTGCCTAACATTGTAGTGTTGTTGTCTACATTCAACACTCGGCATAATGGAGTGCATTTTGTGGTGGGGTTCACCAGGGTCCTGTGAACTATTTTTTTTTATTTGAAAAGCAAAAAAAGAAAAGGGTGTCACTTCAAAACGAAGGTCGTATTGGTCCAGAGAAATTTGACAAGCAAAAAATGGTTTCATTACAAAGTGAAGGTTACTTCGGTCTAGAGACTATTGAAAAGTAAAAATACACAAATTAGCACAAAATGTTTGTCAGTTTGGTTACATTTTTATTTCCCCCCAGAATTCCAGTTATAAGCCAACGGAGCACCCCTGCTTCCCAGTCCAATGGGATTCACTAAATTATGAGTACAAATGTATTGTACTTTTATTCAGACCATAATCACAAATCTGTGCACCCAACAACCTCTACAGTGTGAATAATGGACAAAAATATTTTTCCGGGCCATTCATGTTACATGGAAAAATAGATATCTGCTACTGTGATTGATCACCTTGATCAATGAGGAGTGTATTGCCGATAAGCACACTTCAGGGGACCGTTTCATCAACATTTTTGTCTGACAAGTTGTCAGATCTGACATCTTTCCTTGATTTTGATTGACTGAGAGGCACTGTTACTATAATAACTGTCGGATAAAATGGGACTTGTCAGATAAAACGTCCGACAAGTCCTTTCATGAAACGCTCCCCTATATAGTCTTAATTTAACAGAATTGAGTTTTTGTTCGCGTGTGGGTGTGTGCGCGTGCGTGTGTGTGTGTGGGGGGGATGCTTACTTGTGTGTTAGGTTGGGATTGTGAGGATATGTGTGTCAGGTGCCTTTCTTTTTGGTGGTGGCGGGAAAGTCTGGACTAGAACTAAGATTCTTCATTTATTAATTCTGAACTCATTTTGATTCTGCATTGAAATTGTTTACCAGCTGTCGTAACTAATATGAGCAACGTTGTTAATTGTTTCTGATTGCTTTTAAAATTTTATTGGATTTGTTTTCTTCCTGATGTAGCCTGTTACACTTCAGCTAATATTCTTTGACGGTCACGAGTCCTTCATACGATGGTCAGACAGAGACTCTTTATATGGATCACGCCAGCTTGCTGGAGAATATATAGATAGAACCTCTATCGGTACTCTCCTTGATGGAATGGTAATGATGATGGTCTTAGTCAAGAGGAATATTTTGTAGTTTCTCTCATAAAGAAATGGCTAACCATATATTTGTCTCAATGTAATATTCGGGTATACCAAATCAGGGTTGACTGATTTAAAATCAAGTTGACTTCAATTGACTTTTTTTATTTTTTTGGGGGGGGGTAATATTTGACAGGGCCATGGGAACGATTTTTGACTGGGGGTGCTGATGTAAATTTTCCAAGCAAAACAAGAGGGGTTCACTCCAAAATGAAGGTCATCGTCCCGAGAAATTTGACATGCAAAAAAGGGGGTTACTGTACAAAATGTAGGTAGATCGTTTTGGTTACATTTCTCCATTTTATCACACCTTCCAGAATTCCAGGAGGTGCTGCCTATGAAAAATAACGCAGCACTCCAAATAAAATCTTGGGAGTGCTTCAGCACCCCCGCTTGCCAGGGTCATGATGACAATGACAATGACAATGACAATGAAAATGACAATGACAATGACAATGACAATGACAATGATTTTATTTCTTTGACGGCCCCTCCTGGGGGCATAGAAGAAATATAACAACTTACAACAATGGCAATAATAGGCATAAGAAAAAAAACCAAGGTAACAAGAATCTAACATGATGATAATAAACATATGTACAATACAAGAGCAGTAATAGAAATAGAAACGGGCACAAATTAACCCACCCACTCCCGACAGACCGGTGCCCCACTGAGCATTTGCAGGTGCAATCCAACAAAATCTGAAATCATGCCCTAATACAAGAAAGTAACCAAAACAGCAACTACACTTAAGATATTAAAATTTTGACATAATGAATTTACAAAATCTTGACAGATTTTTCAAGTCTTTTGTATTTCGCATATTAAACAGCTTGTGCATTTTAATCACGTTTGGTCTGACAAAATAATACCCTCTAATTAAAGCTTTCCTTTCACTTTCAAAAGCAGGACAATTAAACACATAATGAATCTCGTCTCCTGGCTCATGCGAGTCACATAGAGTACAAGTTTGCAAACCTTGATTAGGCAGGTAACGACCATTAGCAATTGGCAATCTAGGATTTCCACAACGATGATGATACCTGAAAAATATCTCAAAAAGATACAGATAGACAAGTGTAGAACAGTGCTGCAAGACGTGTATAACGAACAAGATGGAGGGATTTAATTACGCCCAGGTTGAAACACCTTCATTGGTTACCGGTATAGAATTAACTGTAAAGTTCTAATATTGTGTCACAAAGTCATCAATCGAAAATCTCCGACTTACCTATTTAAAATCATTAGTTCCTATGTACCCACCAGAAACTTCCGTTCTTCAGGTAAACATCTTTTTACTGTTCTAATAGGGTTTAAGTCTGGGTCTGAATGCATGTGATTTTTTTTTTTATCTCTGGACCCATGTTACAAAGCTGGATGCAGGCTTGGGAATACTCACATGCATCCAGATCTAGGCTGGGTGTACGTTCATATACTCTTATTTGATATTTTGAGTTACATTATGTTATATTTTGTTTATGTTATTGTTATAATTGAATCAGTTTACTGGCTTTTTGTATATTTATGCTTTGTTTACTCGTACAGTCTAAAAACAAATCAGTCAAAATGACTAGTTAATGGGGTCAGCTGGGTGCATCTGGTCTCATTTTAACTATTTTCTAGTCTATTTTACTAAAGAACAGAGTTATTTCTGACTAGAATATATGTCAGAAATGTGACTAGACATTATCAGTTGCACCCAGCTGACTTCTGGTCAAGTCAATTTGACTGATTTGTTTTAAAAGTGTAATTGTAAAGCGTATAGAGAACTATACCCGTTATCATGAATATCATCTATCCTCTATTATTATTACTATCAATACATGTATAGAAATCACTGATTGTTAATACTTTTAAATAGGAACGTGTAAAAATAATTGTAGTTTTACATCAAGAACATTGCAACTTTGATGATTCTAACCATCAAAAAATCATCAGTGAAACTTAAATCAAGTAAAAATCAACAAACTCTTATAATCTAGTCAAAATCATTCAAAATGAATTAGGACGTGATCAGCAGTGATTTGATATGTGTTCA
Source organism: Lytechinus pictus (assembly GCF_037042905.1). Classification (NCBI taxonomy): domain Eukaryota; kingdom Metazoa; phylum Echinodermata; class Echinoidea; order Temnopleuroida; family Toxopneustidae; genus Lytechinus; species Lytechinus pictus. The sequence continues at coordinate 2,994,192 of NC_087248.1, read as the reverse complement.
TATTTTTACGTCTGAAATTTGATTTTCTTTTTCAGCTATTGATATTGTAGAATTTTGTTGATAAAAAATTAATCAAATAATTATATCTTTTTCTTTTCTTTCAGGATATTCTTGTTTTGCTGAATCGTCTTGGGTCAAAGAATTCGAATTTCATTAATTTCTTCTATGATACATCTGTCTGGTACAACCACATGATAGATATAGGTATTTAACTTTAATTCATTCTCGAAGATTAGAAATGGCTCTTTTCATAAAAATGATACAACCGGATTTATTTTTTTAAGGACCAGAATGGAATCTCTTTTTTGGGGTCTTGTTAAATTTCTCGTGACCAAAATGACCTCTATTGTGTTGTGAAAACTTTTTTTTTTCTTCTTTTGACTGTCAAATTTAAACCAGCATCCCCTGTTAGAAAATTCATTCCCAGAGCCCTGGGTTAAGTTATGATCAAATAATTACCATTATTATCATATCAAGTTCTCAATGAGCGTTTCTTTCAATAGGCTACTACAACAATTATTAGAAAGCGCTATCACTGAAAGTCAATAATATTCTTGGGTTGTTTTTTTTTTATGCGGGCGTGTCGTAGTCTAGTGGTTCTGAATTTCGCCTTTCCAACAGGGGGTCGTGGATTCGAATCCTAACCATGGCGTGTTTTCCTTCAGCAAGAAATTCATCCACACTGTGCTGCACTCGACCCAGGTGAGGTGAATGGGTACCCGGCAGGATTAATTCCTTGCATGCACTGAGCGCCGGTGATGGTAGCTCGAGCTACAGCTTGGGTAATAATAGCAGCGCTTTGTATCCTCAGGCAAAAAGCTCTTTATAAATACAGCTATTATTATTATTTATTATTTATTATTATTATTAATATTATCATCATTATTATTATTATTATTATTATTATTACATTGTCTTGTCAGTATTTTGAATGTAAGACAAAATAAACCTAAATTTTAAACCTCAAAGAATAAAAATAATGCGTTTTATTGGTAATGAGTTCTTTAAGTAGTGTTCCATAAGGTGTATTGCAGCGATTTTCACTGAATATAAGTCTGTGAGTCAATCAGACGAAAGGATCTCACTAACTTATAACAAAGTCATTGAAAATCACTGTTATCTGTTTTATCAAACAGATTTCATATTTTGTCGTATCTTGAAATTAATTTCTATATTAGTTATAATGATTATGATGATGACTATTATTATCATTATAATAATAGTCATTATTATTATCATTATTATCATTAGTATTATTATTATTATTAGTAGTAGTGGTGGTAGTAGAAGTATTAGAAGAAGAAGAAGAATCATTTATATTATTAATATTCATATTGTTAGTATTGTAATTATTATTGTTATTAAATATGATTAATATCACTACATAGCTGTTGTGAAATAATGTTACCACTCTCTTTCTTCACCATTCACAGAGCAAAGGTTAAAAAGAAACAAACTGTGGTATGGTAATGATAATTACTTTCAAGACAATGCTCATTTCAATGTCGATATCCAAGATGACCACATCCCATTCAGAAGTAAGTGTCTTCTAATATTTAGTTCCGACCTCGGTATGGGATCCTTATTTCTTTATATTTAAAAAGGGATTCCATCCGATGTTGAATTTTGAAAAAAAAGGAAGTAAGGGGAAATATTGGATCAGTAAAATTGGACAAACAGTATATCCCAACTAGAGTAAAAATGGTCCGGCCCAAAACCTGCAATCTCTCTGAATCCTCAATTAAATGTACAGGACTAGAAAGCTCATTGCATGTTCTAAGTTCTTTAAAAAAAATGATTGGTTTCGCTTCAGCGGTTTTGAATACACACTGTTACGAAACAGTGGTGCATTTCCGCCCATTCCAAGTTTGGAGCACTGTTGTATTTCTGCATTGTCTTTATAGCATGTCAACAACAAAAAAATCAGGATTTGATCAGGGACATTATTTTCTCTAATCCATCCAGGCTCACAATCATAAAATCATGAACTTGGACATATTTAGAAGGGCAAGAAACATCCAGAATGAAGGTTGTGTGATGATTTAAAGCAGAATCACCTGAGAGATATATATTAGTAATAAGGGAGGAGTGTGATCAGCTGAATACTTAAGGGCAAGCCACAAAGTGTATCACACTTTGCGAAAGCGAATATGTTACCAGTGGAAATTCTAAAAAAAAAATGGGTAGCCCTTCATTGAATTAAATCAACCTCATTAAAAATAGTAATAAAACAAGAATGCAGTTGTTGGGTTGGAATAAGGAATGCAAATGACATGACCTGATGTCCCAATACCAATCTCGAAATATATTGTCAAGAACTGCTCTATTGCCCTTCTGTACTTGCTCAAGGTTGTGATTTGATGAACCTGGTCAGATCAGGGAATTTCCTGGTGAGGATGAAGTGGTGTGATATGCTAGACAGTGCATGCAAACTTGGAATGAACACCAATTCACAAAATGAAGGATATTCTGTTATTCTAGTCATTTTGGCTACATCTCTCTTTTTTAACATCTACCAGAATTCCAGAAGTACCCCAGCATCCTGCGGCCATGCAAATTAGAGGAACATTTTTTTTTTTTTTTTTGGGGGGGGGGGGCGCTGCCATCTGGCGTATCTCTAACAACGCATTAAAGATATATTCTTATATCCTCTGAGAGAGGGCGCTATGAAATTATGGCGTCTAATGCATATAGGCCTAAACATGCCCGCTTTGAGTAAATCTTGTTTTATCTTTATTTGTACTTCTAGATACAATAAGAACTTTGCTCCTTGCCACTTATCCTTTTCCGGAAGTTTGGCACACTGAGGGGGACAATGCAGCTGCTTTGGATGACGACACAATCTCAAATCTCAGCAAAATGTTTCATGTGTTTGTGATTGAGTATCTCGGCCTCTCTGTCCTACAATAACTTAATTCAGACCAAACGCGTGTTTTTTCTTATTAAGAACAAGTACCGAGACATATTTTGTTATAATGTTTGGTCATTTAGTTAAGGTCAAGGTCAAAGGTAATTTCAGTTTAATTGACTTGAATGGAAAATTATTTTTTTTGTTTTTTAAAAACAAATAGTAAATCTGAAACTTGTATAAAAATAGGTTTTTACTTTTTTTATTTCCAAGTTGAGGTCATAGTTAACTTGAGATATATGAACTGAAAGTTTTATTTTCCCTTTTTTCTCTAAAGGTTTTTTATTTTTCTACTTAAATGTGTTTTCATAATCCATTAATGTTGTATATATATATATATATATGCATCAACTATTAGCTGTCAAATATAATCTATTACTAAATTACATTATTGTCATAGATTTAGTCGTGTTTCCTTTCTTTTTTTGGTTGTGGATTTTTTTTCATTTACGTTTATTTATTTATTCATTCATCTATCTATTTATTTAGATGGATATTCATATGTTTATTTTCACTCATTGTTTATTTGTTTTTTATTTTACTTTATTTATTTATTCATTTCATTTATTTTTATTTTTATTCATTTCATTTATTTTTATTTTTTGGGGGGTGGGGTCCAGTGCCCCAGGCTATGTATACGCCAGTGTATCATCTCACAAAATATTCTGACAAATACAAACATTATTTAGACAGCAATTTATTTCATAGATGTTCATGTCTTAAAAGGGGGTAATTTGTAGATACTTGATGATTAAAATAATATTATTCGAGCAGTATTTCAATCGGGCATGCATTTAATATTCCAATAAAGCGTTAGAAGATCTCTATGTCTATGGGATTAACGTATACTCCTCGAAGTTATCGACATTCCGCCCTCTACGTTTAAATTATTAAAAAAACTGCGCGATGGAGAATTATTTATCTTTTGTTTAAAGACTTCCATTTTTGTAAATGATATATGTTTTTAAAAATAGAAAAAGTGTAGGCCTAACATAGAAAATGACTTAACAATGAATGTTAAAGTACTATATCATGGGAAAATAAATCAAATTCCATGTGCTTTTCAAATTAATCGTTCTAATAGGAATACAAACATAGAAGCATTAAAGATAAATGAATGCACCAATGAGTGAAAATGAATATATTATATCGATAATAGATAGAGTAATAATGGATAACTGAATATATAATCATTAATAAATCAATAAACTAATCAGTATTTTTAGAACTATATAACAACGTGTATTTTGTATATTCACTGCCTTGGAGAATGGGTTAATGATTAAAAAACCCGCATTCCAGAATTAAACTTAAAATTTCGGGGAAGCATGGTAAGCGCGACGGCTTTCTGTAACTCACACATACAAAACAATACAGTTACAAATCTCCTGTCTTTATCATTAAATTTTCTTTTATCATTTTTTTTGTTTCGACTCCCCCATATCAATCTGTAATACATAGCCAATAGAGATGTATATGTCTATTACTCTATTATAATCATTATATCAGCAATGTCATGAAAATGATTTTTCGGCAAATCGGTACAGCAGAATGAAAACAAACAACTGATTGCCTCTTTAAAATCTCTTTATTGAAATGATTTAAATTGATTGTTTATTTGTCATGCACAAAACAAAATTTGCATAAAATTTATCTCATAATAATAATAATGATAACAATAATAATTAGACTTATATCGCGCCAAATCCACTCCTTAGAGTGCTCAAGGCGCTTTTTAGGAAATTATAGAAGAAATTAAGAAGAATTGAAGAGAATCCTTTAAGAGGTAATGTTTGAAAGTTTCAGAGGTCAAGCACTGTTTGATGTTTTCAGGGAGGCTATTCCATAACTTAGAGGATGAGGAAACAAAATGATCTTTTCCCCAGGTTTTGGAAACTTTGGGGGTATATAACAAGAGAATTGGAAAAGGAGGAACGTAAGGATCTTGAAGGGGTATAACTTTTGATCAGTGAAATGGGGTACTGGGGAGAAGAGCCATGGACACAGTGGAAAGTTAAAAAACTATGGAACGCTTCACGATTTTGCGTGTCATTCCTGCATGGCTGACATTTCATAATACACTTGAAAAAAAAAAACATATACACAATGATACAAATTGAGGAACATAACACTATACATATTTCATATTCTGCTGAGGGCCATGTCAGGGGAGAGCAACTAAATAGGTTATGTCTCCTGCCTCGCCCCCGGATTGAAACTAACTTAAAGATTTAAACAATAATTGCATAAAGTACATAACATCAATTATACATCAGGTGATTGGAATAACTATTATTTTTTTCTTCTTAAAATTGTAATTAGCCAAAGTACCTGCTCCTGCTGCCCGCCTTCTTTCTTCTTTCTTTCTACTTAGTGTACTGCACTCCTCTGTCCCTCCTGTCTTCTCCCCTCACCTCCCCCTCTCTTATAATATTGTAAAACGTAATATTTTCTCACACGATCCATCAGTTACGTTTTTGCCAAGTGCACAAAAATTGTTTGTATTTATTTTTAAACAAAATTATTATTAACACCCAATATTTATTTGTTGTAATTTTGTAATGTAACTAAGTAAGGGGCTTGCCTCTTGTACAAGCTTTGCTTTTTTTCGGCAAGTCCCTCCGTTTTACTTTTAATACAAATTTCATTTGAGATATCTTTATTTACTGAATTTTGATCCTTAAATCTATAATTATGTTATATATATTAAAATTTGTCTTGTAGTATTTTTGACCATGTTATGTTTATCATATTATATACAATTGTGAAACGAAAATAAATAAATCAAATCAAACTATGTAGAAAGACAGAGAGTAAAAAATACAGATGAAAAATTTCATGATTTCACATTTGAGTTATTTATAGCTACACCTGTATCGAAGTAGAGCCGCTGCGACCATACACAGGGGAGAGGAAGGGTATTAAAAAGGGTGAAAGAAATAGAAAGAAAGAAAGAAAGAAAGAGAGAGAGAGAAAACGGAGGAAAGAAGGAAAAACAAGACAAACTAAAAATAGAGAAGGAAAAGGTTAAAAAGAACACGAAAAACGGACACAACGAAGAGATAAAGAGAAACGGAGACAGATAACGATTAAGAAAGAAAAGGGGACAAGAAAGTCTAAAAAAATATGCATGAAATTTTAATGCGATAATGAATATATCACTACATGATTGTGTCTCATATATTGTACATTTTGGTTATTGCGTTGTTTATTGCAATTATGTTCCGAATTCTTACATGTTTATTACTTTAAGCTAGTCGTGGAAGCTATCTGCGGTTTTACAATTACAAAATAAAGTAATATTGGATGTAAGGAAATAAAGAAACTAGGTATTGAGAGAGATAATCTTGAACAGAAAGGAAATCTTAGTTGTGACTTCTGTCACGGCTCTTCAAGATAAAGTGATCTCCGTTGTTACGTCATAATGTCACGTGATAATTAGATCTCAACAGGTGCACGGGTGAACGCAAGGGTAAACGTCAGAGGCGCCAGGCCATGCACGTGTGGGCACCAATTAAAGATACACAATCATGAATATAGAAGTAATTTTATGTAGGCCTACAGAGGAATGAATAAAGATTGATTTTACTTTAAAAAAAAGTAGGGGAAACATACATCAGATAAAAGAAAATTAAGCGGAAGATATAATATAGAACAGTGTGTCAGTAGAATGAAAATGAAAGTAATGTCATTTCTGGATTTGATATTAACTCACAAAAAGAGGCTTATATAGTACTCTATGGATGTTAAGTGAATTACAAATGTATTATTACTATTATAATTATTATTATCCTATTATTATTATTATTATTATCATTATTATTATCATTATTATTAGTAGTAGTAGTGGTAGTAGTAGTAGTAGTAGTAGTAGTACAGTAGTAGTAATAGTAATAGTAGTAGTAGTAGTCGTAGTAGTAGTAGTATAGTAGTAGTAGTAGTAGTAGTAATACATGTGGCTTATAAAGCGCCAAATCCACTCTGTAAAATGCTCAAGGCGCATAAAAGAAATTAAGAAGTAAAATGAAAGGTTTTGAGAACATTTTTGAACATTTTTTTTTTAGTAGTAGTGTTTTGCCATCCGACCTCTCACTCCCTTCCGATAAACCGGCTCCTCCCTGTCCTATATCGTTACCGTCAATCAAAATCATCATCATTAAAATGAATGCATATGAGGACACCTGTATATCCGTTCAATTCCCGCGGGAATATACGGGAATAGAACTTTAACCAACTGACTACTTTGATCTGAGATATCGATGAACACAAAGCACTGTTGTCCATTTCACCGCGATCAAAAACCCTTTGTTTTGAAGTGCGAAAAAGCCCCGAACAATGCTATTGATTCGTGTACATTTCAACTGTAGTGGACGTCTATCAGAAACTTGGACGTTTGGCGTTTTGTTACTCGGTACGTATGAGACTCATCCCCCCCCCCCCCCGAAAAAAAAAGCTCAGGAGGAAAATTAAGAAAAGGCAGATTTAAGATTTGTAATAATTTCAATGAAAAGTGTGTGTTTCATTTTGCCTTGCCCATCGTTGCAGCTCTCGTAAAGCAATACGATGACCGTGTAGGCCTACATCATGGGGAATATACTATTTATTTATTTATTTATTTATTTATTTTGTTTAAAAACGGGGAAGCCCATTCAAGAATGTGTTGGTCTCCCATGGGGCCCTGTGACAATGTACACAGCATAACATATAAACAATTACAACAATTCATTTACATAACAACATCATACGATCATACGAGGCATAAATAAATTAGTAAGTACATGCGAATGAATCTTAAAGCTAAAGTGGCAAGTAAAAAAATACAATTAACAATAAAAGTGCAATGATGTAAAACGCAGATGACGTGAAATTATTAAGGCGTGTATTGTTACAATTACAATTAGCCGAAGTCTGTAAAAATTAAGAAAGTAACCTGGAGTTGTGAGTCGAACAATGTGAAAGTGATTGAGATACAACTAGTTACAAAGTAGCTGCAACAATTGACAAAGGCAAAACGAAACACACATTTCATTGAAGTTAATACATTTTTAACAGATTTTTATAATTTGTTACACTTTAATGCAAACATTTCTATGATTAAAAAAGAAAATCCGATGCAAAGTCTTTCCTTTCAAAAGTGATATCTCTGAAGAGTAGGCCTATATAATTACGTTGAATAATGCACTTGTATTAACACTTAAATCGTATTTCATACAAGCTTATTGATATTTTTTTTCATATACTGTATAAACTTTTGTATAGGCCTATGGATTTTCCTATTAACATTTTTATGATATGAAAATGATATGAAACTTTTATTGATACTTAAACTTAATCAAGTTACCCTTGGATTACACATAGTCCAATTCCATTCTTGCTTTCAAATTTTATTACCGAATTGACGAACCGTCTGAAGGGGCATTGCATGGGAACCAAACTTTATTTTGTATGGCCCCCAATCGTATCTTGAAACAGAACACAATGAGTTTAGCAAGAGATCTCGTATTTACCAAAGTACTCAATAAACCACTTGAAATTTTATTCAGGGTGAAAATTGCTTCCCTTTTCTCTCACTTTAAGTCATTGTTAAGGGATTTTCTCGCCGATACCATCTTCCCAACGCACGTGTGTTCGGGAAATAAAAGTGTAAACAAAACAAAGACTGGAAGGACAAGTCTGGAAGGTGCAAAATAGATCATTTTCACTATTAAAAAAGATCGCCTTTTCGTAATGTTCATGGTATAACTGACCTACGCATCACTGATGCAGGCTGAAAAAGGGTGCGCCGATACACGATAACGAGAAAAAAAAATGCAGGGGCAATGCCAGCATATTTCTTTTTTATTGTTACCCCCCCCCCCAAAAAAAAAAAAATCACCAGGGTGGTCGTCCCATGACTGCACCGTGCGGTAACGCCCTGCTCCAATAATTATACTGCACCTCTCCCAATTCGTTTACACAACATTATCATGCAAAGCGCATCTTCATTGCCTAATTGAGATCAATTTCAGATTCAGTCATAATCAGTTATCAATAATTATGTATGAGAATATTTAAACATTCAAAGGCAAATTCATTGTAAAAGTACGTACAATGTAGACTCCGCATACATTCGTAATTCCGAAGCTTCGTTATTCCGAAGGTTCGGATATTCCGAAGGTTCATTATTCCGAAGGTTTGTATTTCCGAAGGTTCGTAATTACGAAGGTTCGTTAGTCCGAAAACGAAATGAGGTTCGTAATTCCGAAGGTTCGTTAGTCCGAAAACGAAATGAGGTTCGTAATTCCGAAGGTTCGTTAGTCCGAAAACGAAATGATTAACGAACGTAATTTCGTTTTCGGACTAACGAACCTTCGGAACAACGAACCTTATTTCGTTTTCGGATTAACGAACCTTCGGAACAACGAACCTTATTTCGTTTTCGGATTAACGAACCTTCGGAACATCGAACCTTATTTCGTTTTCGGATTATCGAACCTTCGGAATAACGCCACAAATGTTCGGATTAACGAACCCTTTTACGTTTTCGGATTAACGAACATCGAGGTATAGGCAATTAACGTGTTTCAGAATTACGAACCTTCAGAATAAAGAACCTTCGGAATTACGAACCTTCGGAATTACGAAGTGTAACCGTAGACTCGACCCTACTTTATTTTGGAAGCATAAATATGGATTTGATTAATTGAAAACATACAAAATCTTTCCAAAAATAATCCAACTTCCGACACTAACTTTTACCAACAAAATCGACTTCAAACAGACCGATGTAATATCATTGGTTATAAATGTGATCTATGCTGCTTTAGGTCTGGGGTAGGGTCATTCGCAATTGCTATAGCAGCATATAGGCGAAGAAGGGGTCCCCCGTATTATGTTTCCTCCCCCTCTTTTATTCATTTCTTTAATCTCTGAAAATCATCTAATTGGTCGTCCCATGCCCCCGTCGTGTGGCATTGCCCCTGCTTGAAAGCATATAAATATTTTTGATGTCGACATTCCTCGCAATTTTTTTATCACTCTCATCGAAATTACTTTAATATTACAACATGCAGTTCTTTAATGAATCAAACAAAAGCCAAATTTTGAAGATGTTAAGGATAAAAAAAGGTCACATTTAATCTGCTGTCTCACCTTTAACGACCAAAGGAGGTATACAAAATGTGATAATACAAGTTAATCATGTAAATACGATAATACTAACGTATCATGAGGCTGCACAGCAACCATTCTCTCTATAATTCATATCATATTTTGTTTTGTTTTATTTATTTGTTAATTTCAAGGTGTTATTTTAAGGGAGCAGAATGTCGTTTAAACTCTTCATGAACTTGGTGTTCTGTAGAATCATCTACCTGTCCAATATCACCTGTGCTAATTTGTATCGATACGATAAGTACAAAATGAGAATTTCAACTTCACTATTTGAAAAACCAATTGAAGTCATTCACATACCATGCCGGCAATTCATCTCCGTTGGGATTTTATTATTCATTCTACAATTTGTTTTGGGACTCCAGTACTTGTTTCGTTCTTTGAGTCTGAGTTTACTTTCGATCTAAACAAGTGTTGACTTAGTCGTTGTCGTCAAGTAGGTGTAATAAGAGGATCAAAAGGCCCCAAAGACAGAAAACAATGACGAATGGAAAAATAAATCAATTTCGGTACAATATTGACAACTGTGGTTTTCAACAAACAAAAAAAGAAGAAGAAAAAGACTGCCCTCTACCTTTTCCCGTGGGGAGGGTACCCGTCTATTCTTCATTCCCTTTCATTTACATACAGAATAATCTCAACATTATAAGGAACTTTAATATACAGTGGAAGGCGAGATGGATGATAGATTCAGATGGAATTCCATCTGCGAATGCTCTGTCGTTAGGAACCTTGGACTAAACATGGACTGCGCATAATATCTAAATTAACCATCCTCGACGGCTCCCCTCTAATTGGGTTCTGTCGTTTTCTGGGATTCTCTCAATCCTTACTGAAATAGGGCACAAGCTATACAAAAGCAATCAAGCACATCTGAAAACATTTCTTTTCTTATGAACATTATTATTATTGGGATTATATTGCTGATTCATTTTTTTCCCATTTATTGAGGACTTCTCTACATAGTTGCCCAACAGTCACCCAACAGAATACCACATGCAGTCAATGTTAGTGATATTATTGGATGCAAACCTCTAGCGAGGAAAAAAAGCCGAAAACATGCTCCTATATATCTTAAGGATATGAGGCATACTGGACGATCTACTAAATGAAGACGTTACCTTAAAATTAAATGTTTATTAACATTTATCCCTAATTACATTTTTAATTATATTTTCTTAAACATGAAAACATGACATCGGGGGCCTATTGCATAAATCTTTTTACCTGAGAAAACTAATGTAAAAACTGAAAACTAAGGTTAGTCTGATTTCTGCCATCGACTTTAACACAGGGCAAAAACTCCGGTAAAAACAACCTGAGTTTTCCCCTAGGGCCCGTTGCATAAAACTTTTTACCTGAGAAAACTCAGAGTAATATAATTATAGAGTAATATAATAGGAGTGCGACCATTGGTTTTGATGACAGAAAGTTAAGGCCACCGCACTCCTTACGATTGGTCTGCGACCCGATTTTGGAATAAAATGTATTATAATTCGATGCCAATATTAAGACATGGAATATATTACTGTGCAATGTTCTGAATCATCGTAAGAATACCTATGTTCATATATGTGACTATGCTATCATCCTTATTAGAATAAAAGCGGATTTAATATCTTGTCGTTATGACGTCATAGCAATCGTACGATTTGCTAAAATTTGAAACTAATTTGAGTTTATCCCAAAATAAAGGCTAGCAATAATAAAAAATAATTAAATTGGTATTCTTACAGTTAATTTGAACTTAGAAAAAATATACTTTTCATTCACATTTTCAGAAAATGAGCAAAACGCGATTTGTTCCAACATCGGAACATGGAAAAGTCGGAAGGTGCCTTTATTGCCCTCGTTGACATGTATACAATCGAGGGGCCAACGTTTTATAGGTGTAGGCCTACATAAGATAATGACGCGAATGCCGTTAATTTGACACCCATCTAATCACCTCGTTAGTGAAATCTTCTAATTACTTGACATTACACAATATCCGTGCGTTAATAACATCAATTATAGCTGAAATCCAATATAACCTCATTAAGAATAACTGGATCTCTCCCCAGAAAGATGGAACAATGATATTTTTCTTTTTGATAAATGTGATTAAAAATTACGACTTTTTGTATAGATTTGTACAAGAATATGAAAGACAATAATCACAATATCAATAATGGATATAATGAAAGACAATATAAAATATTTCCATATATAATGGAATCAAATTTTTTCTTAGGTAGTGAACTATTGTTTTACCTCTGAGCATCAATAGTTAAGAAATCATGAAGTATACCTACTCCATGATTTCCAGATTTTCTTCTTGGTACAAATTTATTTTTGTACACACTTAAATGTGACATAATTATCACCAGTTGATATACATGAATGATATTACGGAATACTTTCCTCGGTTTAGCTAAGTGCCAAATTATTGGTTTCTATAATGGGGGGGGGGGGTCTCTTGCCCCCCCCCAAAAAAAAAAAAATGATAAAAATAAAAATAAATTCACGACCAAGAAAACAAAAGAGAAAAGGAAAGGAAAGGGGGTGAAATATGATACTATTATGTCAAACTTGGATTTTTGTAATAAATGTCGAAATTTTTGCTCGCTTGCTTCGCTCTATCGCAACTTTTTGTTAATTTTACCCCTCAAAATTTTGGGCTCATTACGCCACTGGTTTCTAAGATGTTCATTCGAAGATACTCGTTTCTTTTAAATCTATTGTGATTGTTTTGCTGTCTGTCAACAGTTTTTTTACAAGGTGTTTGACAAAAATCACAAAAATGGCGGATAGAGGGTCTATACCTCTTTCAACATCGATATCTATTTATTGCATCATAAAGAATTTGTGTTAATTGCAGTACCCTTTCCACATTCATGTCTATTAAAAACTTGGTGACAAGTTTTAGCAGGTTTTGCGGAAAATGAAGGAAATTAATGAATATCCGATTGAGTTCAGAAACTATATCATGAAGGGAGAATCGTTAATTGGTTAACATGAGCGTTATCATTTATTATGGGCAGAAGTTGTTAATTGGGGAGGCCGTGTACAGAAGTGTTACTTGTATACACGCCACTTAATTTCTAGATTAACGCAACTGTAGAAAGCAAACACTTTTTCTCTTTTAGAATACCTTTCATACCGTTTGCAAGAATTTTATGGGCGAAAAATACAATCTTGATTTACAAGAACGATTAAGATAATGATGATAATGATAATAACAATAATAATACGACTACTGCTGCTAATTATATTGATAATAACAGTAATGATAATTATAATAATGATGATAATAATAATAATATTAATAATATTATTAATAATAATAATAATAATAATGAATAATAATAATAACAATAATATTGATAATGATGATATTAGTAATTTGAAAATGATGTAAAGGCAAAATAGTATTTTCAAAAATGACTTTTCTGAGACAGCCATTTAACGTCACACTCTATAACAGATCTCCTTCTTATATAACATGGACCTACAGGTCCATGTTCTAACATATTGTTTGTAATGTGATCAAATGCCTCTTTTCTATGGAAAACACGCCTAAGGGTAGATTCACACTTTCAAAACTGTTTTCTTCGTAGTTCAATCTGGATAAGAGACGATTCTGTTGCTTTCTGTTGACCAAAGTGTCACTTCCGTTCTATCATTATATACCTGAGATTATTGTTAATGAATGCTCTTTCAAAGTACCCAGTCCGTGCCGATACCTTTCTGTCTACATGGCGGTCACACTTAACAGATCTTAGCTTCCCATTTTATATCACTTTTCATTTTTTCTTTGAATTTTCTCTTTGGATGATTTTCTCCCATGTCTAAAAAAGAAGAAAATCATCAATTTCTTCATTTTATTCGGTTTAATTTAGATTAACATTGTAAGATGATTTCAAGAAATGTACTTTAATTTTGTTTAGCCACTCATTATTAACAAGAAACATTATCGTAATTAAAGAGGACTGCGTTTCATAATTCTCATTTGTTATCATTTAATTATTGGGAACAACTCTTGGTATATATTCAAGTTTCTTTCTTTTTTATTTTAGATGATGAATAATGCCTAAAAATAAACCCAATAGGTGAAAAGTAGTATTACTTATTGGTAAGGTGTGACCGGGTTCCTTTAAGAGTGACACCTGCACGCGAGGATCTCTCCAATCCATCAACCCCCCACAGGTAACACCTCCGAGTGGTCCTATTGTACCTTTAGATTAACAACATAAAACAGCTTTGAGATTAATGTCAGATGTATCTTTGACATCTCAATTCGATTCAAAGGTGGCTTGTCAAAACTGTTATTCTTATTCATTCTCACGCGGATCAATACAATGTGGTCTGGTAAATACGACACATCCGATTTCTAAATTTACGGTATGTCTCACTGAGGATACCATCTGTAATGTTTATAAAAAAAAGTTTACAGAGATTTTATTCGTCAAAGCAAATTAAGGGTGTATTATGTTGCTGACATAATGCTAGCAATTAAATAATACGTTAATAAAGGGTGACTTTGACATTCTTGGTATTCAAAATATTAATATGAAAATGTCCAATATCAAATTCATTCTTCGCCTCGAACCTTTATTAGGTTCCAGTACTACAAACTTGTACTGTCGTACAACCATGAGTTTCAAGGTTAATTGAAAATGTATGTTGCTGTTATTTTTTATTCACATTTCGAAAACATAATTTGAAATATAAATACATTCTATTCTTATTCAAGATCCTATTTTTATGCAACATTTGATAAATCTCTTTTCCCCCCATTGTTTCTAACGCGTATAAAATCAGGCATAGCGGTTTCCCTTCCAATCTTCAATGTTCGTTGTTCTTTGAATGATTGACGATACTTTTGAAGCTACCCCCATGTATCGGTAAATTGCCAATTCGTCTACTGCCAGCTCGTCCACTGACAACATAGTCTACTTTCATTTATTCTAATGCCATTACGTCCATCAACATTTCGTCTAACAACCATTTGGTCCAATCATCACGTTGTCTAATCACCATTTCGCCTATGACCATTTTGTCTCATAACCAGTTGGTCTAATATCCATTTCATATTGCCCAATTAACACTAAGTCTAATTAGACCAAATGGTATATTTACTAAATGGCCCTTGGACCATCTGGTTATTGAACGAAATGGTGAGTGGACGAAATGGCAATTAGACCATGTGAATATTGGACGAACTAATGGTAGACCAATACGTGTTGGCAATTGGACGAATTGGCCTTAGACGAATGGGAAATAAACCAGTGTATCACCCTCTCTCTCCCTTTCTCTCTGTCTATTTCTGTCTTTCTCTTTCTTTTACTGTCTGTCTGTCTGTCTGTCTGAACCCCCCCCCCTCCCCATTTCTCTATCTCTCAATCTCCCTTCTAAGTATACTTTTATATCCTCTGGTTTCATTTTTATTCTTGCTCACTCATTTTTACTTCGCCTTTCCTTTTCACCCTGCATTCCACCACTCGTCTTTTTATCTCCCTCTTGAGAGCTTGCTACCCATGTGTCTCACTCCTACAATCCGACACATTGAGATGAACAAATTATTATGCCCTATTTTCCATTATCTTATGTCTGCTATTGAACAAGCCTGACCTATTTCGGACAAAAGAAGCCGGTATGTTTGACAATGATGATTACCACGGAATCAATTGCCCATACTAGATAGTATACCCCAACCAACTTACCCTCCATCGAGAATGGTGCATGGTATAGGGGGTTAGACGGGGGTAAATCATTACCCCCTCAAAGATTCAAAGAGACTCTTAAACATTGTTCAATCTATATGCAAACAAACAAAATCAGTATTGAGGTAAACTGTGATCGATCTTTTTTAATGAGATTGATGATAATAATTTGAATATGATCATGACAGTGACAACAGTTTTGTAATGCCATCTAAATTTTCTTTACATCCTGGCCCACCCCTTTCTGAAACCCATCCCTTATTCTGCCAACTAGATCCATTGAGCCTAGGTGTACATTGACGACCATGACAATGGGTGCCTTTTAACAAATGCTACATGCAATGTTTGATGATGTTCAATGATGTCAAAGGTCAAACGAAAAATTAGTCGCCATCAACAATACAGGAGATAATAAAAGGCGCTAAACTAGTAATTACGATGTATTTCATTTGCCTTTTTTTTTGGTCTGGTGGACCTCGCGGTGATGTTAGGTCATGGCCTAATTTCATATTCGTTCATATTTTTTTCTTTGCTGCATTTTACTACTCTACCTAGGGATCAAGGGACGGTGCACTCCAAGTTTAATGTCGATTTGATGATAACTTTTTTTTAAACTTTAGTTTATAGAACTGAGGTTAAACTCTAATTGGCCGAACATTATCCAGGAGCAAAGGTTTGCAGAGTTTAATGGTCTTCTTATACGATTAAAACACTGTCATACATCTCAGAAGCTGATTTCAGGTGACCGGTGAATACATTCAAGGCAAATAACTATTTCTTCAGAAAAGTAAGTATAATTAAATTCTTATAAATAATATAATCTTTAAGAAAAGAGAACGTTCATAAGCACAACTTAGCTTAAAATGTTTTCTACTTTTTGCCAATAATATAACGTTACTTTTAAAATCTTCGCTCGAATATATTATTATTTACCATTGATTATTGATAATGATTACGAATAATATAATTTTTGTACGAATTTTTAAGAGTAATGACGATTGGACAAACATACATAATTCAGTAAACAATGTTAAAAAGTATCTATCGTCAACATCAACCCTACATTAGGATTACGCATCCAACTTATAAGTACCGCGGCTACAATGCAGAGTCTGACTCGTATGTTTGACTATTTCTTTTTTTTCTGAATGAGAAAGATAAAAAGAGAGAGGGAGAGGGAATTAAGGATAAAAATATAGAGAAATTATCGTACAACTATACCGTGTCTCTCGGAGAGGGGTGAAAACCTCCTTTCCCCTGATCGATTTTTACACAATTCAAAGCATATGCATTTTTTTGGGGGGAGGCTATCGGTGTAAAGTTTGGTTTTCATTTTTAATTGAAGCACTATTTTAATTAATCTTTCTTGTTTTAATTGTTATGTGAAAAGTGTACTTGGTTTTTGTTTACCTAGTTGACAAATTTCATTGAGAATATCGGCTAAAATGGAAATATACTTAAAGTGAAACAGGAGAAGATGCGTTAAAGATGCTATATTCGTAATTCAATGATGTCTTCATTTATATTATAGAAGGCTCTTGATTGTCTTTAAAAGATTTTATACTTGATGGCTCAGAAATGTGTCGTGAAACAACCTATGACAAAGAATAACATTTAGCATGTTAAAGTTAAATAAATTATAAATTGTATCATAATATATATCGGTCAGGATTTTTCAAGAAGCCAATACAATTTTATCATATTTTTTTACATCAATCTATATAGAAAACTTTTAAAGTGCACAGTGACTATTTCAACAAAACACTTTTTTTTACTTGATTTGTTGCAAGATTTGCAAGCTATTGAAAGACGCAGTATAAAGCCCCCCCCCCCCAGGGTAACTTACATAAAAAAACCTTCGCAAAATATGTCAATTTTCGTCTTGTAACATGATGATATATTTTTTTTAATAAAGGCGGTCTCCATTTCTTTGAAGTGTTTGACCATAAATAATCTGAAATAAGACATTAAAAATGAATTTGAAAATGGCAAAATCATGAAGGAGTTTCTAGTGGAGAGGGCGTCATATTTATTAAGTAATTATATTCATTAACAATAAATTTTGAATGAAGGCTACCTCGATTCTGTTCATACCAATACAACTGGCTAACAAGTATAACACCAACTTATCTAGGCCATGGAATAATAAATCCTCGCTAAAAGAAAATAGCTGACCCAGCTGACAAACCAAAGAACACAATGAAAATTAGGTCACCCAAATTTCGTCAATAGAAGAGTTAGGAATATTTCAATAAGGAGAGGGGAAAATAAGTTGGAAAAGTTTGCGAACCTTGAGAGTGTTAGTATCGAGTATAGTACTTGGAAATTGAGAAAAAGGTTTCGGCACTCTATAAACCCTTCGGCATAAGTAAGAGGCAATTTGCTCGTTATTTTGAAGGTGATTTTATAGGAGATTAATTATATTTCTTGCTCACTGAGGTCAGTTTTTCCATTTTACTTTAACGCCCTATAATGGAATTCCCCCTTTTCAAAAATGGTCAGTGGGGGTTTTCTGTGACAATATTCGGTATTTTTGTTTCATATGTCATGAAATATCAACATAATTCTTCAATTCTTATCATTCGATCTGCAACCATAATAGACTTGTTTGTAGTTATATTCTCGTGATAATAATTCTCATTGTTTTAACACTATATATGCAGCAAAAGATAATTTGATCACCCCAAAAACTCATACCGAAATGTTTAAACACTCTTTATCTTACTTAGCGATTTTACTTTGGAACAACTTGCCATTTAAATTTGAAACAGTCAAAATCTCTTTCAATCTTTAAACAGAAACTGAAAGTGCATCTTTTTAAATTTTAAATTTTATTATTGCCTTTTAATTTGAAATCAAATTTTCTATGTCTATCTAATTTACTTTATCTATATGTATTGCTTTGTATGTAATTTGTTAATTAGTATCATGTTTTTAAGGATGCCGTATGCTTGCTACTCTGTTTTTTTTGTTATGATATGAGTTAAGTTATTTAGAATATTTCTGTATATATTTCATATGTATTTAAATGTTTTTATACTTGTTGTTATCATGTATTCCAGGGCCCCACGGGAGACCAGTTTATTGCTGAGTGGGCTACCCTGGTTAAATATATTGAAATAAATAAATAAATAAATAAATAATAATATTGATTTCATCTATTTGACGAACACTATATAAACGGATTAGGCGAACGGATTGATCATACTGTTATGAATAACGGATATATCAGTATATATGCACCATTGATTTCTGACAAAATTCATATAACGAATTCCTCCATAGAAATAGAAATACATCACACTCGTCAAATATTTTTATACGTAACATTATAAAAGATGAATATACCTACTGTTAGAGAGTTAATAAACGGGTGACAGATATTCGTATTTTGGTTCTTTGAAATGACTAAGCCCTGACCACTGGAAGTGAAAAAAAACTTTCTAAAGTACAGTCACTTCTATCAAAACGTATACTACAGCATACGTCGAGTATTCGTAAAAGCTTAAAATCGGGACAAGCCCATTGTCTTCTAACTCAGTATTACCAATATCCCATTGTAAACTTTTGAATAGTTGACCCCATTTCTTGTACCCCATCGGGCGGTGTTGTAACGCCATTGTTAATGGGTGGGACTAATAGCATTTTTCTGGTGTATTTTAAGAGTTGACCCGAGGGTGTAGGTGTTTTGTGTTGTGGTTTGGTGTCGAAGGTATCATAATGAAATGTCAGGTAAAGGTTACAATATGGCGGTAATAGGGGTCTGTTTCAGGAAACAGTTCCAAGTTGAACTTCTTTGCAAGACCATTGATGCCCACGATCTCTACTTATAAACCGGTTTTATAAAACGGAACACGGGGGCGTTCATATTTCAAAGCCATTCTAATACCAAGTTCTTAGTTATCCCATAAACAGCAACTTCGTAAAAAAAAAAAATAGATATGCCCCATAACCAAAGCGTTGGGGTTACCTGCATGTATGAAAGGTATCTTGCAATAAATAGATGAGGACCTAACAATATATGTTATACTTGACAATTTTTTTTTCTTGTTTTACCTTTATCATTTTGGCTCGGCGATGATCACCATTTGCCACACTCGACCCAGGTGAGGTAAATACTGACAGGAATTTATTCATTGAAATGCTAAAGCGCCTTATTGGCAGCTACGTGCTAAAGCCAGATTATGATATGCAGTCTTGTAGACATGTATGAAACGCTATATTAATTTGCATTTTTATCGTTATCGTTTATCATATCATAATATTATTTGCGTCATCTCGACTGGATTTATTGTACTCATATAATTATATTTACTGTATGTTCCTTTTTATCACATCTACAAATATTGTGTTAAATTACTAATTTTCTTCATAAATCAATATAAAAACCATTAATAGAGACTAAATAAAGCATATATCACTAAATTCATCTTAGATAGCTGAACCGTTAAAGAGTCGAAACTCCTTCAAACTGGGTTTTCAGAGCACCTTTTAGTAAATTGTTTTACTTGTATAATTGTAGAAAAGCAAGGGTGGTACCATGATGTTTGATGGGTTGGGGGTGGGGTGACGACGACCAAAAGTGGCGTCTTTTTTCTCTAAGTTCTTCCCTCTTCTCCCATTTCTTATTTTGAAAAATGTTATAGGGGGCGGGGCTTTGATACCCCTTCCTCTGTATTTGTGGTAAAGTTTCAGTGAAGTTGGTACAATGAATATTAATTGAATATTACTCCCAGTACCATGGATATATTGATTCATTATCTAAATCCATCACATGATTATGATCAACGATGCCCATGACAGCGTTCGCTCTGTTCCAACTGACATCATAATTTTCACTTTATACCTGGCATGTGTTTCAACAAAACTATTGTATTGGGCAGATTCAACAAAGAAAAAGCAAAGACAAATATTATGCCGGCATGTATATGCCTAATCCGTCTCGTTTCTCAAAGAATCGGCTAAAAAGTAAGGGAGGTGAGGGAGAAAAAGATCGGCACAGATGTTAGTTTAAGAAGAGAGTAATACCTTTTGTTGGTGTCACGGTTTCATTGCCAAGCTACGCGCGAAAATCCGATAAAAAATCACGAACATCATAGTCCCACGTATGCCGTCTGAACCTTACCATTTTGGTACGTACGGCCTCTTTGTGAGAGAGGTTCGATAAATTTGGGTGCGTTTTATTTTAACGATAAAGGAACTAGGTAAAGAAGAAGTATAAAAGAAGAGGAGAGAAAAGAGGTTAAGGGGTGGACTGAAGCGGGTGGAGAGAGAGACAGTGGAGAGGGAAAGAAGAAAGAAAGAAGGAAAGTAAATAAGAGAGAGAGGGGGGGGGGCAGAGAGGGAAGAAATTAAATGTCGCTATTTGTTTCAAATATTTCTTGAATCTATTCAATAATACTTCTTCGAGAGAAATGATTAATGTCAATCTAGACTTATCAAGATCAACAATAAAATCCCACTTTATCAAAAGCCACTTTTAAAGCTTTCTGACTTTGTGTGAAAAAAAGATAAAGAAAAAAGGTAAATGAAAAAGTGACATATGGTATTGGGGTAGAATGATGTAAACGAACTTTGCTATATTTATCATGTTTTATCTTTCCTATCATATGCTCTTCTTGATGAAAAATTAATTGAGGTCATCGCTTTATTTAAACATGTCTTTGTTAAAAAGCGTCACACGATTTGCTAATCCATTTCATCTCCGTGGAAACAGATCATTCAACTAAAAAGTAAATGGAAGTTAAGCTGAAAAATATTGATCAGATTGCAAGGTTACATTAAAAAAACTTCTTTGTGATATACTTAGAATATATCACATGTATCAAATCACCTTTGTATACAGGTGAACTTATTACGTTCAGGAACTGTTCAGGATTTAAGACGTCAAGCTCTTTTTCGAATAACAATGATATTTGGTATCCGAACACATTCGAATGTTCATCTTCGACAGCACCCCCTCCTCGTCTTCGGTGTCGTCAGCACCATTGCCATTGTTACCACCACGTCATTACCATCAATTCATCATCAGCAGCAGCAGCATCATCATCAGCAGCATCATCATCATCATCATCATCATCATCATCATCACCATCATCATCATCATCATCATCATCATCATCATCACCATCATCATCATCATCATCACCATCATCATCCTCATCATCATCACCATCATCATCATCATCATCATCACCATCATCATCATCATCATCACCATCATCATCACCATCATCACCATCATCATCATCACCATCATCATCATCATCATCATCTTCATCTTCATCATCATCATCCTCATCACCATCATCATCTTCATCATCATCATCATCATCACCCTCTTCAGCTTCATCATCACTATCACCTCCGTATTGGTAAATACTGAAATCCTTCGTTCTGCATAGTCCGACGCTTTAATATAAAAGACGAGTTTGAAAGAGCATGATCAGTGGCAATTGTCTGTATAAAACACAAATCCCATTGAAATACCTCCGAGTATTTGCAAAATTATACCATTGTTCGAAGGACATTTTTCATGTGCCAATGATTATTTATATAAACACTTTTCATCTGAAGGATGTTGAAGTGTATTTTGTTGAGGGCCTCAGGAGTAACATTTTCCGAAGGTTTGTACAAAGTCTTTGTTGTCGGAACACTCAAATCTCGATTGTGTGTGTGTGTGTGTGGGGGGGGGGTGTACTTGAGAGAGAGAGAGAGGGGGGGGGGGGTGACGCGAGTATATATCATACACATACTTTCATGTCCTTCTAAGTTGAAAGAAAACAAGCACAAAACGTATATTCTGCAAATCCTGAGCGACGGGGCCGTTTGGTTTGCTTAACGGTTTGAGTTTCGAGTGGCAAACACGGTTTAAATGGCGTTGGACGAGGACGCGTAACACCCTATACTTAATGGGTGGGGTTTAGAATTCAAGGTCAAAATCTCAAATAACTGCGGCCAGTCGGAAAACCCCTGTGGGAAGGAATTAAGAATCGTTTACCGGTGTTCCGTCAATGCCTTGACATTGTGTTTAGACCAATCTAGATTAGCAAGGAGGTTCAGGGTCGAACTTCCCTCCTCTTATTTCAGCAAGTTAAAAAAGGAAGAAAATGAAGGGTTTTGAATATGTATTTTTGTTCTCAAAGTACTGTCATAAGTTGTGTATGGAGACTCATATCATCAGATCTTTATAATGTAATTTGCTAAGTTTGCTATGATACACGATAAAGCTCCAGCATTATCTTAATACCCCTCACTCAACAGTTTCATTATGCAGTCATGAATGTAGTTCATGAGGTTGATATATTGCCTTTTTGCTTATTTTACAAATAAAAGTCAAAGAGCAAACTACGAAAAAAATCTTCAACATTTTTCTATTTGAGGTATATATGTATATTCATCATCAATTATTGTTTATGTTAATAAAGAACCAATTCCGAAGAATGATTTAACAGAGACGTTGATCCGTTACTTTTAATCACAATGTTTACTCCTACCCCCTCTCCCCAAGCAATTTATACTTCGTTCTAGTTATGCCATTTTTTAGGGTGATGTTGTGTACTCATTTCGCACTAGCCGAGAAACCGAAAAATTGCACTTTCTGCAGCGCGTTGGTGTGTTTGTATTCGAATGTTCTGTCGTTAAACAGCCGTTAGACAGGACAAATAGAATGACGTTTAAGAAGATTAAATGACAAAGACCGGACAAATTTCCCAAATTGGTCTTGAAATTATGTCTGACTTGATCATATTTCGAGGTCAACAGTGAAGGCGAGATGTAGATAAAAGTGAGAAATCATTTTCATTTAGTAATGAAGTCAAGCGCCATTTCATACTACCGCAACCCATTCGCCCAGACCAATCGCAATAGAAGAATGAGCTCATAGATTGGAAGTTTAATGGTTCGAAAAGTAGTATTTCATTTTTCTTCACTATTTCTTTTTGTTTAATACCCTTTTAATGTGGTCAATGTGAAAGAATAAAGACTTTAACGTCTGAGGCGAGTTTGAAATTTAAAACACAGTAGTCTCGTATGTACAGAAATCTTCATTAAAATTAAATTATGTAATATAATTAGGTTTTCGTAAAAAAAGCGTCACAAATATTAAAAGCTCAAATGGCATGGATTCTGCTATAATTTATTAATGTGATTATCAGATTTTTTTTGGATTTTATCGATGCTGAAATATAAAAAACGTCTAATAGGTCATCAAAAATATCAATACAATAACCATAGCATTCACAAAAGCAAAATAAGGTATCATCTATTCTGTTTTGTAGTGTGATTGAAAGCATTGTAAAATAACCTCACTAGTTTGGGTTTCCGTATTCATGTAAAATGATGAATGATTTGAGCTCAAATTTCAAAACAAATATTCATATCAAATATAAAGAATGATCACGAAGACAGCCACTTCCTATTCTACTTGGAAACATTATTTAGGATAATTATTTTCGCACGCTTTAAATCAAAGCCCACAGGGGGTTGTTATGCTCTGATAAATCTTAAAGAGAGACATCATATTCAACATATTAACAACAAATCTAACAGCGCAATACAATACACTTTTGTTGTGATTCTGTCTTTGACTCTTGCCCTTATTTGCCTTGCAGTCTTATGTATAATTTATGACCCATTTTGTTGTATGGGTATTTATAACATTTTCATAGTAACAGATAGCTGACAATTTTTTCCTGCCACATGGACTACAATGAACTGACATTCTGTATTAAGTCATATACAAGCACTGCTTTTTAGTGGATCCCTCCATTTTCTCAGAATTTTATTTTATAATGGTTATGATATTTTGCTTATATATAATACTCTGTTTTGTTTTACTTTAACTTATAGATAAATATCATATACTTTACATGCCTGAATTTATTTTGTCTGTATAAGTTCACTGTAACTATTTTGACCACATTACTTTGTTCTGTTGAAAATGAAATAAAATAAATTGAATTTAAAAAAAATATAGGTTGCCCCCCTATCAAAATGCCCAGCATGGCGCAGCCCCCTCCGTACTAAATTTCTGAGAGATAATAGAATTTTACACCGCAACGAAGAACGTTTTCAAGAACATAGAAAATGTATTGTCAAATGACAAAGTGCAACCAAGAAGTCTTTGTCGAAAATTGGTGAATCAAACAGCAGTTTGGTCATGGACTCTGCACAAACGACATAATTTGCAATTTTTCGTCAACAATTTGATTCAACACTTACGCGTGAACAAAATCATTTTGAAAAACAAGACATACTCTGGCCTTTTCTGTTTTGATTTGAAAGGGATGGGTTGCTAGTAGTTAAGCCCGAGATTAATATTCTATGCATATCCAAGAAGGAGAATTCATCTAAATTATAAGAGATGGGTTCATCTAAATGCTTTCCTTTCTGTCCAAGTGATAGGACATCCGATTTATGTGGTTATAGCTCGCGAGGAACGGACTGCACAAGAAGATATGTGTAGGTATCACTTCAGTTAGACGTCTCAAATTCCTAATTGAGTGGTATAGTCGTTTCTTGCGAAGAAGAAAAGTTTAATGATCTCAATTACATTCAACGCGAATAAAGTTTATCGGACATGAATTTGAAAAGGGTATGAATAGTTTTGGAAATTGTGTAATTAACAGTAGGGTTATTTACGACTGATGAAAAACGTGAAAATGAAGTAAATGTATAAAATGGGGTAATAACTTCGGTCTTTATCTCATCTTATTATCACGAGTATATCCGTTACAAGGATTAGCATTTGCGGGACTAAGGAGAAAGATTTGTCAATTCGCTGGCGCTTTGAGACAACCGTCTGTGGATTAATGTGGGCGTAACGGGCGTAACTTACGCGCGCGGATGCGTTTTAAGTCTGAAATTAGACACCAGTATCACTTACCGATCGCGACGTTCACGTGCGTTTGATACGAGTTTTGTGATATGGGAAAGCCGGATAGGGGCTTACTTCAGCAGATTCCTGAAGCGGGGTTTTGCTATATATGCCTTCAGGGTGTGCCTTACTATGATAGGCTCTATTTTGCATCACTTTATGCGATGATCAAAAAGTAGGATGGGTGAATTTCATCCAGGCAAAATGTGACTCCTCTTAGCTGGCTTCAGGGTGCATTCTTATTCATAGGAAAGATATGGTGGTGAAAGAAACTCATATACAATATGTTTCCATTTTAGAATTCTAAGGGGGAATGTCCACTCTGATAATTATAATACTAATGAGTAATATTGGTGATAATAATCATAATGATGTGGAAGAGGTTCACCGTGGTGAAGGATTGAGTAGATGAGAAGCAATCGGTTGTCTCACAAAGTTTGATCCATCGTGAGACAGACCGATTACTACTCTACTCAATAATCGTAATGATAAAAATAGTTACAATAATGATATTAATAAATAGCAAGTTTAGTCTATAAGTTCAAATGATATTGAGAACATAATCTGGGTTTTATTCTCTTCTTTATTGAGAAGGGTTGTATCCATTTTGGTCTATAGATGGTCTTTTGTCATGTGGTCTAATAATCACTCGCTCCAATGCTCACTTTGTCTATGTACAGTATAATATCCAGATGTCAAAATTTCCTCTACTTCCAGCTTTGTCAAATGAAATTTGGTTCATAAACAGTTTATCTAATCATAAGTGGTATAAGATCAAATGGATATTATGCCATGTGGATAAAGCCTAACGGGAAAGTGAACAAAGTTGTGAATGGGCTAGGTGCATGGCAATTAGAGAAAATGTTAAGTAAATGAACTGGTTGTAGACGAGGATTAGACCATGTGGAATTAGACCAAATGGAAAGTAGACCAAGTGGCAATTAACCGCTGAATGTAACATATTTCCTCAATATCTCACGGTAGAAACTTACAGCGAATTAATATAGAATTGTATTTTTTTCACGATCACACCGCCCAATATAGCACTGGACAATCTTCTAGTATGATGCTTCGTATTAAAGATATACCATGTCGGGCAAACAAGTTATTTTTGTCTTATTTTGGGGTGTATTGCAAAGCCTATAGTGACGGTAGGCCTACATTTCGATTTTGGTGCTGTTTTTATGGCAATTTTTAAATGGGGGCTTCAAGTATTCCTTACATAAGCACTGACATAGCACCACATCTGGCTTATTGCCTAGCCCATTGAAAGCGCTTGTTTCTTCTTTGGAAGCCCTCCAGTTATTACCATCCCAAGTTAGACTGTTCTGAAGTCGGATTCATCTAATTTAGAAATAGAGGTTTGTCAGAAAGTTAAATAAAAGAGGCGAAGTCTTTACTTTATCAGTTTTTAACAAAATTGTTGAATGTCTCCCTTAAAACATCCATCCACCTATTTCATTTACACATCATTTTAAAGAATCATGAAACCAGTATTTTACTAACATGCTTATGATGCGGAAACTGTATACCATTTCGATGTCATTTAGCCCCCAAGAGCCGAAATTGTTCACTTGTTAATAACAAACGAAAGTGATTTTAATTCATTGGTAATGTAATAAAGACTCACTATTCCCGAAGCTACGGTGGTATTTGTAAATCGGTAATTGAGTTATGTGGGAAGCGCGCTGCCGATACTGCTATGTGATTAGTTTATTAATAGGTTGGATATCTTTCATGTTCAATTTCTGGCAATTTCAATAAACGGGGAGGGGGAACGCCACTTTTTTTTTCAAATTGAATACTACGATAAGAGACTGGATATCTTTCATGTTGAATTCCTGGCAAATAAAATAATCAGGGGCGGATCCACGATTTTTCCAAAGGGGGGGGGGAGTACATTTTCCCCAAGATTTTCCCCTGTATTCGCCACTGATTACAATAAACGGGGAGGGGAACCCCACTTTTTCAAATTTAATATGACGATAAGAGATTTTTTATTTACAACAATATTCTTCATTGTTACTGATTTTTTTTTATAGTTTCCTATAGGTTTTATAATTCTTATTGCGTCGTAATCCCATATCGGCACCGCCGCGGTCACAAGATAACAAGCACAGCAAATGGATAAACAACACTACACCTTCCCGCTGAGCGCAAACACACAGTGTACGATACACACAAAGAGAATACACTTGCTTCAAAAGAAAGCGCAAGGAGGGAGTAAAAAACGCCCTTCCCTTCCCGAACGGCTCAAAAGCGCGGCGCCACGAGCAAACGCTTTTCCTCTACTCCACCTTAATCAAATCTTGGTAACTCGCCACCACTTGCTTGTCTGACATTGTTAGCTAACATCCCCAGGAATAGTTTATTATATTATCTCCATTCTCTTCTCATTAAATTCAGAAGAGGAGGAGGATAATATCTCTCTGGCGTATCGAATGTTCGAATCGTGAGGACTACACTCGGTTCGCCGGTTGAAGATACGCCCCGATAAGGCGAAAATCAAAGACTTATTGAATTAAATTCATATCAATTTGTTACCCACGTTGTTTAAATGAGGGTTTGGTGGGTAAGGCATGCGGTAAATGATCATAACTATATCAGGAAAATGGATTTATGTTTTATCATAACACAGGGATAATAACGCCTGCGGAGTAATTGTTCACAATTAAATGAAGTTAACGTGAGACCGTGCAACAGGAGTTATAAGGAACCAGCCCTCCACTTAATGTATATTTCATTATTTTAACACATTCGATGTTCGGTGCATATGGTTTTGGTTAAAATGTACCTTCACATTTTTTTTTTCATTTTGAAATATTTTCCTTTCCAAAATATTATTCCAGATACATCTTAGAGATGTCCTTTATGTCCTGGTTTATAACGTATATTGGAAAATGAAAATATTATCAACTATATACTTTTTATGATAAATTGGTTTATTACTTTATAAGTATCCTTTTTTAAATAATCTTTGTTATCTTCAATTTAATTGTTGATATATTATTTCCATAAATTATTCAAGATTTCTTTCATCTAAGAGCAGATTTTCACTATTTCATAAACCTTCAATTTCTGTAATAAAGATGAGTTCCTGATGAAAAGCCCATGTGCGCCCCATTATGCATATTAAATCTTACTTGTGGGACTATACCTATGACGTCATCGTATACATATAGTTGTATTTCGATTCTGTATATTTTAATGTAAACATATACATTAACTAATTGTCAGATTGGTTTTCCATTAACTGTAAATGACGGAGCATGAAAATAGTAAATGAGAGTGAAATTGACTGCAATTGAATATCAAAATGGGCGAATCCAAGCGACACGTATATTCAACGGCATCGTCTGCGTGACTGGTGACAATGGAACACGCGGTCGCACGCGTGCAAGACAACGGGTATCCCGCGTTCCAAAAAAGAATCTTTTGAAATAACAAATATGTTAGTGAATATGTGCCCAATTGAGACAATAATGATCAAAATCAACCCAAATTCTGATAAAATCTAACCAAGAATTTGGTTGATTTCGACTCACGCATTTTCAATCGGGCACATCACGAACTATATGTTATCATCCTTTTCAAGACTATATGCATCCGTATATTTCTCTTACACTCCAAAGAAGAACATTTGTGTACTCAACAGGCATATTGAAATTGAAGCCAGTCCTCATTAAAAATATATATATATATGTACATTTGTTGAATGCAATCTTGGAGTAGAAAACGGAATAATATTGTAATTTTACTTGAAAAAAAGGTGTATTGACTTATTTAGCTCTTCACCAATATCTCAAACTTAAAAATGCCACAACTTCGTAATTTTTCATATAATTTCGACAAGTTCCATTCATTCGAGATAAATCTGGGGCACCCCTTAAAAGAGTAATGTTGTTATTAGCGATAGAGTAGGGTGAAAATCGGAAGGAAACAGTATATAGCATGCTAGAATTTATATATTTTTTTAATATTCCCCAAAACTATAAAATTATAAGGGACGTAACTATTTTGGTTCTGGGAATTCGCGCGAACCTCCCTCCCCCGGAAAAATTAAACACGGAAAATTGGAAAATATATTTTTATTTTTCTTCTTTTTTTGTGGGTAATTGCTGGTCCTTTTTTCATAAGGAAGAAAATGTCAACCGTTTTTGGTGTACTTCAACCTTTTGTTGTTGCTTGTCAGATTTTCTAAGACACAAACGTCGACGAACTCTGGTCAAAAATTTTGCCGACAAGAACCTGATTATTGAATATCAAATGTGTGTCTATAAAACATTAGGGTTATATCAGCCCGGTTAGCTCAGTCGGTAGAGCATGAGACTCTTTAACTCAGGGTCGTGGGTTCGAGCCCCACATTGGGCGAATGTTTTGCAGTGTGAAATCAACAATGTTTCTAACATCATGAACATGTGAATAGTTCAATGTATATCCATTTGTTTCAATGCAGTTATTACTTACAATCATGTATAAATTATGAAACACATACCATACTATTCACGTTCAATAAAATCGAATAATGTCGACTTTATTTGATTTTTTTTTTCGAAAGGGTGAATCGTATTTTACTTAACAATGAACAAAAATGCGTTTTGAGGATATGTAGTTTAGCGGGATAAATATAGACACCCAGCTGAGCATTGTAAAATAAAACATATCTGGAAATAGTAGGTATGAAAGAAAAATACGATCTTAAGAAGATGCAGAGAAGAAGGAGAAGAAGAAAAAGAAGAAGAAGGAGAAGGAGAAGAAGAAGAAGAAGGAGAAGAAGAAGGAGAAGAAGTGGAAGAAGGAGAAGAAGAAAAAGAAGAAGCAGGAGAAGAAGTAGAAGAAGTGGAGCGTTGTGGCCCAGTGGATTAGTCTTCGGACTCTGAAACAGAGGGTCGTGGGTTCGAATCCCAGCCATGGCGTAATTTCCTTCAGCAAGAAACTGATCCACAGTGTGCTGCACTCAACCCAGGTGAGGTAAATGTGTACCGGTAGGAAGTAATTCCTTAAAAAGCTGTGTGCGCTATGAACGCCTAGCTTAGCCGGGTAATATAGGAGCGCCTTGAGCACCTAACAAGGTGGATATGTGCGCAATATAAATACCCTATATTATTAGAAGAAGGAGAAGAAGAAAAAGAAGAAGAAGAAGAAGAAGAAGATGAAGAATTTAGACACATCGTCACTCAAGTAGGCCCGGTTAGCTCAGTCGGTAGAGCATGGGACTCTTAATCCCAGGGTCGTGGGTTCGAGCCCCACATTGGGCGAACATTTTGCAGATTGATTTCAACAAACTTTCATATCTGTATAACAATAAGTTTAACTTTAAGTTACAGCAGAATATCCGTTTCTGCTATGGTAACTCCCGTAGGAACGTTTTTCTGGTATAACGACAAGCTGGTTTATAACCAATTACATTAAAAAAAACATGCTACGTCTTAATTTCAACATGAATTTCCATTTCCCCCTTCAAAAAGATTTCCTTTATATTGGAAACAACTATAGTGCATTAACATAAAGTTAAATATACAGGATCGAATGATGCGATGACGAAAGTAATTGTTACAT
This sequence comes from Lytechinus pictus, assembly GCF_037042905.1. Lineage (NCBI taxonomy): Eukaryota > Metazoa > Echinodermata > Echinoidea > Temnopleuroida > Toxopneustidae > Lytechinus > Lytechinus pictus. Next base: position 2,962,991 of record NC_087248.1, on the reverse strand, counting down.
CTTGTGTTGTTTCACGAAAACTCACATTCAATTATAATTCTTGTGTGGAAGTGTGAATTTGTACCTCTCGATTCTATTTAAAAAGAATATTCTATTTTGTTTCTGCACATAATAATCATCCAAATATGCAAATGAGTTAAAAGGAAATCAATTTAGCAGGATACATGGACACTTTGTTGAGAATGTTAAAGATAAAAAAGACAGAGAAGAAGGTGAAACTCTTAAGAATGCCCGGTTAGCTCAGTCGGTAGAGCATGGGACTCTTAATCCCAGGGTCGTGGGTTCGAGCCCCACATTGGGCGAACATTTTGTAATTTTATTACCCTCCGAGGCGTTGCATTCTTCCGGAAAACCATGCACCAAGTCAAGGAATAACTTTCTTCATTGAATTCATAAAAAAGAAAAAGTAATAAGCCTACAGAGAATTTAAGTATACATGACCTTCATGTACTTCTCGTTGGTAGTAAGCATTTCTAATTTACGTGATCGCTAATTTCTTGTAAATGGTTTATATATTAACCAAGGAGCATTCACTTGGATCTTTTCAAGCTCAATTAGATTTAATTGACGCTAAATTCATTCGAGCAAGGACATTCAACAGCATTTCAATTGAACACTTGTTCGATGCAAACGGCATTCACAATGATATTCACAAAATGACGATTCCGTTTCCGCGCGCGCGCCAAATGTCGCAGAAAAATTAAGCCTTTGTATGAAAAGTGGAATCTGCTGTTTCTCTGTAAGCACTCTCATTTTGATTCGATTTCTTACCGATTCACCTTTCCTTACGAAAACATCGAGGTGTTATTTTGAAAAAGATCCTTTACGTTCGGCACTGTGGGTGAACCATTATAAACTAATTACTCTCCCATTTAAAGGAGGGATGATGAAATTTCGCGCTGAGCGAGCACGTACGCGTTCGCCGTCTCAGTACATGGCGGCACTCAAAACTGTCCAACATTCATTTTCTTTTTTCTTTTTCTTCATCTTACTTGAACTTGAGCAGGGAAGCATTCTTAGCTAGGCCGAGGCTGGAGGGGAATAATAACTGTGCATGATCGCTGAGTACATGGGACAAATTTAGTCTGACTGATTTTGAACCGCGCAATACATGAAATCTAATTAACTTTTGACGAGGAACGAGAATGATATAGACGAACAAAACATGGGAAGAAAATGAATTTGAAGGGTGAGCGATATGATAGATTTGATCATTATATAAAAAATAGCCGTTCACTCAAGATCCATTATAGTAAAAAAGAAAAAGAAAAAAGATCCATTATAGTGACATTATATCTCACTGTGAAAGCTTTGAAAGAACATTAATATTGAACAATGGCACTGGGCAGACGGAAGTGCCATTCAATGATTTTGAACGTGTATCTATTTGATACAAACAAATTAACTTTTCAACAGTTAATTTTTATCACAAATATATTTTAAATTATTGCTGAAAAGTCAGTTGACAATACGTTTCTGTTTAGAGCCCGATATGAAATACACAGTCATTATGACACGAATGACCATTGACGCTATTTCTATGTTCTGTCAGCATTCTTTCAACGTGTTGGGTTATTTCAAATGCTCGAGCAGGGGCCGCGGAACGGTTTTGAAGGGGGGGGGGGGGCACGGACTATGCAAAAATCACAATCAGATGGTCATTTTTACGTTTTTGTACACGGTTAAAAAAAAAAGGGGGCTGAAGCCCCCCAGCCCCCGGTTCCGTGGTCCCTGTCGAGGTCCATTTATACATCATTAGGGAATGTTCGTACCGCGACTGAAAACGGATTCAAGAACACAATAAATGTATTGAAAGAGCCCGTCAAAATAATGTAAAAAAACAGTCGCGAGGTATTTGTCAACAATTGATGAAAAGGAAAAGTAGTTTGGTCCTTATTTTAGAAGCTGATGAAAAATTGCAAATATATCGTTTGTCCAGAGTTAAGGACGGAACTGCTGTTTTTATTCACCAATTTTCGATAAAGACTTCTAGGTTTCCCATTGGCATGAAGGGAACTTGACAATACATTTTCTATGTTCTTAAAAGCGTTCTGCGGTGAAGTGGAAAAACTCCCTATTAATTTCATGGCCTACTAACATTTCCACTCTCCCTTCTGATTTACATAATATTGGTTCTACATGTATGTTTCATGCACTACTGCTACACTCTCGATCATTGTCAATGATTATAGTCATAATCAAGATTAGAAGTGGAGAGACACTCAATACAGGTGCGTGCAGTCGTTCTGGCACAATTATCATGGTCATATTTTACCATAATGAACGCTACTAAGCCACACAAAGCCCCTGTAGACTGTATTTTACTTTTCCAGCCATATCCGCATCACCAATTGGGACCTTCAGCTATTTCGTTTTTTTTTTCACATATCATATAAACTTGACGTGAATTGGGTAAATATTGGCTGGATATCGACGGCTAAAGTTTGCCGAACATGACGCGGAAAGGTACAAGTGGGATTAAGAAATATATTTTCATGATTTTAGGCAATCGTTTGGTATCATTCTTCTACTTATTTTCCTAACCATTCTCCGGGGACATTTATTCAACACATGAAATTACTGGGGTACGAAAGAAGAACATTGCAAAGTCGTCTTAATTCCCTCAAAATACCACTGCTTTCATCTATGATCAAAATACGTAAGCAATACACCACCCCCCCCCCTCCAAAAAATAAAAAAATCGTGATAATAATGATTTAAACTAAAAGTGCGAAAGAGGACCCTCTTTATAAATGCTATACATCCAACCTCAATGATATACTCCTTGACAAAATGTCACGTGATTATGCGAAATGGATTGTGAATTATGGCTGTTATAAAGAAGAATAAAAAACATACTTACTTTGGAATGTCTAGTTTGAAGCATTTGATTTAGCAGGTTGTCCAGAAATTTAGTTCAAAAATATGATTCGCAAAATTATGAAAGTCAATAATTCTTTTGTAATAACTTTGACTCATACTTTAAATTGAAATGGTAGGTTAGCAGATGCCGGAAACCTGATCATCAAAATGACCAATGATATTTGACCAATTCTCTCTCTCGAAACAAAGATGACGTCATTTGATTCGACCATATCCTTTTCTATCTCTTTACTGACACGTAATTATCATACTAGTAGCGGTTGATCCCATGTCGGCTAACACATGTCCATTGAACCTTGTATTATAAAGTCATCAGTCATCTTGTCATACCCTGACACGTCTAAACTACCCAGTCAATTTTTGTGCCTTGGACAGTATCCATCTTTCATATGGCTATATTACAAATACCAACCTTTCCCCCTTTACTGAGTTTCCCGCTCTTGTTCGAGTCAATCCCAAAGTTTGAATTGTATTAATAATTTCGCTGGGATATGTAGGTGCCGTCTGCCGGAGAAGCCTGCGTTCATTAGCTTGTGCAAACAGTGACTCGCCCATGCGGATCTTACTCGACGATGCAAGCCGAATGATGCAGTGTCAGAAGTGGGATGTTAAAAGAGTGTCATTTGCTGATGCCATGTATGCGTGGTCTACATGAAATAAACGTAAGAAGCGTAAGAAGAATTAGATAACAACTTATGATATATCACACGTAGGACTTTGTTCAATAATAAAACAAAACGAACGATACTTTTTTTTCAAATTTTAAGTGCATGGTCCTGAAAACGGATACTTTTAAACAAGAGATCCATTAAACTACTAGAATAATCATGTAGTCATTGAGCCATGAACACAGTTTAAACATTGCTCTAATTTCAGTAGTTTTATATACAGTGCGTCCCAAAAAAAACTATACACTTTTGAAATGGCTGCCAAATAAAAAATATATCACTTTGGGGGAAAACACTTACATACATGGAAGCCTATAAAGTCAACTTTAAAATGACACCAAAAAGTTGAAAAACTTTTCATGCTTGAGCGAGCACTGCCCACTAAAACAAAGGGTATGAAAATTAGGGTGGGCAGGAATTAGCCTTCCAATTTCTTTCAGTTTTTGAGATGCGAGTCCCTTGGAACTTGCAAAGTTGAGGATGTTTTGATAAATCAATGATCAAGCATTATCAATTTAGGTTTTTAGAGCAAATGTTAAGAATTATTAAATTGAAATTTAATGTATGAGTGAACATGAAATACAATTTTTCACTTTTTAAGTGGATCTCAGCAATGTGTTCATGGAAGTCAGAATAGGGATAGGACTTAGGTGGGGGAAGTAGGTTGACGGGATATGGGTCAACAGAACACTTAACCCCCCCCCCCCCCCCTCTCTCTCTCTCTACCCCTTTCACCCCTCCTGAGAGACTAGCCTTTGCTAGGGTGAGCAGGAATTAGCCTTAATTCCTTTTTTTTTTTTTAGGTGAGTCCTTTGGAACTTGCAAAGTTAAGGGTGTTATGCTAAATTACTGATAAATGGAGATCCGTTTTGGTTTCTTAAGCAAATTTCACGAGTTACTAAATTGAAATGTAATGCATGAGTAAACAGGAATTGTAATTTTAGTGTAGCATTTTTCGTTTATTATGTGGATCTTAGCAAGTGTGCTTGTGAGAGTCAGAGTAATGTGATGGTACCTGTTACATGCAAGGGGATGAGATAGGGTAAGACTGGGTTAAAGGGGCATTCTTCTTTGTGTTCTCTTACAAATTACATGTCATGTACTCACCCCGCCCTCCACCCCTTTCTTTCTCTTGGATGGTATTTAAAACTTAAAATGCCAAGTGACTGATGGTTGATGGGTCTTTCTTTTCCATCGAATGATTTATTAAGAACTTGACTAATTATGATAATTTATGAAATCATTTATTGAAAAAGCTGAATGTTTGATTGATAATTTATTGGAAAAGGTGAATATTTGATTGATGACATTGATTGAGTTTATTTACTAACAGATTGTTGATTGAATGATTGATAGATAAAATTTGATGATCTAATTTTCAGAATTTATTATCAAATTGACAGTCCGCTTTGCACTTAATGCGTACATGTAATAGCAATCAGTCTCAATCTCAACAGGAGGGGGGAGGGACGGACCTGTAGGAGGGAGGCTAAACGTTCTGTTGACCCTTTTCCAATCAGCTTACTTCACACACTGAAGTCATTTCTTACCCCTATTCTCCTGACTCCAATGAACACACTGCTGAGACCCACATTGTAAGTTAAAATGCTTCACTAAAGATTGCAATTCATGCTCACTCATGCATGGAATTTCAATTTGATAATTCATGAAATTTGCTCTAACAATTAAAATTGATAATGAATGACCATCAATTCATCAGAACACCCTCAAGTTTGCAAGTTCCAAGGGACTCGCCTCTCAAAAACTGAAAGAAACCGAAAGGCTAATTCCTGCCCACCCTAATTTTCATACCCTTTGTTTAAGCGGGTAGTGCTCACTCAAGCATGAATAGTTTTCCAACATTTTGGTGTCATTTGAAAGATGACTTTATCGGCTTTCCATATGTATAAGTCTTTCCCCCCAAAGTGATATACTTTTTATTTGGCAGCCATTTCAAAAGTGTATAGTTTTTTTTGGGACGCACTGTATATCTCAATCACATTTATAAGCATACTAAGGGCGTACGTGTCCGTTGAGTCAGTTTTACCAGTGCCAGGTTTCCATTTTTTTTTCACGGTTAAACAGCTTTGAAAAGTGCAATACATTCATTAGATAGACTCATAAAAGCTTTAATGAAGCAACCAGGCAAATAAAAAATTATATCGAACGTTTTAACTATTAAACTGGACATCTCCATTCCATCCAGTCATTGCAATCAGTCATTCAGGTATGCTTTGGTATATTATACATCAAATTGCTTCTACAAATATCGTCCCATTTTAAGCCTGTTTAGATAAGAAACTTTTTTATCAATCTATTAAGGAAGAGAAAAGTAGCTGTAAAATTGAAACTTTTATCAGCGCAGATCGAGATATGAGAGCGCATGATGGCTCGCCTGAAAATTAGTGGCATTTTCCAGCACACACGGCTTGAATAAGATGCTGAACCTGATAGCATAATATTTACTAAAAAAATAAGTGTTAATCTGCATTTTTTTTTCGTCTGGGGGTTTGATGGGGGGGGGGGGCTGATGGGTAACCATGCTATAAAGAACACAGTATCACACAGTGTGTTCATATAGTGAACTACGTGAAGACGTGATACACATTGTTAAAAAGCTCAAATGTATAAATTCACGCTGAACACTGTGGACACGTTGTGGCCCACAGTGTTGGACACTGTGTTTCACCTTGTGTATGCACTCTGCTCCATACTATTGTAAACTGTGTTTCACACTTTGTATACATTGTGCTGAATGTGATCTACACTTTGTGTACACTATGTTCCACACTATGTATACACTATGTTCCTCACTATGTACACATTGTGCTCCACACTTGGTATGTAATGTGCTCCACACTGTGTAGAAATTGTTCTCCATACTGTGTAGACATTGTGCTCCACACTTTGTATATACTATTTACACAGTACGTTCCACACTGTATATACATTGTGCTCCACACTGGTAGACATTGTTCTCCATACTGTGTAGACATTGTGCTCCATACTGTGTAGACATTGTGTTCCATATTTTGTATATACTATTTACACAGTATGTTCCACACTGTATACACATTGTGCTCCACACTTGTAGACATTGTTCTCCATACTTGTAGACATTGTTCTCCATACTGTGTAGACATTGTGCCCCACACTTTGTATATACTATCTACACAGTATGTTCCACACTGTAAACACATTGTGCTCCACACTTGTAGACATTGTTCTCCATACTGTGTAGACATTGTGCCCCACACTTTGTATATACTATCTACACAGCATGTTCCACACCGTGTACACATTGTGCTCCACACTTGTAGACATTGTTCTCCATACTGTGTAGACATTGTGCTCCACACTTTTTACATACTATTTACACAGTATGTTCCACACTGTATATACATTGTGCTTCACACTTGGTATGCACTATGCTCCACACTGTCAGATACTGTGTGTTCCACACTATGTACACATTGTGCTCCATACTGTTGGGCACGGTGTGTTCCACACTGTGTACGCATTGTGGTCCATTAGGGTCCATGAGTGTTTTCACAGTGTATACACACTGCGCTCACATTGTGAACACACTGTGTTCCACATATGTACACATTGTGTTCCGTGCTGTATACTCTTCATTAGACACAGTGTTCTTTCCAGTAAGAAATGCACTGTCTGTGGTAGATTTACCAGGGCATTTTCCCACATCCCTCTTTTTTCCGATTGGAAAACTTTCTTATTTCGCGCTTTTGATCCGATTCATACGTTACTCTACTATTGGTTTTATGATACCTATCAATAAAGACTTGGAAGCTAAGGATTGTCTCATCTGTAAAATTTTAAAGAATTATGGCCTGTTTTTTTTAGTTTTTCTTTTAAAGAAAACCCTCTATATGTATTTCGTGATAAATGGCGTTTCATCAAACCTGATAACCACATACTTAAATATTCTGAAAAAATGTCTTCCGGTAGATATGAGTAGAGAGAAGGTTTGCCTCATCTAGCTCCAGCTCTTCCACATGGGGCAGGGATTTAATCAACCAATTGTAGCTCTATCTACACTTAAACTTATTACAATTAATTCAATTGGTAGGCGACATTTCAAAGAATAACCAGTATTCCTTTATCCTATTCGATGTCACTACGTTCACATCTAAATGAGATAATAGGCCTATTAACAAGTAATCGCTAATCAAGAAAAAAAAAGATAGGCAAAAGTATGAAGTAGAAAGAAAAGACACAGACTATCAGAGAGTTTATGAGGTCAAGCAGGGTAGAATAGAACCTCGCGGACCTCAGGCGGGTAGATCGGTCAATATGATGACCTTTTATAGTAGTCACTGCTGACTTTGCTCAGCGGTCAAGTTTTCGCCGCTCACCTTCCTCGTTGCATCGGCTTGTGCATCGGTGTATTTTGACACGCCGTAAACCCGTCAATCAGAGATCTGCGAAACTTTTCGGCAAGTGCACATAAAACATGGAAGGTTGAGCCGAAAAATTACTCCATCAATAAACGATTATGTTGTTGTGTTTATAGGTGTAAACGGCTCGCTTTGTATCGCTACACCCCGGCGTTCAAAGCGATGGCGTTCCTCGATCCGGTCTCGTGCGTGATGGTCTTGTTAAAGGTAAAACAAATAAAGAGGGGTGTAAATTATCCTAGTTTGTCAGAAGATGAAAGCGGAATGGTCAGAGTGTGTATAACCTCGGCCGTACAGGTGAGGTATAATTTTTGATGACCATCAAAGATTTTGTTGAGCACACATGGAAATTTTATGGACATGGTCTTGGCATGCACACCTCTGCTAAGTCAATAAACATGAGTTGAGTCGTAAACCTATCAGAACAGCTTGGTAGGTGAAACATATACGTATTGATAATGAACTTTAGATAAGATCAACTGACGATCTGAATCTGAAATATCTTATGTTGAAAGATAATATTTCAAATATTACTGTTACGAAATGATTTTTGGTCCATGGAAATTTTTCTTTTTCAAACAAGCAAAACAACACATTAAGTCCCATACAAAAAGGACTATAACATACCACATTCTCTGTCTGTCCGTATTTCTGTCAGTCTGTCTTTTTTTACCCCCTCCCCCACTCCCCTCCCTATTCTCATTCTTTGCCATTCCGATAGACTCCAAAAACAGATAATGTCCCACTTTTTGACATGCATTCTCAAGTGCATGAAATCTACTTTAGTATTTACATTCTCTTGACTGTTCATATTCATTGATTGATCTTTTTAATCATCATAATAAGCAATGTTCTCAAAGTCATTGATACTATCATATCTAATTAATCCCAAATTTTACAAGTAACTACAGACCTTTAATGAAGGGGTGGGTTGTATGATGAAAGAAGACTTCATTCCTCCCCGTCCCTGACAAGTTTACGATTGATGGCAAGATCTCAACACCACAATGGCTCACACGTGGTGATCAGCGCTTGACATACAATTTATAAACGCCTCGTAAAAACCTGAGGCTCGGGGCGTGCGAGATACGATCAAGGCCTGCAATAAAATAAGGATCTAGTGTTTGATTTTTATGAAAAAGAATATCATGTAAGAAGTTCTGAGCTACTACTCATCCGGATAATGAGGGTTGAACGTGGAATGATGTGTTTAAGTTTGCGTGACATATTTCATAATTACCTGTCATTTCTGTACAAATCCTGGAATATTTTATGAGTATTGCCAAATTTGAAACTAAAGCGATTGTCGTATGAAAGGTATGATATTGATCTATGCCAAAAGCAGCACCGCAATATTCTACTATTGGATGGGGATTGATACAAAAAGGGGTTGTTAAATAAAACTAGATTAAAAATAAAATCATGCCTAAAAAGAACCCTATCATGCAGGTTTCACCAGGAAAGTAAACTATATAGAGAACTTAAAAAAAAAACGCATGACACAGATGACTTCCCGTGGTTTACATGTATACCATGCAAGATATTATAATGCTCTGAATAATTCGTGTCACCACAATTCTTTCCTCTATTCTTAATCCTTGTTTTTTATTATTGAAAACTTGATATCACCCTCCCCTTTATCGCTGAAGCCAATACTGAGATTAGTGAGGTAATAATAATTCATGAATTTTATGGAATGTGTACCAAGCCTATACATAGAATTGATGACCGGGTAACATTTTCGACATTCTAACTTTCGTCAAAGAACTTAATTCTTTAAGATTGCCTTAAATTTAGAGACCACATCCATAAACATTAGAATTGAACATTTTGATGGCCTTGGTATTTAAGAACTACCAATAAACCAAATGTTCCCATATATTTATGTCACGTCATTTAGACACACTATACGAGAGACACATCCTACATCACAGTTCGAAATAGCCACCCAAAACTTGTTGATTATAACATGACATGTTTACAGGCACATTGCACTATCAATGCTTATAAAAGTCCATCTTTTAGAGGACGAGAGATTTGTTTTTGAGGGCTAACCGTTGACGGTCCATCTCAATTATCCATTGACGCAGTCGATGTCATAAAACCCGTAAAAATCCTTGCCTTTTTCCCTCGCCTTTTTATGGCTGACCGCCAATGCTGCACGTAAAATGTAAGGGGTTTCTGCGTATATGTAGAAGGATTGAGTGACCCAAGTTCTGCTGCAATTTGAATGCGATGTTGCAGATATGAAAATGAAAATGACAAACAAAGATTTGAAACTTTTAAATGATAATTGAACCTGAATTTCGTGGAAGAGCAAGAAGTCATAGTCAGTAAATATCGAGCTCTGTGTATTTGTAGTTTATTCACCTTTTTATTTGTCGGACATAATGTTATTAAAAATGCGTCTGCGGATTAGCGCTAACGTAACTGACCCTGGCATCGGTGTCTATATATGCTCAGAGACTTAAGGCATTTTACGTTACAGGACAGAGCAGTATAGAACCCCAAATACTACAATAAAATTCAATTGATCAAACCTGATCAACCACATCAATTCCTCTTTCACGCATGTGGTAACGATGGTTCTCGCCGTTTTCTGCGTTTTCATGATGTTAAAACAAAATAGCGCATAGAACGTATAGAGAGCTTTATATGGGTTAAAACAATTTTTTACCGCTATACATATGGAACATTAAAATGAACATAAAGATTAGAACAGTGAGAGCCACGAACCATTCTTTGCCAAAAAGTCATGTTGGACTGTGGAAGATATGGTACTTTTAAGTTGAGTGAAAATAATAATTTCATGAACTCTTTTAACTGTCGATGACGTCAATAAAAGTAGGTGAAGATACCAGTCAGTTACCAGCGAGTAATCATTCTAAATTCCTTTTTGTCATTCACAGCCACCATACATCTCACAAATAACGTTGCTCTTTTTGCCATCTCTTCTGGCGAATCCCTAGACTATTTATTGTGACTTTCCCGCGATCTTCTTAACTACTTCCCCGATTTAGAATGAAGACTTCATTCCTGCATTACCAGCTCATTGCCGTGTAAGATTGAGGATAATTTTACACAAAAAGACCAACCGTCTTAAAGAAGCTATGGGTGTAACATAATCGTAGAAGCCGGGTTTTTAATCCAGATGATTCCTTGTAAGTCGCATCCGAAGTGACAACGGGACTACGGTTTGTTCACCGGTGTCCGGTTTCTACTTTAAATCCGCCAAATTGATTACAAAATATCGCCCACCGCGGCTTGCATCGTAACTTCATCACCTTTCATTTATTTATTACTTCGCGCCCAATTTGCCAAATTGCGAAACGCTCTATATTTCCGCTGCTGTCAAGGAGATGAACCCAGCTGGTGAACTGTGCTGCATTCCACTTCCAATATTTTTCTCTTTCTGTGTCTTTCCCTTTTTCAATCTCTTCCCCCTTCCCTACCCCTTTCCCATGTTTATGCACGCCCCTTTTATATTATGTATGAAATGGAGATTCTAATTTCACCCCAGTCTCTCATTTATAGGTGTGATTAATTACACTTATTCCATTGTTTGGAATGGTGTACTTTTTCGAGAGGACAACTTCACATTTTCCCGTCTTTGTTAATTTATTCTTTACTCATAATGTTGCTTTATGGCGACGGGGTTACTGACTCTAATGTTTTGTATTTTCATGTATTAAATGTTCATATGGTATTGATGCTTAATTGACATTTTATCTCTCAACGGAAAAATTATCATCACATTATTATTTTCATCATCATCTTCATCACCACCACCATCATCATCATCCCCCTCCCCCTCCTCCTCCTCATCATCATCCTCATCCGCATCATCATCATTACTTCATCATTATTATCAACATCATCATTTTAATTATAGCAATAGTTGTCAAATATCGACGAATCCTTGAGCATTACCATAAGAATAAATTTATATTACAAGTACAACGATCACATGGTCTTACAGAAAAAAATAGGCAGAAACGAATATCATGCGAAAACTGAAAGGGAAATAAAGATAACAAAGAACAAAATTAAAGGTAAATAACTTTTCACCACTGAAAACAAAATTAAACACAGACAGTTTTAAATAATTAATCAGTTAATGAAATATATCCTGTAATCTTTTTTGGACGTTAATCGTCTTGTGGGATGTATGTCCTGTGAGGGGATGTTTGGGATGGTGGGTAACATCATCTTAGGAGGGAGTGAATGAAATCGTAGATGATGAATGCATTCATCGTCTCATTGCTGATGAAACCCCTAGACAACTACGACTGCACTTTTCCCAGCCTCCTCCATGATATTTTTCTCTCCCCCTTCCTCTCTTCCACTCTCCCCGTCTCTCACATAGTTTGCTTACTTTCTCCATTTTGAACTTTACCTCCAAACGCTGTCTTTGTGTTTATGAAACTTTCTCCTTTTTGTCCTCTTTATTAAGCCTGTCTTCTCTTTCTCTATATCTATTTAGTCTTTTTTTTTCTACCCCCCCCCCATCGTCGCTCTCTCTGTCTCACCCTCTCTTGTTTTGACACTGGTCTTTTTTAACTACATTTATACCACTTATTTCTCCAGTCCCCATTTCATTCATAAAACGTTCACGTATATCCTCTCCCGTTTGTTCTTAACAGAATTGTATTGGCCTTTCCCTATTTTTTTACTATAATTTCTGTAACAAAAGGGGATCTGTGATTTCACGATCTCTTCTCCCATTTCTCCTGAAGTTTTCTTGCCTCCTAATTCTTTCGTCAATTCTTCCCCCTCGTTGTTTTACCCCCCCCCTTCCGCCTCCATTCCCTTTTAAGTCCTTCTTCTCCTGCTATAAATGTATGTCCTTACTTCTGTCTATATCCACCACTTCTCTTCATTCCAAATACTTTCTTTATTTCTCTCATCCAGTCTCCACTTAACTCTCACCCACCTACCTACCCTGCATCCATACATCCCGTCCTCGGAAAGGGGGATGCAATACAATCTCAATTTAGGAAATGAAAACCTCGCCTGAGGCTCAAAATGACGAGAGGGTTTTTTTTCCACCACTAAAATCAGCCTACCTTCGGCAATCAAGACCAAAATTTCTGCCCCGCGCATGGGGCGGGCATTTTCCCGCGCATTTCGATCCCGTTTTCATTTTCATATTTCTTTTCACACTGATCAATAGGCCTAGTTCTAATAACCCACTTACATATTTATTCACGTGTCGGACTATCACCTGTCCTTCTTGAGTTGCCTCTGATTTCCTGCGGGGACGATTAATATTGGTAATATTAATTCACGGACTGCAAACTAATCAATGACATACTTCTTATTCAAAGGATGTCACTAATCCCTTTTGACACCTATTCGGTAGAATTCATCCGATCACCGATCCTCGGTATCGATATATGAAGTTTTCGAAAGTTCAGTTGTATCAGTACATCACCTCCTCCATCTCCTTTCTATTTTACAATATAAAGATTTATTTTTCTAATATTTTCCAAACTTTCTTTATAACCATGTTTATCATTGCTAATTTTTTCTTTTTAAATCCGTAATTTTTTTTTCTCGAATTTCTCGCCCAAATATGATAATTTTAAACAAGTGTGTTTGAAAAACTCGAATTTTTCTGAAATTGTAGTTCATTTATTTATTTCAAATTCATTTTTTTTTCGAGATAAGAATGGGTGTAATATTTATGTCACTAAAATACGCACATTAAGCACTTAAAAAATTATTTTAGCACATTTCGATTCCATGATGAACAATTCAATATCACGAATTTTGAAACAACGGTATAAGTACCAAGTATCAAAATGTTCGCCCAATGTGGGGCTCGAACCCACGACCCTGTGATTAAGAGTCCCATGCTCTACCGACTGAGCTAACCGGGCTAGTTGATTGATTACCCATCCTATCTCTTTCTTTCAGTTTGCCATTTCCTTTTCTTTGTCAATTCTTTTTAGTTATGGCTCGATCAAAAATATCACTAAGGATTGTAATGAACGCCATACGAACAATATTTAGACAATATCGTAAGATCTTCTCAAGGCAATGCGAAACCAGCGATCAGAGACCGTTCATAGACCGTTCGTAAGTTCGCAGCTTAGTCCATTTTTTAAACGTCTTACGAAACCTCATCTTCGTAAGGCGGTCGTACGAACGTCGTAATAGCATCGTAAGAATCACGTAATATTAATCTGGTAGGCTTGAAAGGCATTTCCAGAAGCCCTAAATCCTTACGATGATCCTAAGAACGTATACGTTGTTCATAAGTCGTAAGAACGACTCTTAGCGTTTGTGAGGTGTTCATAAGGGATTCATAAGACGTTGATGTATACAATTTGGGCAACTCTTGGTTAAAATAATTTTACGAATGACCGAGAGTGCCGTGAGTAAGGCCATCTTGTGAAAAAGAAACAGAAACCTTAAGATGGCCGTAAGTCTGTCGAATGAATGACTCAAGGCATTCTTACGAACACGGTACGAATTCTAGGGCCACTGATGCCGAAAATTCTTCCGTATTTATGAAGGTCTTACGTTGTTCTTAAGAAGGCCGAAAGCATCTATGACCCTTCTTCGAATCTCTGCGAACTGCAGAATTCGTACGAAGAGTTACAATCGTACGAACCTTTGTGACAGTAGCTTATACCTTCTTCCCTCTGACACGATTTGAGCCACGATTGAAACGGTGGTTTTAATAAAGGAGTAATCGTAGTGATCGTATATGATCGTATCTGATCGTATCGTATCATATCAGTTCGGTCGTGGCAATCATATTGATCGTATACATTTTTGAATGGTACAAAACCTTTCGTGATCAGTTATGAAATGGTTATCGTGGCTTTCGTAAAGGATCGCAAGACAGTGGGATTGAGGTATAAAGTAACACTCGGCCAATTTTTTTATATATATAATAATTTGTATTCTTATTGTTCTGCCCTTTCTTCTTCTCTATCTTCTAATTTTCCCTCACTCTTCCCCCCGCCTTTCCCTTCTCATCATGTTCTTCGCCTCCTCCACTCTTCTCTGTCTTCTGTGTCTTCATATTCTCTTACCATTTCGTCTACTTCGTCGTCTTTAGAATAAGGATGGACCAAAAAGCTTACATGATTTTTGAAATGATAAATGGTATAATTTTCAAAACCGATATAGGCTATTATTTTTGGAACATCCATTCAAATAATACAAGTACATAATGCAATATTTTTTTATGCGATACATTAATCCAATTGCCACTCCTCACCAGGTCTTAGGACAGAGAGGGAGAGAGGGGGGGGGGAGGGGGGTGAGAGAAAGGGAGAAAGATGACATATAATATAACGATGGTATTCTGAACGGATACAAGCATAGGAGGATGACACCAATACGAGATGGGATAATATACAATCATGAACAAAGCGAATTCATGTATGATGTCAATCATTATTTACACAAGGTCATGTACAATCGTCATTGCGTCTGAGTGTTTTACGAGTGTTTTATAACTCGCATGTCATATCAACGTCTCCTTCTCACTCGTTAAGAGTGTTCCTCCGGTCAGCTTAAAAGTTGCACCAGCACATAAAGTGTCCTCCCTCTACAATAGAACTGAATTTCAGGTACAATATTGCCAATAATGAACTCTTTAATAGATCATAAATATCATAATATGGGGGAATTTCTATATAAAACAACAACAACCACCCCCCCTAAAAAAAGTTCCAAGCAAGCGAGTGTAATTTTTTGGGGACCTTTTTAAAATGAATCAAAATTTTGTGATAGGCCTTTATATAATATTCAGAAATGAAATGTCGTATTTCAAGATTCAAGATTCAAGATTTATTAAACATATGATCGCAGCTTGTTAAACTGAATTGACAAATGTTTTACAAAAGAGCATAAAAATATACATAAAATTAACAAAAAAGTAATGTTACAAAAGAGTCAAGAAATTACAAAAACAATTACGGTATAATCATGATAATAATGAAGTGATCTTAGTTTTGGAAAAAGTACATATGTTGGAAAAAATTCACTAAATATAAAATTATTGTGATTGTTCTCTCCTTCTTATGTTTTTTTTTTCATCGTAGTAGAAGCTTTTCTTTGGGATAAGTGGTAGTGGTTAGTAGTAATTAGTATAGTAGTATAAGGTGAAGTAGTCGTAGCCATATCATCCGTGATCAGTAGAATAGTAACGCCGAATTATTATAAGTAAATATCTTTATATCCGTCTGAAGCATTATCTGGTTATTCATAATCGCGTTCCTTAATGATGCGGACTTATTCTACACTCCCCGGACAACATGTAACGCTTCTCAGTGACCGGATAATTTTTACCTACCACGATGATGGTTTTCTCTCCATAATTTAATTTTCATTTTATTCATCTCCGATTCCTTCACGATTCTTCAACATCCATCCTGTTAAGAAAGCAAACCAATTAGTGGCGAGCTTAAACACCAAAGCTTTTACACATCAGCTGCGATAAATTTCAATTCATGTGCAATGTAATCGCGTACAGGCCAACATTAAAGTTCAAACATGATTTCCGACAGAAACAAATAATTGAACATTTACTACTTTTTATTATCGCTGAGCTACATTAAGTGAAAGAAATTATGATGTTCCTTTGCAAATATTACTCATGCAGTGTACAGTGGTGTAAGTTGGGTCACGGCATTGGGGAGGGGGGCACCAGCAAAAAATTTGAGTCACCAAGTGGGCGCGCGAAGTGCGCTCATTTGCCAGGTATACTGACCTAATAGAGACATTTTAAGGACTGGGCCATTAAACGGATATGTATCTCACTGATCAATTAATGCGACCGCGAAGCGCGAGCTGAAAATATATATATAGATATTCAGATATAAAAGGGACATTATAAGCTAATCATGATACGAACCTGTCTCGCTAAACAAACAGCGCGAAGCGCGAGCTGAAATTTTTGTATCTATATTGATCCCAAACAGGGACATTTTAAGGAATATTTTTTAGTAATCCAATAAGAGTATATCTCCCCATAGTCATCCAATGCGAGTGCCAAGCGATTGCTGATTTTGTTGATCTTGCTGATCTTACTAATAGAATATTGGATGTTTTAGTATATGATTATATATCTCGTTAAACAGAAAATGCGAACATCTCGGCCCCATCTTACAAAGAGTTGCGATTGATCCAATCAATCGCAACTACGGAAAGCCAGCAAAGTTAACATAGAAAAATGCATGTATGTTCAAAAACCTTTCTAGATATGACTGTATATCTATAAATTCATTGATTTCTTGACAATTTTGTGTGTTCTCCTTTGTTTTAAAGGACATTTTGCAATTTCCTGTATAAAAAGTTATGACACTGATGGATTTCCGTAGAGTTACGATTGATTGGATCAATCGCAACTCTTTGTAAGATGGGGCCCAGGAACGATGAACACATAGGCCCTGAGCAAATTATGTTTCATAAAGTTATGAAAAAAATATTTCTTATGTAATATAACATTAGATATATAATATAACATATTATAATGCAAAATAATTTTTTCTTTCCCACTACGTTTCTTTTCCTTTTCCCTCTTTCACCTCCTTTATTTGCCAGCAGATTGGGAGGGGGGCACGTGCCCCCGTGTCCCCCCACCGTACTCGCGCCACTGGCAGGGTATGCATGACGAAAACAATACAATTATAGATGCTATCCACATGCGATGTTTACGACATATTATAACATTTTGAATTTTTAAATAAAAGATGATAAAGATTTAGAAAGTTTTAAATATTACAGACGACAGAAAGACAATGGAAAAAAAGAAAAGCAGAATAATCTGTAAACATGTTAATATGACCTTCTCATAATATCTTTAATAAAATAAAAAAAATATTAAAGTTGACATCATGAACTCACTGGTCTGTATCTTTGTAGAAATTTAAAATAAAAATAAATAATAAAACCATTAATGCTCAGTTCAGCTACAACCGTATCCTCCACTAGATGAATATGATTCAAAACATACTACTAATATTATATATATTCCACAAAACGTTCTCTTAAAAAAATATATAATTTCCATATTTTCAAACCTTTTTTCCCACCCAAACCCCCGATCATATCATGTCACAAAAATTGCCCCGCCACATACAATATATATTCATTATTTCATCGCACCCGTAGGCAAAACTTTTCTCATGTTCGGAAATTGTGCTTACTTCGCCTCCCCGATCAGCATTTTTATATTCCAATTCCGTCATCGAATAAAAATTTCATAACCGCCCCAACAAAATAATAAAAAAATCGCGAACCCCGGATTATCTTCTTGTTTCATCTTTTTATCTCCTCTCTCCTGTATCCTCATTTTATGATACGATCCAGCGATCACCAAAACTAGAATTCTGACCTAAATATTGGAGCTATCTGGCCGCTATAAATCTACATTTCGATGATTCACGAGGCTTTCCGGTACGATCGGGTCATCGGAGATCAAATGACAACTGTCAGGTCGGGTCACAGCGCATGCGTATTGTGGCTTGTTAATGTTTCGGGGCAATTTTAGGCTTATTTAGTACAAGATTTATTTTGTCTATTTCTGTAATGAATAAACGAAATCAATTACACAAATTTAGAAATTACTTAAGATATTAGATAAGTTATGTACGGATTGCAAAATATTTACATTATGTAAATGCAAACATGAATGAATCATAGTGAAATATCCAATCAATATCTATGCATCTCTAAGCTTGCTAGTTACTTGGAACGACAGACAGATATTCCTTTGTAACCAAGGTAATATAGGGAAAGTTTTTAAAAACCATTTCGACAATAGAATGTTTTCATATAATGTAAATGAAGTATGAAACAAAATAGGTTTTAATTTGAATATAATAGAGATACTATAGTAAGTCAGATAACTGAAAGAAATCAGAACAATCGATTATTCAATGACTTTGAAGATTAGCAGAGATGTACCAAAATGATTTCCCTTCAAGGATTATTTGCTTATCATACCACAATACAAAAGCTTTTATTTAGTTAAAATTATGAATGCTTTCTCCTTTCTTCATAAGATTCTTCAAATCATATTGTACATCCTGGGTACTGAAATGAGTTCTTGATTACTTTTATCATATTGAGCAGTTACAACGATTGAAAAGGTTCCATGCTATGCATCCAATACGCGTACAATTATTTGCATATACTTCAATCCCTCCTCCCTATCGTACCAACATTTTACAACGAAAAAGGGCCAAGAAGTTATCAAATCTAAAAACTTTTTAAACTGATTATTTTAACACTGTAGGTCATACCTCCATGTCTTAAAATGTCCGTTTTATAACTATTGTATGTACCATACAACTAGGATATACTCTTAAAAATGTTGGGCAACATACTGTCCACACAACAATTGGTTAAACAAATTATCCAATTCTGTGTAGTTTTAAACCAATAATGTGTGCTTTGGGTGAAAACTACACAGTATTGGTTGAAAACTACCCAGAGTTGGATAATTTGTTTAACCAATAATATTGTTGTGTGGAAAGTGTTTTGCACAACGTTTTAAGAGTGTAAAGTAAAAGATTGTATAATAAATAATATATCTTTTCAAACCTTTATTTTAGGAATTGAGAAGAACCTAAAAATATATGAAAATAGACGTTGTAATAGATATGTGGGGGAGGGACTAGATATAATTAAGAAAGAGGGGAGAGGGGCAGTTACGGCATCGGGAGTTTTAAAGTGGGGGGGGTGCGGAAGTTGAGGGCAAAATAAATAGTTGGGGACAAGGGAGGGTTATAAGATCTCTCTTCATTTTTCAATGATTTGCGGAGGACCCCACCCTTTGGTGTAGAGAGAGTGGGGAGAGAAGAGAGAGGGGTAGATATTGAATGGGGAGAGGAGCCGAATGTGAGATGTGGGCAGGATAAGATATCTGATGTTATTACTGGTAGAGGGAAGGGGGGGGGGGTGGTTAGAGAGATGCAAAAGGGTGGAAAACGGACAGCTAAACAATCTGTAAGTGGAGTATATTACAAAAGAGATTAAACAGAGCAAGGGAAGGGTAACGAGTATGATGGGATTTAGATTAAACTACCGGTAGAACTTTGATCCGCACTTTGTAACGGATGGATGTGAGGGGGTCTGACCGACGTGCTTCGTGCCCGAGCATGCGGGCAGGGAGTCAGTGGCAAGGCCGCTGAGTCGCTGCGTCACTAACCTGTCAGAGATAGGTAGGGTTATTATCGTTTACCAAGAAAGTTCAATTTCGTTCGAAGGAAGGGGTGTTTCAGATTGCCTCAAGGAAATCGAGTATTAATGTCAGTTGGAAACCTAAAGAGGAAGTATGGAGGTTTGATAAAACTTTTTTTGTTGCATCTAGTCCCCTCAAATAAAAAAAAAACGATATCATTTAACTATTTCGCTTTGCAATGCATTATTTTCATAATGAATTGTAAATGCTCTATAAGACAAAGAGAATTTCATAGATTTCGCTATGATTTAAAAACACGGTTATTGCAAAAGTAAATTTAATTGACGCAACGAATGTGTATATACTACGGACAATATCTATAAATGTATATGCATTATCATTGAATAATAGCATGATGTCAGAAACATAAATTGTATTTAAAAGAACTGATTGAAATGGCACTTTAAGCAGGAATGAAATCTTGGCGCGCACAGTAGCATAAAGGGTAAACAAATAAAGGGGACACAACATACTGAAAAATCTTTGAAATAGATCTACAGCGAACAAAGATTTTGAAGTTTTAAATTGAAAGTCTAATTCTGTATTTGATTTTGACATAAAATTCAGAATATCACCCATTTCCCTTTCTTGTTTTTTTATAACCTTTTTGCTTTTCTCCTTTTTTTCATGGTTGTAGAACTATTTTTTGTTGTTGTGCGGGGGGGGGGGGGGGGGCATGGACCCCAAGTCCCCTCCCCTCATACGGCAGTGGCGCGTATCATGATAAGGTATGGCATATGTGTAATTAAAAGATATGGGGAGGGGTGGAATAAGATTTAATGTAGGGGAAAGAGAATGAATGGAGATTATTTGATGCAGCAAAATTAGGGAGGTGCTTACAGTGCGTGTCATCTGTACTTTCATGGTTGATGCACTGACAGACGGAACAATAGGAAGTGACAGAGCTCGAAATATGGAGGAATTAACGAGTGATTTATGCCAGAATCATTCATTCTCTCTCTAATACAGCCATTAGTATTTCCCTTGACTGCAGTAAACCACGGAATTCAAAAGTATGAAATATTCCATTAGTTTGCTATGTATTTGATTGAATAATTAAGAAAGTTAATAAAAAAAATGTAAAAGCCAACGCCAAGTAGGCCTGTTGCTGTGTATCGAGTCCAATTGCAAAGTGGGTTGGCGGGTTATGGAATACTGACCAGAATTATAAGAATTTAATAACTTTGGAAATAGGAGTTAACATTCTTTGTACAGTGCATGTACAGTAGATATTTGCTAGAAAAGAGAGAGAGAGAGGGGGAAGATACAACAAAAAACAATGGATATGAAAAATACATCCGCGATAGTGGATACAAAGTCGTGAAGATGGACGAGTCTTATAAAGCATTCGTTAACCATGTTAACTTTTAATACGAATACAAAATACGCATGATATCAATACATGTAGTCAAGAATTAAGATGAATTATAGAAGAAGGCTAAGAATTTTAAGGATGGCTTTACTACCAGAAAAGTAAATTGTATACTTTCAATATCTACAAATCAAAATGAGAACAATAGGAGGCAATTGATGATGAAACTATATACTTATATGCATTTCCATAATTGCCCTTATCATTTTATTATTTCACATGTTTCTTCTTTTTATCACTTTTCTTATTTTTCCTTCCTTCAAATATTTTTTTTTAATTTATCAGTGGAAGGTGACAGGAAGAGGTGGAATAAAGAGAGAGAAAGGAGGAGGAGGTGGTGGAGAAAGAAATGCAAAAGTAGGAGACAAAATGGAAAACGAAATCTTAAGTTGTGGCATGTCACCCTTTTGATTCTTAAGTTTGCTATGATGGATGGTGGCGGCTTTCTCTAAAACAAAAAGACCGCCAGTAATAGAAGGGTTGGCGAATGATAAATGGGACTAGGCACTGCTTCACAAAAAAAGATAGGGGTCGAAATTAGCGGCGGGTGCTAGCCATCACGTACTGACTTTTTCGTTGCAGAGAAGAAAAAAAAAGTCCGATGGATTTTCGGCCTAAATAGAAGGCCGGATTAAAATTTAGGCGCGCAGTTGCTGATGCGGATATACTGAGCGAAAAAGAAGAGAGAATGAGGAAAGTGACATAGAAATTAGATTGGAAATAGGTTTACCTTGTCTGCCGTCGTTTTGGGATTAAAGATTATTATTTCCTTGGACATTTTGTAAATGGAATGAATGGGGGCGTACATTAGCAGAGCTTAGTGAATGATTAGTGATGTGACAAGTTAAGGTGACGAACAGGTTATTGAAAAGGTGACATGTTCATTAGTTGCATGCATGTACACAAACATCTGCCAAATGTTTATTGAATCATGAACATACATGTGGACTAAAATTAAGAGGCAAATTAGCAATATACCACAAAATGGGGGAAAAGGTTTTAGGAACGGGGGAGGAGAGGATTTTTTCTAATTACGAATCTACACTCTAAAAAACGAAGAGCTACGAAGAGCTAATCTAGCTCTTAAAGAGTGTGTATATATATAGTGACTGCACTTCGGAGTGCTGATTTTTCTCATTCAAATTTGAATTAAACAAATCAGCACTCCGAAGCGCAGTCATAATACACGCTCTGCTTTAAGAGCTAAATTAGCTCTTCGTTTTTTAAAGTGTACTTACTTGCTTACTTACCCACTTACTTGCTCGCTTACTTACTTATTCACTTCCTTACTTACTTTATCTACTGACGTATCAAACTTGTATGACCACTCAGGCTCACTTACTTACTTACTCACTCACTCACTCACTCACTTACTTACTTAATTACTTACTTACTCACTTCATTACTTCCTTACTTTATCTTCTGACTTATCATAATTGTAAGACCACTCAGGCTATGAAGACAACGATTAACCGACTGGTACGTAAGACTATCCTTCAGAAGAGGCGCCATTATGACGACATCATATTTCTTTTGATTGACACGCAGCGAAGAGGCAATGAAACGAGATAGATGTTCACTCCAAACCTCTATATTTATTTGCTTTAACAGTCTATCGTAAAAATGACGATCGAAGGAATTTCAAAAATATAGTTTTCAATTGCAGACCTCACTCGTATTGTCATGATACCCTTATTACAATTGATTTTTACACGAACCAACAATATAGTTCTCGTTACCCATGTAAAATTTCAATTTTCTATATAATTTACGGGCAGCTCAACTACAATCAAATTCGGCAGAAGATATACAAGCATGGAATTGTATTGGATCCAAATTTCCACAATCTTACATTTCATTTCTTGTGTTCTAGTTCTTTAAATATTATTAATCAACTCTCCAAGATAAAACTTGTCAAATTGATTTTTTTGTTCTTTTTATTTGCGATATAGTATTGCATGATTACATAAACATATCTTGTTCTTTATTGAAAGCTTTAAAACATCGTATCCGGAAATCTGTCATTGATTTCCAGAAAATCTGTACTGGGATTTGATAAAGCATCCCTTACGCACACCTTAAGTGATTCATACTATAATACAACCCTTATTAATCCAACTAGATCCCAATTTAAGAAAATAATCATTACTTATCATAACAAATCTTACTTTAATTAATTAATTAATTAATAGATATTTCATTCAATACTTTTAAATCTTCGAGACTTGAATGTAAGACTACAAGTCTCAAGTTCAAGATGGATATCACATCGCCGCAAGATGGCGATATAGTCCCGAGGTCATGACCCCAAGAATGACCCCTTGACCTGTGGAGTAGACGGTAGCGGTTGCATCAAAGGTTGGCATGTTGTCTAGGTGACGGGGATGCGATCCCGGTGTCGTAACTCCAGATGAGATCCAAGCCTTAGGGTTGCATTTAAATATGAATCAGATTTATTTTTACACATTGATGCGAGTATCATGTACGCGGGTTCGCGAACTCCATAGTGAAAATGTTTTGAATGACCCTTTTCAACCATTACAAACCTCAGCAGTAGATCTAACATCAACTTCTTCTCCTCCGTCAATCTCCTCAACTCCGTCTACTCATATTGCATATAGCAGGATAAACTTCTATGCGAGTCTTTTATGTGAATATCTTTGTGACAGATCATGATGTATATACGCAATTATAAATGAGGTTTGAGAATACAAATATTATAAAGATATGTACGCAAACCCTCATTAGAATAATATATATATGACCACTGATCTCCAAATAATTATGTCGATTGTAGAAGGGGGCAGGGTAATAGTAAAAAGCATGCTAACAAAATAATTATATAATGCAAAGTGGATCATTTTGGTTCATTTACAGTTTGCTGAATATTGACATACTCACGTAAGAAGATAATACTTCTTCCGGTGAAGACGTTATTCATTCATTGCTTAAAAATTAAACTGTTATAACCAGTATCGATAAACAGGATTATCAAAATGAAAATATCACTTTATACAGTAAAAATAATACTAGGTTACTGAAAATAGACTTTCCTAAGAATCATAAGATTGTAAACACATCAATTGGAAAAACAGCATTTTGGGGCCAAAATATATTTCTTTTTTATTTTGATTATTGAAGAAGAAGACAGAAAAAAAGAATAATACTATCTGAAGTATGGGCTATCCATGCAGCTTTTACAATAGCTCAGACGTGTGCAAACTAAATGAAAATAATTAATCATAAAGAGGTTCAGAAGGAAAGTGGATGTCAGCATGCAAAGAAAGCGGATAATACCTCAGTTACATTTGCTCTACGGCGGCCGTACGACGAGTCGAAAACAGCCGTTTTATTCATTTTTATTCAAACCACCTATGTAGCTATTACAAATATATATATATATATATACACATATATATATATATATATATTAAAACTGCTGTTTTTGACTCGCCGTACGGCCGCCGTAGAGCAAATGTGACTGAGGTATGAACCGACAAGACGTGAATCACTTGAGTCATTGCACAATCAGGTCGATGAATACAAGATAGTTCATCTATAAACCACCACCTGAGCTGCTAAAGCATTGATAAAGCGTGCTCTATAAAAAATGTCTTCACGGATTTTACATCCATATTTTACGGATGACGACCTCTCTATTTCACCCGCACGGATATTGAAAATGATATGACTTTGATCCCGTGTTAGCTATTATTCCAACTCACTTGATTATACGTGTTAATTGTTCGTGACTCCATGAAACATGTCTACTGAATACCTGTCAAGAGTATAAGGGTTTAGGAAGCGGTAAATAAGCACTCCGGGTGGAAGTTTATTTTTCAATATTGGCGCGCGAAATGAAACGTAAAATGATATGTGTTAAACTGTTATCGATACCCGTAAGATAATTGCATTTTGTTAATAATTTTGACCTATTATTGCTGTAAAATAGTGTCACCCGGCGAAAAAGCATGCCCCGCTATTCACATCTCGTGAGATTATAGATATGAAAATTATAAGAGAGGATGGAGAAAATATGCAGAGTTTTATCGCTTCAATGTAACTTGATGTCATAATATGCTACCTTTATCATTTATAATGCACTAAAATATTTCATCAATAATTAATATTTATAAATGATCTTTTGTATATTCCTTAAACAAGCATAGCAAAACCACAATTATTGTCCCCTTGTTTACTTTATTCTTGCTCGAAAATTACACTATAACCTTAAGAAATATCAATTTCATTCCATAACAAACTGTATAAATTAAACATTAATTTTCGTTATAATAATATCTTTAGAACACCTATTGCATTTCAAAGCTGTATAGCCAAGATTTCAAATCATTAATATTTCAAGTATATTGAAACTAGCAAACTTTCTGCACAAGGAAAATTGTCAATGTGTTTAAATCATATAACAGTATTATACGCACTTCTTCTTGGTACTTGAAAAATGAGGAACGACGAAGAAAAAAATAAGTTTTTCAATATTTGGAATAACTTTAACCCTAAAAGAATATGGGTAGTGCCTAAGTATATCGTTATCATCGAAATAATATTATATTTAAGAAAAGGAGAATAGCTACTTTCATTAGTAAAATAGACAATAATAAGTGAATATAATTTAATATAATGTTCTTGCAATAGTAGGTGTCTTCGTTACATTTGTATAAAAATAAGGATGAATAAAAGTTTGAAAAATGAAATGATTACTATTTATAATTAACAAACCAAAGTATTTGTTTCATGATACGTGTCCATCTGTTAATGGCCAATAGGTAATTTTCTTGCATGTATATTTATACATTGGATGATAATGTTCATTCATCAATCCAAACAAACATTATTTGATCAAATTTAAGATTTTGAACATCGAATGGGTGAATAAATTTGTACGAAGTATAATAACAATATGTATATAAAATGATATTTACAAAAATAATTTTATACAGGGAGGTATACTAATATACCATATAGTATAAATCATAATGTATTGCAGCGTCACATGTATAATACAGTATAATTTCACTCAACGAAAAGGGTCGAATAAGAAAGATGATTATAGGAAAGTAAGCAAGGGAAAAGATGAAATTAAAGATGTTCAAAATTGAAATAGATTCGTCTCATTTAAAGTACTCCGATGAACTATTTCCGACGATATACTAGGCGTTTATTTTTTTTCTTCATTCTATTGGTATTATTATGAAGTTTTTTATGATTTGATTTTAGGATGCCATTTTAGTTTTATTCTATTCGCAAAATAATTTATTATGTTTTATTATTACTTAAAACAGAAAGACCTTCTGAATTCCCTCTGTCTGTTAACCCCCAATTGACATAATGAGATAAATCAATTTAAAGAATGATACCAATCAGGAACTTAAGTTTTTATTCAAAATGTAAATAGATTCTGTACTCCGTTATAAGAATTTGTTTAAGATAAAGGGTTACAAAGTTATCATTTTTTAATGTTCTTATCAGGGTAACGTAGATACATCAATATGACGAAGATAAAGGAGTGTGGGTGTATTTTCGGTACCTTACACTTGTTATTACGTTGTTTTAATTAGCATCAATTAGCGGCATTGAACTTTTGCCAACAACCTCAACGCTCATTGTACATGTTGAAGGGAAAGATCATGAAGATGAACGTACATGTATATGTAATTAAACGTTGCATACACACGCCCAGAGGATCTTTGCTCCGCCCACTTGTCAATCACTCGACCAATCGCGTGCATCGCTTCCATTTATCGTAATTTGATTGGCGTTAAGTAATTATTAACATAAAGTGAGTGCCTTTATACGTCTAACAGGCTATTTAGATGGATAATCTATTTTTCTTTCACCCTAGTTAAAGATTTTCCTTGAGCTGTGTGACATCTCTTGAAGAGAAATATATTACATAGGGATTGTAGTCTGAATGAAGTTGGAAATAACCTCTGCTCTGAGCTGAAGAACCCGAGCAGTAAGATGATAATTTGAACAAAAAGAAACCCACGGTGTTTTTACCGGAAAATGGCCATTTAGTATGCACTCTGGAAAAGCCAAGCATGATTTGTTAGCCGTAAAACTCCCTACAAGGAATTCGTGTTGGTGCATAACATTGCTTCTAAATAACTCAGCTTGCGGTATTCTGTCACTCTATTCTCTTTTCTTCCCGACCGCCTCAGAGTGATGTTTGCGACCTATTTCGAGTCCGCAGCCCCCCGAACTAGTGTGTGACGCGAAAATGCTCGAACACCATATCGTCTGCTCCGAAGTTCATACACACAGTCCACATCGACAAAAAAACGTCGGAGCGCCGAAGACTGCGTGAGAGAGTGGCGTGAAGAAAAACGGTAGGCGCGACCGAATCGTGACGAATCCGCGCTTTTGGGGACTTGGCAAGCCTAGGGATTGCACACGTTTAAACTACGTGCGGTTTCAATGCTGGAACGAGCCTACTCCAAGTTGGGCCGCCGACGAAAACCTCACGTTCTAGACCCTAACATCTCGTGGGCTCTACCAAACTGGGATCGTCGTGGAAAGACACACGTACGATCAAACTACCTTGACTCGCTGCGCATTATTTATTGTTTATTTTTGTGCCTGATTAGGCGCAGCGGAGAACGAAAAGACACCCCGAAACACGACAGAGCCGACAATCGACAAAAAGAGAGAAAAGAAAAAGGGAGTCAGGAGTTTAAGGAAATCTAGAGTAGAAAGGTAAGTCAGTTGATCAATTCATGAAGGTGGGCTACTGCCGTGGCCATTTCATTTTTTCCTTTCTTTCACCAAAACACCTTTTTCGCCGGTCATCCTTCGAAAATTTAAACCCATTAATGTTCCTTCAGGGGCTTATACAATGATGACTTCGGCACCACTTCCTAGGATCATTTCATATGCAACAAGTATGGATGGTAATCATGACATCGTTTATAAACAGCGGTCATCATCGACATCGCTCGTCATCGAAATAATGACGCATCTCGTCACCCTCTGGATTTCAAAGGTTTGCTCGACGATGACCTTGACTGATCTTCTCCGACATCGTCCACCGTGATCGTAAGAAGATGATTCGATATCGAGATCCTTCTCATGGGTTCCTGAAATTCCAGGGATTCGGTGATTCCGACTTCGTAATTTTGACTAGAAACTGGTAAGAATTCGATCTTGCCTAAAACGTAATAATCATTAATGGTCACGATGTTGTTGTTTTTTCTTTATATATTTTCCTTGAATAAACTTGCTGATCAATAACATGCTTTTTTCTGTGTAACTATCCTATTCACTCAAGTTTTGAATTTTCCCCAAACGATTTAAAAAACGAGGACAATATAACAACACTAAACTGTATTATTACATAATTCCTTTTTTCTGTGATTTATATAAAGGATATTTTAGAGACATAGACTTGATACGGAAAGTCCCCCAAAACTTATCTTTTTATAAAACACTTTTCTTAACAAAAAAGGGTGAGAAAAACAATAAAATTCAATGTATTTAAAAGTTGAAAAGAGGCTGAAAGTACGAGTTGAAATTTGAGTAAGAATGCAGACACTACTATTTATTTCAATCAAGCGAAACGGTGAGTGTAAAAGTGCGAAGTGCCTTCAGCGAATCGCACCAAGCTCCCTGGCCGAGACTTCAGCGGGATGCACTCAGCATGCAGTAGGCTGATCTCACAAACCAACCACGGCATCCCAAGTCATCAATACGTAGGATATCGTTTGCACTTGACCTTGAGTAGGGATACAGCGTCTCCATGTAGTAGCCTATTTACTTCTCTGCATACATAGCTTATTATGGGGATGCCTCTATTATACGATTTGGATTTCTCATCGGAACATTGAGAAGACATCCTGCCCGCTGGTTCCCGATGGACTGCACGTGTTGGACCGTCTCGCCGAAGTAAAATCACTCGCAGGGCCAAGGTCGATAGTGAAAGCTCAGTCATTTATAATCACCATCAGTGTGGTTTCTGGTTAAGAAGAAAGTGAGTGAAAAGAGAGAATTATTAAGATGTTAAGTGTTTGTCCTTATTGGTACTCGGTATTGGAATCCCTTGGAACGGTGACCATTTTCGGCTAATTGTACTCCAACGTCTACTTAATTAGCATTCCTATATGATATTTAAAAATTTGTTGGTATTTAAAAAGCTCATTTAAATGTTCGTTCAAGTCTGCTGAAGAACTAGATGGTTTTGTAGGTCCTACTTTGTTTGAAATTAACATGAAAAGCTGAAATTCTATTATTTTCATTTTGAATTGTTATTGTAAAACGAATTCACTTAATACTGATACTTTATCATTCATGTTCTATCTAAACAAAATTCCTGACATGACTTGTGGGCGTTCTTAGTCACAACATATTTTGATCAGTTTTGTTAGCCATTTCTGTGCTACCGTGAAATAAGAATCAATCCTAAAAATGCTACAATTTGACTGTGGCAGTATACATGAACTGCATGTAATTTTGTATACAGGATTATTTACACAATTCTGCTTATATGATATATATCTATCTCAAGTAATGTTGTCATCTAAAACAAACACGGTTAAAAATGTTATATAGAAGTTATTTTGTGGGCACGTAATTGTGGACTTATAGCTTAATGAGGGGTAAAAGTGCATCTTTCCACTTGGAAATCATTTCAAAATAAGAAATAATTCCTCTCTCAAAAGAAAATTGGAGTCTTATTTTGTTTCTATTATATTGTATTTTATAGATTCTTTGACTGATCATTTTTAGTGATAGCTTGGTCACCAATGTCTGTCAGGGCCATCATTCTTTCATCCAAGATCTATCATATTTCAGAACCACATCAATATCTCACTTTCTCGCCACCCAATACTTCTAAACACAACGTCCCTTTTACTTTATTTTTCAATCGGAAGGGGGGAGGTGACATGTCTCAGGTTTTGGTGACGTCCCACACGAGCTTGTAAAACTTGTTTTCGAAGGTGCGAAAGAATGTTCAGGTGATAATATAGATTGTTTTACCCTTCAGAGTTCATGCTATGGTAAACACCTTTACCTATTCTGGGGTCGGTCACCGGGGCAAATTGAAGACTTGAACGACCTTATTCGTATATCATCGGCCATACCTTTATGACGTATGAACATCTACATGTGAAGGTGAGCGTGAACGCTATCACGAAAACATTCTGATTTTAGTTTGACCGTGGCTCGTGCAGGTAGACATAGTAAAACATGATATTAATCGGTCAGAATCATCAAGTCAAAATCGCGCACAGGCATATATCTTATCTTCAGAATTTTGTTATCAAAGAGGGACTTCAGATGTTCAGAAAGATTTTTTTTCATTTGTTTTATTAATGAAACAAAACAACAGCGAAGTCATGATATGAAATGGTTCTTTGAAATATTAGACACACTATATTACAGAAATTATAACATGCCGAGCTCATTTGGACGTGGAACTTCTTTTGTCTAATTTTATCATTATGGCCGTACTATACCATACTATACCGTTTACATTCAAATTGTCATTTTAAAAGGGTAAGCAAAATGAACAGCAGATATTCCTTGAAAATAATTCACTTAATTTTACTTCAAATTCAAATTCAAATTCAAATTCATTTATTTCACTTCCATCAAACAAAAACAAATTGTATACCATATATAAAACATAAATATTTGTATCCGTTGCAAACAAAATTAATTATACATTGGCTATATATACTTCGATTCTTGTCAAAGTCTATCTTTCTGGCAAGTTGAGTGGGATGATAATTGATTTAAACCTCTTCACCTGGTATAATAGTAGCCAAGCGAGACAACAGAATACAGGTGAGAGTTTGAAGTGTGCATGATCCCTCGGCTCATCTCCATCTAATGTGTTTCCTCAACCGTGAAACATTGATAGACCAGCCTCTTTCACACCACAGTGAGACGTATACCAAAGAGGTGAGAATTAATTCATCAAGGAGGAGAGGGAAATATCGTCTGCTCTTTGCTTCTGTTGTTACCAATGAGACCAGGATTGTAACAGAGAAGGGGGACAAGAACCGATAGAGGGGCAAGGAAAGAGAGAGAGGGGAGGTGGTGGTGTAAGGAAAGGAGACATGAATTGTGATTTGAATGAATAGGGCCGAGAAATGGATTTATGATTGAAGACCGGACGAGTCGTTTTGAAAGGAGAGTCGCTGATTTGAAGGGCGATCATGGCGATGGTATAGCGGGAAAGAGCCGGGGAGAGTTAGGCCTTCATACCCGTGCGTGGCGGATAGCCAATCCCCCTCAGGGATACGAACAGAAGCCCCCTTAGCCCTATGCTACTGGCGAAATAGATATCTTTGCACCTTCTTCGTCCTCTAAACAGCCCTCACATTTTATGATACCGAGGCGCAATCAGAGCTGATGGTGGAGGGGAAAAAAGAGCAAAGAAAGAAAATATATTCATAACATGGAGTTCAATTTGTTGGGCTGCTCACCTATTATTGCGGATAGACCTTTGCCATTCATTGAGGCTTGTTGAAGTTGGGTCGTATTTAACTTCTCTTTTGTTGCCTATTTTGCGATGCCATCGAGGAACAAATTGAACTTCAAACACCGTCGAGAAACTGTCGGGCTAGGAATGAATGATTAGGATTGTTCTCTTTCCATGCCTTCATATTACATCCTAACACGCAGCTCGACTTTCGTGGTATATAACTCACCTGTCTTCTTTTTACGCGGTACGACTTTTAAAAATGCCTATCAAGCAATTCATAATTGGAGCACAGTTTTTATTGTCAATAATGTGTGATTTTAGTTTGTGACGACCATTAATGGACAAAATATCATTGAATTTTGTGTACTTTTGACTTCTAGAGAATTTGGTGAGTATATAATATATTTTACTAATAATCGTTACGGTATAAATAAAAAAAAGTGAGGGGTTAAAATGAACAGGGTTCATCTAAACTGTATATATATATATATATATTATAAAAGTAATGAAAAAAATATTTTTGTCTTATTGTCTTATTGTGCGCGATAATACTAAAGCACTCATCATGTTCGTAGAAAATAAAGTGATAATACCATGAATACTCGATGCCATTTCCAGAAATATCAGTTTCTTTGCGCGTGTGTTTGTGATTTAAAGGATATAAGTTATAAATACCTGTATAAAGACTTAAGCCTTTGAAAGGCTTTACTTTCCGCAAAATAAAATGCATTTGACCAATATGGTCTGTCCAACCGTACAATTATACTATTTTTGTAAATATGGTATGTATTTGGTATTTCGATGTAAATAATTTTGAATGAATTCAAAGGTTTTAATATCAAACACATACAAGTCTTAACTTAAAGACCGAGATAATTCAGTTTTTAAAAATAAACAGAAATTCAACATTTACAATTAAGTTTCATTGACTGATAGTAACTCTTTAGTATAGCATCCCTTTCTAATGCAAAAATATATATATATATATTCAGTAGGATCGGATTTATATTTAAACTCAACGCATCATTCAAGGCTAGTTATGAAATAAATGGATTAATTTCTTATGTTTATTATGTTTCTTGGTAATTCTAAACGTTGAAACTCCCTTGGTTCGCGCTATCTGCGTCCAGCATTTCGTGATATACCACGCTGTATATGCTCTCAAATTAACGCCCATTTTAATGCTCATTTTCAATCAATAATTTGACAATTCTGTCAGAAATACTGAAGCTTGTATCAAGCAGAAAGGAAATTATGTAAATAGTATCATTAAAGATCTGTTAACGTATCTTTTCATACACCTCGTTGAACACTGATTATTTCTATTCAATTATTGTGCGCGATGGGTGATTTTTTCTTCCCAATCCCGTCTCTTGCGGTTCCGTCGAACTCTGCGTATGTTAATTTTCACCGTAAATGCATTAATTCATCTTCTTCCTTAAGAAAATTAAATATTCAGACAAGCATGTAATATGATATTTCTACGATTCAATAGTAATTTTCAGCAAATTACAGCGGTTCCCAAATTGCGCGGATCAAAAGCGGTTTGAGTCTATCGCGAGTCGGCAACATCGTATCGGGGGAGTTAGGGGAGCAGAGTTGGCAAAGACTGGTATGCTGACCTCTGTAGGCACGACGCTGTCAGTTAAACCTGTTAAAGCAATATATGAATCTCTGAAAACAATGAAAGGCATAGCTTTTCATTGCAAGCACTGCGAATCTATTCGTAATTTTATTTTCATTATTTGAAGTAAAAAAAAATCATTAAGAATGTCTTGGTCTTCAATAATATTTTCATTTTGTTTCTTTGATTGACATGAGATTATTTTCTTGATATATATAAATTCTACACAACTATAGTGAGAAAATCGTTTTAGAAAACATAACAATAAACCAAAGTCAGCCACATAAAGGTTATATTGTCATCATTTATTTAAAAAAAAACAGAAGAGGAAAGTGAAATAAAACTAAAATGGAAAAACGTGACAAGCACATAGGTGTACCATGATGTAGCAAAAGAGGAGAAGTAGAATAAAAATTAATAGTGGTGGCGAGATTATTTAGGAGTTGTTGTAGCAGCAGCAGCAGTAATAAAGGTAGTTAAAGAGTAATAAAACAAAAATAATGATAATGATCACTAAAAGTATATCAGGAGGAGTAAGAGTAGAATAATTTTAGTAGTAGTAGTAGCAGCAGGTAGTACAGTAGTATTAGTAGTAGTAGTAGTAGTAGTAGCAGCAGCAGCAGCAGCAGTAGTAGTAGTAGTAGTAGAGGTGGTGGTAGTAGTAGTCATGGTAGTAGTAGTAGTAGTAGTATAGTAGTAGTAGTCATGGTAGTAGTAGTATTAGTAGTAGTAGTAGTAGTAGTAGTAGTAGTAGTAGTAGTAGTATTAGTAGTAGTAGTCATGGTAGTAGTAGTAGTAGTAGTAGTAGTAGTAGTAGCAGTAGCAGTATAGCAGCAGCAGTAGTAGTAGTAGTAGTAGTAGTAGTAGTGGTATAGTAGTAATAGTAGAAGTAGTAGAAGTAGTAGAAGTAATATCTTTTTGCACCATTTATTTATAAAATTGTCGTGTCAACAAAATACTCCATATACTGCACAGTCATTTCATTGTAAAGATAATTTAGTAAGAACATTCTTATTTAAAAGGAAATCAGATGAACATAATGATGTCGAAATTCTGCATTTACTTTTTTAATATTTGTCTTTTTCAAGTCAGCTTCGTTTATTTTTTATCATAAGTCAATTTCTTTGTTTATAATGTAGCCAACGTTTCCGCAATTTATCAACTAATATAGTAGTTATGGTAGTATTGCCTCGTTTGCATCACTCTATACCCCAGCCCTCTTCTCGACACCTTTTTTTCTCTCTCTATCTATATATGTCTCACTGTATGCCTGTCTGTCTGTCTTTATGTCTGTTTCTCTCTCTCTCTCTCTCTCTTTGTCTCTTCCTTCTCTATCTTCTCGCTTCATCGTGAAAGTTCACCCCTCCCTTCTCCATCTTCCAACACCTCTCCAAACATTGCAACCTCTTTACGTTTACTCATCGGCTTTTCTCGGTGTAGAATTCCTGTTTGGAAAATTCGCACACAATCGGTACAATGTAGCAATTCATTTCGAGAAGAAAGGCAGTACCTCTATATATTCAAAGCAAAAAATATCTATTGACTACGACTGTCCCGTCATTTTTGATTGATAATGATCTTATTCTCGCGACATCTGTTGATAATAACGCACCAAATGTGATCAAAAATGGTATACCAAAGGATATGTCCCAGAAGATTATGAATATGATCTTTCACTAGTGTTCTGTCTATATTAGATGGTATAATCGTATCTTTTACGCCATCTGAGATGCAACATGTCGGTGACAGATTGTTTTTGTTTGATGAATAAAAATTTGCTTGTAATTTGTATAAGATTAGCAACAACAACAAAAAGATCAACGACTCAGACTGCGAAAGGTGACACTTTGTTCACTTAACGAATTATTGTCAACTCTTTTTTAAAGCTAAATCAAAGCTATGATTATTTCGAAATATTTCTTAGGCGTTTTGGTGTTGATACGATGTCATACTGCTGAACATTTCGAGAAAGGGAAGCGAACGACACTTTTTTTTCTATATCAAACCGATCAGACATTGAAAAAATATCGGTGAAAATTATGATGCTTAATATACAATAGGTGCATTTTAAGTACAATATTTTTCCTCCCATGCATGCCATGACTCGGTTGGTGCCGACACTATTACACGTTCACACTTCATATTTTTTTTAATAAAAAGACGTTTTTCAAGTAGAGTTGAAATGTTATTTCCATTCTGTTTTATTTCTTTTTATTTATTTCAAATAAAAGCAATAATGGGGGCTGAGTGTTATTTTGGCAGTCGTTGGATGAATGCATTCATTTTTGTTCCATTAAACACGGAGCTAATATAAAGTTATCTTGTGATCACAGTAAAGTGACCGTTTCTTGAATAAAAGAATGAATAAACATTTTTGTTCATTTATGTTAGAAGGGAATTCTGATATCATACTATCCAACATTTCAGTGTTAACAGAGGAAATTGGGATTGTGTACTGACTCAATATTACAATTACGTGTAACAGTAAAAAGAAGAAGACGAAAAATAGGAAAAGGACAAGATTTTCGACCTTTTGATTTTCGGTTTGCCCCGTTCAGGTCGGAGATTTTCGTGCTCATATTATAAAGGACTGTTACAACTCAATTTGTTATATATCCAGTGAATCATTATCAAATGGAATATTCCCCGGGTAATAATTATGATGCTATGAAATATGATGACCTGTTTCTCAAATAAAATACAAAGATTCCTTAATCAAAACGTACGCTTACACTTTATAAACTCAGGTGTAACCAAATTGACGATTAAAAATATTTCTTTGAATGGTTGTCGATAGATTGTATACACTACCCTCAGTATGATACGCCCCTTTTCTTTGTTTCATTCGTTTGTTTTAGTCGATTTTATCTGTTTCTAGATTTTATTTGATCCAATGAGTAATGATACTGTCTTACAAACAAAACCAACTCCAAATCGACCGATGGTATGTCGCTGAAAATATCGTAATATTTTTAATTGGTCTGGAGTCGGTTTCGTTATTGTGACAGTAGCATAGCACTGTTAATTACTATTAAAAGTTTTAACAATAATTCATTTTCTTTATCTTCTTCATATTCTCCAAGCCTCCACGATGAAGGAGAAGTCGAAGAATGCGGCTCGGACGCGTCGAGAGAAAGAGAATGCTGAGTTCTTCGAGTTGGCTAAACTTCTCCCCCTCCCCTCCGCTATAACCACGCAACTAGACAAAGCATCTATCATCCGTTTGACCACTAGCTACTTAAAGATGCGCGCCCTGTTCCCTGAAGGTAAGTCAGAATTAACCCTTCTACTCCCAGTGTTCTAGGTGATAGTGATGATGGGTATGATGCTGGTGGTATGATAGAAGGTGGTTTCCATGGCGACGGAGGATGTGCGCCGAGGAGGATTTTATTGATTAATTAATCACTCCTCGTGTCATGTTTTCTTCTCTATTCAATTTTCGCGAAATCTGAGAAAGGGACAGTAAGATGAGGCATTTAAATCTTCATGTTCGTCTTTGAAAGAATAAGTGTTATAAAGATCAATGAGATCGCTAGCGATGTCAAAATAGTATTAGACACCGCTATCATGGCTATTACAGGAAAAAATTGTCATGACCCATGACTTCTCTCACTGCAAGTACTACTGCTGTTGCAATTACTACTACTACGTCTGATACTACTACTACGTCTGATACTACTACTACTACTACTACTACTACTACTACTACTACTACTTCTACTACTACTACTACTACTACTTCTACTACTGCTCTTACTACTGCTACTACTACTGCTGCTGTTGCCATGGTTGCTGCAACTGGTACTTTTATTTCGTCTTTCAATTTGAACAGTGCATCGGATTAAAATATGTCTTGATAAATGTGATTGTATATTTCTTTTTGATTTCACAACTTAGCAGTATTATTGTTGATAATGTAAATACGGAACTTTAAAGTATAGAATATATAATCCACCACCAGAACTACAGCAACTCTAATTTCCTTTAATACAAAAACTCCCTTCGAGAAATGCATCCCGCCTACATCATAATGGCGCCACAGCTCTGAATTACAACCTGCAACGTGCCGAATAATCATTAGCAAAATCATACCATTGTATTCCGTTGTCATGGCAACCATGAAATGATATGATCCATATCATTGATAATCTAGAACCAAACACAATATATTCATGATACTTAAAGCTGGATCGTTTGAAGCCAGAATCAAAGCTGATGAAAAGACAATAAACAGCTATAATTTCTAATATACAACTCACATTTGGGAATATACTACTTTGTGGTGATATCTAGTCAGTATGTTACGAATATAAGGAGGTATATCTCCTTCTGAATCAGACTCCCCAGGAGAATGTCAACATATATCTATATATTTCCCGCGCCGGGATGTTAGAATGGTAGACGTAACATCTCTAAGTATACTCTTATTACATTACAGCATCGCGAGGTAATGGGGCGGGAAAGCGGTCCCCCGATCTTATTTGCAATTTTCACTCGGATTGCAAAATTGACAGCTTGCCTTGTTACAAAGCTAACAGTAGGAAACACGATAAAAAGGGAAACCCTCGGAAATTAATGCCAATAATTGAGTATGAACGAGTATACGTGTAGACCGGTGAATAACAGCCAATGTTGGCGAGGAAATGGGGAACATTATAATTGAAAACACCGTCGGTTGAGTATTTCACAGTATGGGTTATATTCCTTTTAAATCGAACTTAAAAAATATATAGTCAAGTTTTCATATATAGTTGAAGTGCAATTTTATTTCATATAATTCATTTTATGATGTTTTGAACAAAAACAAAATATTATGTAGAATATTATTCTGTTGTGCCCTGTATCAATAAGCACTGTATGAGAAACCAAAAAGTTGAGAAGATTAAAACCATATTTTGTACTTAAAAATGAGAAATACTCTCAATGATAATTGTTTAATCAGTTCTAAATATGTGTTGAAATTCATATAGGTTTGAATTATGAAGAAAGAGATTAAAACAACACAAACAAAATCTAACAAACAACAAAGGTTAGAATTGTCCACAATGAACCATAATTTATCTAAGAGAGAGAGGGGGGGGGGGGAGGATTTTGACAAGAAGGAATGATATTTTTGTTGGATAAAAAAAAACCCCACCCAATAATGTTCAATTAACCCAAGCGCACTTCAGCCGATAAGATCTTATTTGAGAGTCAAAACACTGTTTCGGATTGAATGTGATCATTATGTCTGTTCAAGATGTCAAGAGCCTGGATGTACTGTATTAGAAGTTTACAAATATGAATTCGTATAGACTGATAGATGACAACATATAGACAAGATTAATAATTATTGTATAATACCCAAAGAAATATTATGTTGTCGTCTTGAATATTATTGCCCTCGTTTTCTTTCGCAAAAGGGAAGTGTCCTGGGCATATCATTTTCTTTAATGTACAGATTTGAAGTGATGAATGAAAAAAGCAACTTTCTTTAGAAAGACTAGAAACAAGCAAATGACAGAAATCACCCCAAATCTTTAGCTGTTATTTGGCATAATGAATAAAAAACAGCTCTTCATTTTATACGAAAAGGTAATATGTATAGAATCTAATGTATTCAAATGTTGAATGAAATCGAGACCTTTGTTGTATTCGGGGAATGCCAGTGCAAATATAGATACAAATCAAAATTGTAAAAAAAAAGGGTATAGAAATGTGAAACAAGTCTCCTAAAATATTCAAAAATAATTTAAGAACACAATGCGAAGACAAAATCTGTCCATTTCAGGGGGGAGGTCAGGTGACATTATAGTCTCTATTTATTGTTGGATGTGGAATCTAGGGTTTGTTGTTTTATCTAAAATGGAAACAGTCATTGCTGGTACAGATTGGGGGTTTTATGCTCTGATTTTTCGAACCCTTATTTTGTAAACAAAGATAAATCGTAGAAGAATTCTACTTGGGTGGCAGTCTGTAACATAGACTTCATTATATTCATATAGAAGACATGGCGACAGGATACATAATAGGAATTAGAAAGGTCAAACGCCGGAGAAAGTACATGCCTTGCTATAAAGCAGGGCATAAACTAGTAAGTATTATTCTATTATCCATGAACATGATGGAAGACATTCATTTTTATCATCATCCTTGTTTTAATGCTACATTCATTGAGGTTTTATCACCTTCAATTTATACGACAAGTGATGGAGAAAATCAGAAGCGAGGGTGAAAAAAGTGTAAAACGCCATACACAGTGCTGCCTCGGTATAAAGTAATATATAAAAGTGTACTTTTTAAACGCTGAATGAATTATGTTCAATCATCTTCGTGTAAAGAAGTTTTAACTCATGCGTTACAAGGTACAAAATGTAACATTTTCAGAACATATTATATTTTCTTTCAATGGCAACATTATATAAAATTGAAATAATATATTTCGTGATGTCTCTTGCATTCTATACGTGCATGCCTCCTCAGTTAGAAGAAGATTATTCCAAAAAACAATGACCCCCTTAACAGGAAAGCGAGCGGAGAGGCAGATTATTGATTCTAATGGTGAAGTCAAACGCGAGTTAAACCACCTCCAGACCACCTATCCCCTAAGTACCATCTTACCCCGTAGAGGAGTCGTCTTCAGAGATAGGTATCATGTAGGGGGTAAAGGGGGGGGGGGGTGGATGGGTGATGGGGTCCATAAAGAACGAGGGGTGATGACCTGTAAAGGCCAACGTATTATAAACACACCCCAAGAATATAAAATACCCCTTTATACTAATTTCGTTATACATATCATTGATAAAAATATTCTTCTTTAGATTTTCATTATGTATCTATGATTCTTATGTACTAACTTATTTGTTTTGTATAAATAACACTTCGAAATAAGTCTAAAGCGCTTTATAGATTTCATTATTATGGTTTCCATTATTATACCACTTGATTCCTCTTGCAATATCCACAGAAAGCAGTCCCATGCGATTACTGCATATTTCATTTTCTTCAGCATGTCCAATCATTCTATATGATTTAGTAATGAGATAATTAATCGCCATGTTCACAACAGAAATTAATACTTTTTACCTTGCACGCGATGTGCAGATCAATACTCGTGTAAATAAACGTGAACCTATAAACTTTGGCCTATATATATTTCTAGCAGTATAAAGGAATACATTTTACACATGGGACAGAAGTAATTATATCAAATGGAAATTACGTGAATGCAAAGATAGACAGAAACATGTCTTGATCTTAACCCACTAACATCCACCATCTTTAGA
Source organism: Lytechinus pictus (assembly GCF_037042905.1). Classification (NCBI taxonomy): domain Eukaryota; kingdom Metazoa; phylum Echinodermata; class Echinoidea; order Temnopleuroida; family Toxopneustidae; genus Lytechinus; species Lytechinus pictus. The sequence goes on along the minus strand of NC_087248.1, from coordinate 2,922,109 downwards.
GTTCAATTTCCATACTCTCAATTCAACAAATGCAATAAATTCAATCAACGGAGTATAGAAAATTACTGAAATAAACATGATAAATGCTCGCATATAATCACAAAGAAAGGCTATTAAGGGGATTGATGGAAAAATAGCGCTAGTTTTGATCGTCCATTGTTATAGACAGTGCATTGTAAAACATCCATCGACGCCCCAGACGCCTCCGCCATTTCATTTCAACCTTTTTTAATTCCCCGCTTAAGTATGTGAATAAAATCAATATCATTTATGGTATTTCGTGAAAACTGCCCGGGGAAATTGATGGGCGCCAGGAAAGAGTAAAAATCAGCATTGGTAATGAGGATATAAGATGCAAAAGTGGGATATAATTATACCTTGATTCGAGTCCATTCCTGACGTTTTCCATGTAGACAGTCGTGTGGAATTCAACGATTATGTCTTGAATGTATGAAGGTGACAAGTAATATGAGAGTTTAAAGAATAAAATAGATTTGAAGTGACTGGGTTTAGAAGTCCTTAGTCATACCCAAACACTCATCAGCTCATGTATTGTTAATCTTGAAATCAATTTACAACTGCCCTTTTCTTTCCACCGGGGATAATACCACCGAGGTAATTAGAAGGAATTTTTTTTAGTAATATGCCTATACTTTCTTGTTCAAACATAACTATTTCTTTTCATCTTAAAGTAGATAATATGAAAATTTTGTTTAGAAAAAATGGGAAAAAAAACTGTTAAGACTTATACACCGTGCTTCTAAAATTGCTAGGTTGTAGTGCATAAGGAAAAATGGCGAACAAACATTTTATCTAAATTTTGTTGGAAAAGAAATCGTGAAAGTCATGAAGGTATACAAATCGTGATTTTCTTTACAAATTTATATTGTATTTTTAATCGTTGTAAGATGAATAATAAATGACATAATTATGCTGTCTTTTTCATGTTTTTCTCGATTCAGATAAAAAAGAATATTTTCAATGCTCTTAACTTGAACGATATTTATTTTATTTATTGTCAGTTTTATTTAATCAGGGTGGCCTCATAAGTTACACAAACTGCTGTCCTTGAGGGCCCTGAGATAAAAATCAATATGTTAATATTTACAAAGCATGAATACATAAATCAAAATGACATATATACAGGTATTACCGCATTACTAAAAAAAAACAGATTTATATAATTAACATTAAAATACAATCAAATAAAAGATCAAAATTGAATTGCAAGAAAAGGTTACTGTAAAGTTAAGACAAGAGGGAAAATTAAGGCAATTTGGAAACCGCTAATTATGATTTAACAGGAAAAGGAAGGATGACTTGCTATACCATAAAAACGTTACTCTTTCCTAAAATATAGGGTCTTATAATTCTAATCGATTTACTCATTTATCTTCATCATAGGATTACTGACGTACCCTGCTACAACTCACCAGTAGTATCAACAACATCAGGTTGTCATGACAACCTGTAGTTGAAACGACGAATCACCTTAACCATCGTAACACTTGAAAAGGGGACTTTAAAAATTCTCCCTATGTTTTAGCAGTTACAATGTACGTGTTCACACTTTCAGAGACGTTAGATATATTTTGCTAATCGTATCTGGTCATATCATTATGAAACTTTAAATATCATCGAAAATCATCCTGGATAAAATCAAGCAATTTGAATTTTAAACGAGCATCTGTAATTAATTTACGAAATATTAATGGATGATAAATGAGATATTAACATTGTACATAGTAGTAATATCCCTGTCGTACGTGAATACAGTAGCCGTCTATACTCCCAGCATGTTTACTCCTGGCTTATGTACACTCTTGTGCGAAATTCCTTCTATTGGTACACAAAAAGGGAGAAAAGAATAGGAAACCGTTTGAAAAAAATAAATCCGGAGTACAAGTGTCAATACCGAGAGACCCAGACCATAGTTCGGAAGAATACAACTCCCCCTCAAAAAAAAAAAAAAAAAAAAAAAGGGAAAATGCATGTAAATCCTGTCAAACATTTCTCACTTGTTTTGTGGTACTTCGGAATTCATATTATCCACCCTGATCTGTGTACATATAGAACAAAATGTGATTGTATTTCAGTTACATTTTTTCCAAGATTACCAGGATTTAAAACATTTTGTTCTCTATTTCCATAATAATTATTTTCAGACATACAGATTCAATATGAATACAAAACAGTTATGTCAACAGAATTAATGCTTCATACAGATGATCATTCATTAAAGTTATCAAGTCAGCCCAGGCTACTCATTTTATCATTTTGATATACTAGAATAAAAACTTGTCTTATAGGCCTACATTTCATAAAAAAAATATAGGAAAGTTTGAAAACTTAATTCTTTGTTTACGTAAAATATTATTTTCAACAGCAGTACAAATCTCATACATTGAGAATGCTTAATGTTCTTTGTAGATATATTGTATTGTTTTTTTTTCTTCAAATTTTATGCACAGTCAGATTAAAAGAGCTGAAACTGATAAGGCCTTGCAATTTTCTAATTTGATAAATGAAATTAATTTTTTTTTATTTAAAGAGCAATCATCTGTATTTGCTGAATAGAGAATTATAAAATTATTATTATTATTATTATTATTATAAACCATTAAAAAAATAAAATATTGGTACAAAACACTTTATAAAAGTAATTTGACTGAAATCAATTTTCTAATTATTGAAGGATCGCATTGGATTTCTTGTATTTTCAGAACAACATCAAAATGCGTCATCAGTCCACCTGTGAATTGATATAAACGCTGACCTCCGTTGTAATGTATACATGACAAACTATCTATAGCTAACCACAGACCTCTTACTACTGGTTATCATGAATACGTAATCTTATTGACCAATTGACCAGTCCATTCAATCGATGGGTGCTTGAGACTAAAAGCTGATATACCTCTTTTTATCCTTCTTTCTTTCACTCTCTCTTTACGTTTAACCTCTTCTGGGTAGCCACAAACATTCGTTTCCTTTTATCCTTTTATTTTCTTCCGATTGCAGCTTCATTTTGACTTATCGAAGTGGGAGAGAATATTTAAAGGTCTTGAACAAACAAAATGAAATATAGAGACTATTCTCTTAAAGGAGCTTAGTCAAAATAACTAATGTCTTGGAAAATATCTGTCCGACCCTAAAATGTAAAAAAATAAAAACTACCATCATTAGACCATTTTAAATCAATCAAAATTTTATTATATTTTTTGTCGGTAATATCCACAAACAAAAGGGTTATTTTTACCAATCATATATTTGTTCTTGTAATATAAATCTATTACTATTTCATGTAGCTTGAAACCTGAACATGACTACGATGAAAGGGGCATTATTACAGTGTTAATGATTCATTTTTTCATATATGTCGCCGAAGTCAAGGGATGGGGTTATACGTTCCAAAGAATGAGTTAAACTTGAAATCGTTTGTTTCGAATTATTTTGATCCACCAAAGGGTATCAATTATCACCTGTTCCTCCCATATTTCGGTCGAGATATACCATCGGTCATACCTTCATGATTTTTTTAATGATTTGCGTTCGGTTTTCAATACAAAATTATGCACAAACACAGCAAAAACTACGGTGTTAACCGGTGTACATAGAGGACCACATCGGTTGTTTTACACCGGTGTTAAATTTACAGTGTTAGTTTAACACCTATAGGTGTAATTACAACACCTTTGGTGTTACATTTACACTCTATGGTGTTATGTCCAATCCCTAGGGTGTAATTTCAACACCTCAGGGTGTGGTCCTCTATTAACACCAACTGGTGTCAGTTTTAACACCACCGTTTTTACAGTGAAAAAGAGATAAATGTTTATTGTAAAAGTCCCCGTGGTGTCCTTTAACAAGTAACTAAAATCCAGGTGATGTCCATATTACAACCATTACTGTCCGCTGAACAATAGGATTTTACACCTGTATTCATTGACTTGTCATAGAGTCGAACTCACCTGTGTGCGGCTCTATTCATCTTCAACAAAGCATGCAAAGTGAAAGTTTTAAAGGGGGAATCACACTTGAGAATTATTCTTCAATAGGAACTTTAAAAACTTAGACTGATTGAATTTGGCTTTCACGATTGAACAAAGAGCAATAATCTTATAAATGAATTGATGGAAATTCGTATATGAATAACTTAATGTGGTATAATCTTTGCATCGTTGTTGCAATCAATTTCAATTTTCTGAATAGGGGACGATGATATTTGTAGTTTCATGCTGCATTTTTCGTAAATATAAAAAAACCTTTTAGGATTTAAATATAAGGCAAACTTGTAGTGTTCGTTTTCTTTAAGTTTACATTCTGACTCTAAATATGATATGCTGCTATTTTATAGCGTTATAAACAAAATCGAACGTGCCTAAAAAAAATATAGGAGAAACGCAAGCTTACGAAATGATTTGCTCTGTTCGATAAAGATTTATAGACATCAAAATTTATAAATTATGAATATAAATGGAAAAATATGCCTATATCTCATTAAAAGAAAACATTAGGTATTATGGATTAAACTGATAAAACAACAACATGTTTTTAGTAAAACTGCCCTAGCTTACCCGTTATTCAAATTTAATTCATATTCACAGTATTTCAAATAGAAAAAAAAATACTTTACATATTAGAAATTATTATTACATAATATACATGATATTACTGAGAATTAACAGAATGAAGAAATTGACAAACATATTATATCATATATTTTTTTGTGTTAAAGACAATTTAAAATACAAAGAAAAACACAATATTCGGACCCCAGAGTCATGCATGTATACACGTAATTTGTAGCCCATGCAGGATTTTTTTTTCGAAATTTCCTTTAAAGAAAGTTCTTATTGTATTTGAGTTTTGTTGTCCTCCTTAACTCTTGTTGTTGTGTGCAGTAAGTGTGGCTCGAGGCAGCTCACCTGCGGAACGGTCTTTATCCACTAGGCAGGTATGCGGGACGCTGCGGCGCCCAGAGCGACTAGCGAACCGCTAGGGAATTGAGGCCACAGAACGATGTAAGCCGAACGCATGGGGGTGTATTACACTTCCATGAGGGTAGGCGAGAGTTGCACGCGAAGTATATGGGTCAAAATTCTTGAATTCTTTTTCAAAAAACATGTTTGAATAGGTAGTCTCAGAAAAAAACCTATATATTCGATAGAGATTGTCTTCTGTATTTAAATTTTATTCTTCAAAGAAAATCAGTCTTCGATTCCTCGCCCCATAGTTCTTTCTTGTCAAAGTGGTGTGATAATATTTGGATTTGGTGCCATGGTTCCTGGAATAACGAAACGCCCCGAATAGAAATAAAATGACATAATGTTCGCCCAATGTGGGGCTCGAACCCACGACCCTGGGATTAAGAGTCCCATGCTCTACCGACTGAGCTAACCGGGCCTACATATTTGTATTATCTTTTCTCCTTTCTCTCTCTCTCTCTCTCTCTTTCTTTCTTTCTTTCTTTCTTTCTTTCCTTCTTTCTTCTTCTTCTTCTCCTTTTCTTCTTCTTCCTCTCCTTCTTCAATTCAATTTCAATTCAAATAAACATTTATTTTCTTCCATTTCATAAATTTCTACATTTTTCGTAAACATAAATTCGTACAAAATCAGTTTGTCATGAACACTGTAAAAATATTGGGTAAAATTTTAACCAGTACGAGGGTAATTATGTGTCCAACCAATTTTGGGCAGTATTTTACCCAATGCGGGAAGTATATTGTCCAGTATATATAAGGTAAACCAAATAAGCAGCAATTAATTTAGAATGGGCAAAATTTTCATCACACTAGATAAATAAAAATGCCCAAAAGAAATGCCCAAATTTGGTTGGACACAAGTCCTGATTACCCTTTTGAGGCATTTTTACCCAATATTATTTAGAGTGACGAATATAATATGCACATGTTCTTCTTCTCCTCCTTCTTCTTTTTCTTCTTCGTTATAATCTTATTAAATTTAGATATTGCACTTTTTTTCTAATTTCTTTTAAAATACTGATCAATATACTTATATTTTTCATCTTATCGCTAAAAGGAATGTATAACAAAATAAAAACTTCTCTAATATGCAGAAAATATTACAGTTCGGTTCCTCTTTAATATTTATAGGTATTTTATTACATGGAAAGTATTATAATTAAAAATTGGCATAATTCATCGAAACAATACATGGACGGCGTCAAGAACAATCGTTTTTCATAAACATCAATATTTGAAAATACAAAAAACAAATAAAAACATGTTCTCCACTCTCAGCCTGTTCACGTTACACTTAATTTACAACTCTTCGAGATATAGCCTGCAATAAGATAGCGCGCCCGCCATAGACAAAACACCGTCTCATATTTCTGTCTACTCTTTATATCGCCATAGGTTGAGATGTCTCCTATTTTATGGACTCTAAACAACACGTCAATTAGAAAGTAGACTCTAATTCGCTTTGTATGAAGGAATTTTGAGAATAGTGGAAGAAATAGAGTTTAATTCTGAAAAAAACTATATTTGTTTGGTAATATGGCATACTTGTAATTCTCCTCTCCAGAAAAAAAGGTGGGCATGAAACATAAACTGTAGTTTGTGCATTTTTATAAATACATCTCTCAGAAAGAGATATCGTAATTTTCAAAGCCATACGTTTTTATCGTACGTATATAGTACATTACAAAATAATAGAATGAAAAATAATCGAATGGAATTAAACAAGTTTAAGTCTATACATCTAAAAATGCATACCGTCGTCAAGATATTTAGGTATTATTTTTTACCGCAGTTTCGCTTGGACTCACATCTCCTTCCGAAAGCAACCATCCTTAGAAGAAGAAGATAACTTCTTTTTATTTTTGAAGTCTGTTTCATGTCAAGCACCCAATCAATCTAGGAGGAGGGGAATATAAGCCAAAAGAAACCAAGCCACCCGCGATGAAGGGGGAAGGTGGGGGTCATTAGACCATTTGTTACAGTCCCGTTCAATTACTCGTTCGGTAACAAAAGAGATGAAAGAAAAAAATATGGGATCGGAATAAATATAACTTGAAATGTGAGTGATGGGTAGTAAGATATAGTTTTTATTCAAAATTTGACCGTACGTCGTATTTTAATTATTTTTGTAGTCGCATTTGCTTACATTATTTTGTTTCTTTTAAGTGCAACATTGGACGTAGGCCCACTGGTAATTTGAATTTTATTAATTCTACATTGAAATGATTAATGACAGCTACAGTTGTAAGATTTTAATGTCATAAATATTTTTTTTAAAGTATTATCAATTACGGATACATACATAATAACAATCCAATACACATAACAAGTTTATTCAATGGATTTTATTAGAAATCTAGAAAAATTCTCTCGTATTTAGCTCCATTAACTTAACTGATATTCCTTACTTATTTGTGAACCTAAATATATATTTTAATTATTATAATGCATAATTAACTTAAAATGCACCATTTTTAAAGATAATTACTAAAATGTATAAAGCTAAAGTCAGACGTTAGAATGACGAAAATATAAAAATTATTCATTGAATTCCACATTGGGTAGATCCAGCTGAATATTCTGTATTAAGTTTGAGGTTAGATATTTAACACCAAATTTGCATTTATGCATATTTTCTGTTGTCATGATCAATGGCGTTTAACAATATACATTCGTAAAATTCAACATTGTAAAACATGGGAATCAAATGATTCCAAATAGACAGTGCTAACAGCAATCAACGACACCCTGAAAATTTTAATGACGGATGGGGTGCACTTGAATATTTTTAACTTAAATACCCTTCTTGCAAATTGAGACCAGTATAGTTGCAATTGCTACACTTCGCCTGCCCGATTAAGCGGCGACACTTTTAAGTGTTGCGTCCCGGTAGCTAACGGTCTGCGCTCTTAATACATGTATCCATTTCTCGGCGCTATACCGACTTAGTCGATTCACGAGTCAATATTAGCATAGAGAAGATCTTCTTCTACACCGACGAAAATACTGTCTTCCCCGACTTGTAACATGTGAAGATAGGAGGTTGGTAGGACAATGGTGGTGGTGATGGTGATTATGATGATGAGGGAGAATGGGAATGATGATGATGATGAAGGTGCATGGTGGACAGGTGGTGGAGATGGTGGTGGTGGGGATAATGGTGGTGATGATGATGCTGATGATGATGATGATGAAGTTGGTGAGCTGGTGGTGGTGGAGATGGTGGTGGTGGTGATAATGATGGTGATAATAATGATGATGATGATGACGATCATTATGATGATGATGAAGTTGGTGAGCTGGTGGTGATGATGATGGTGATGATGATGATGGTGATGATGATGATGATGATGATAATGACGATCATTATGATGATGATGAAGTTGGTGGAATGGCGATGGTGATGGTGGTGATGATGATGGTGTGGTAGTGGTGGTGATGATGATTATGATGAGAAATTGCGCTTGGTGTGATAAGGAAATGGTTAAGGGTGATGGATAAATTAAGGACCAAGATGAGGAGAAAATGAATGTAGAAGATGTAAAATTATTGTTTGATACGATTCCCCTACATGAGGAGTGTAACTCTTAATGAAGTTGTTGAAAACCTAATCTAGTTAGATAACATTTTGCGAGAGATGAGAAAGAGGAAATAAATAATGAAGTTGAGGTAAATATTTGGGAGTAAAGATTATGTCCCTGTGCTGGTTAATGATAGTTATGAAAGGCGATCTATTATCAAATAAGCCCAACAACAGACCATTTGTTTTTAGTATCTGGGAAAACAAAGGAATTTTAAATGCAATCAAGGTTAATATAAAAGTACGTACAATATTCACCTGTGAATTGATCCAGTTACACAAATTTAATCCAATATATACCAAAGGAGACAGTAACTCGAACATTCTTGTCCAACTAAAAAATACGAACTCCAATCAGCCCCGCCCGACCCTCCCTATTTATACAAACTCTCTCTTATTTCTTCCAATTCAGGTCCTCTCACCTTCTTCAATTTAATTGGAGTCATTTATCTGAGAAAAGGAACAATTAATGAGCATGACTTTTCTAGGGTTAAGATAAGAGGCGGGAAAACAAAGTAAGGTAGAAAAAAAGTGTGCTTTTGTCATTGCAACGTCCTACTGCGTTGAGGGTCAGTACGTGAAAACACTAGCAAAATCGAGATTAGGACTTCGGACAAAAGACCGGACATTACGAGGAGAATGTCAGAGAAAGTGACCATGGTGGGTGAACATGCTTTGTGGTGTATTAGGCCGACGGAACCGGCACGTTTTGGCCTGGTCAGTCGATGTCCAGTGGTCGCATCGGCCCAAGAACTGACCCATACACTCTCTTTTGAATTTGAAAAAAAAATCGCAAATATTTTTAAATCGCACGTTTGCTTAACTCGACTTATCAAAAAGGCAAAACACGACAAGCCATTCCCACACCGCTTGACTCTCTCTCTCAAGGGTGTGTTAAGGCCACACCCCATGACTGTACAAGGACTCATTTTAACTCGTTATTGGTTTTTACAAAAACATGACATTTTTATTTTCTTTAATCACAATCTTACCGGGATACCAGCGGGCTGATTATGTCTCTAACATCTTTATTTCAGGGAATACGACCTTTATACGCCAATGTTGACCAATCCAAAACACAGTAGGCCTATATAAAAAAATCATGATTTTTATTTTACCGTTTGTACTTGATTTAGACCTTTAGACTCAAATTCATTTAAATGATCAAATTATGAAAAGAACAAACATAATTTGGAGTAAAATGTGCCCTGGATAATAATTGATAGCATGATATTATTTCATCATACATATTCCATGGTAAAAATGGCTTCGGATAAATATCAACATGTTCATGTTAATCCAAAGGACCAGTGAAAACTCAACGAAGATGCTAAAAATCTAAATTACATGGATCCAAGATAAATCCAGATTGACCATGTTGACTGTGGTTAGGAATCAATCGAATTCTTGGTTTTATTTGAATCATGAATTTATTCATAGATTTAAAATAATTTTAATTAAAGATTTAAAATAAAATAAAATAATTTTTTTGGATTCATATTGGATTCCATAATGCGATTGATCCCTAACCACAGTCGATCTTGATTTACTCCAGATCCATGCGAAGGTAGTATATATAAAATGAAATTAATTTTTAAATGGTAAAAACAATTTTCTGTTAATCTGTAATGAATTACTTTGGAACGGTTTATAAATTGTAATTACCCCTTTTTCTTCTTGAGTTGAAAAGAAATCTAGACAAAATGTTTATATTTCCCCCCAAAACGTGACCTCATCATGCCGATAGCATTTCTATGTTCCCCTTGAGGCAATGCACTTCAGATTTAATATTACCTGGTCCCCCATTACATAAATCATACCAATTGATTGTATAGGGCAAATTTTTACGATTGATCATATACAATAATCAATGCAATCAATCGTAGTGATCAGCTCCACCATCAATCGCTAAGCTTCATGTTACTGCCCCCTGATGTAAGTTTCTCCATTAAGACAGGGTCGCGTATCTTCAAACCTGGACCCAGTTACATGAAGCTTTGCAATTGATCATAAGGCTGATATCTATAATTGATCATACACATTACTCAATGCAATCAATCGTAGAAACCAGCCACACGATCAATTGATAAGCTTTATGAAACTGGCCCCTGATGTAAGTTTCTCCATTAAGACAGGGTCGCGTATCTCAAACCCTAGGTCCCGTTACATGAAACTTAGCAATTGATCTTGAGACAGATTCTTACGATTGATTATATACAATAATCGATACAAGTAATCGTAAATATCAGCCCACGATAAATTTTTAGCTTTATTAAACGGGTCTCTAGCTGGAGACGACGTATATTAACAATACATACTCTAAAAAATATTGGGTAAAAAAGATCCATGAGGGTAATTATGTGTCCAACCAACATCAGACATTTCTTCTGGGCATTTTTATTCATCCAGTGTGATGAGAATTTTGCCCATTCTAAAGTTATTGCTGCTTATTTTTTAAACCTTCCTGGACAATATGCTTCCCGAGTTGGGTAAAATACTGCCCCAAATCGATTGGACACATAATTACCCTCGCGCTGGTTACCCGATATTTTTTTACAGTGTAATGAAAGCAAATTGCTAGGGGCCAACCCAGGTTTAATGAGAAAATTAAACTTTAGGTAAATTATATCTCATTAAATCATTCATTTGGGGGTGAGATGATGAGCTTAGCAGTGATTGGAAACACGATTCAAGGTCACATAAAATGAAAACCACTGGAAAGAAAATACATTACTATTGGATTGATAACATTCAATGCTGGATTTGAATCTGTGGAGGTGCATTGAAGTCCGAATCAGTGTTCTAATTAAGAAGATTTTTTTTTAACTTTGAAATCATTCATATTTCGAGGGACCATTTAAAATGCCCGAAATTATGATTTACATTGGAAAACGAGCTATATTGACACTATAGGCTTATTGATATAGTTAATTGTTATTATAGCAATATGCTGTATAGTCGAGTTACGTTGTGTACCAATATGAGACGAAATAATTTATTTATTTCGTTATGATATTTATACAGGGTAGCACATATCCCCAACCTAGTGGTCTTCCATGTAGCCCTGTTAACAAAAAACAACGAAACAAATTGTTTGTCAAATAATATTCCTTCCGCTCTATCAAAGTAAAAAAACCCAAAGCTATGAATACAATAATAAAGAAAATGTGACAATGGTACAGTCAATTATTAGGCTCAAAGGTCCATTGGCCGGTCATGGAATACAATTTCACTGAACAATACTTTGTTGAAACTAGTTAACATACTGCGATCTAATTTATTTCGATTATTCAAATCATACGAAATTTTTTCAAAAAGTTAATAACAACCGAAGAACATATTGATTCTATAAAAAATATTGTTTTCATACGTTTCAAACGATATATTCAAATATTCATAAATCATGATTGTGTAATTAACATTTCGCATTATTCAAATTCATGAAGATCGTATGGCGCGCTATTAACGTTAACACATCCTCAAAACACACACTGTATTGTATGATGATACCACAATCCAAGGACGATATTGAAGAGAAAGAATAAGAAGGAGAAGATAATTAAATGTGTAGGACTACGGTAGCCTTGTCAACAAACATACCGAGTTCAGATAGGAGACAAAGAGTGGGGGCGAAACACCGGAACCACTCCACCCTCTATTTGTCAGACACCTTTGAATAAGTTTGACAAATATTGGGATAAAAATCTGCTTAAATATGAACACACGCAAGGGGGAGAAAGGCGAGATGGAGTTATGGAGGGAGAGAGGTGTCGCTCTTAGACGAAGGGGGGGGGGGTAGTGGGAAGAGTGGGACATTCAGACAGTATGTCAAAATTAATGGGTGGCGGTGATGTGACATGGGGGGGGGGAGCTCGGGGTGAGGGAGGAGGAGAGGGAGGGGTGATGGAGATGAAAGAGGCGAGGATACAGCAGAGCGATTGCGTGTGTATGTGTGTCTTTCGAAACGGGGGGGGGGGGGGGTGATAGAATTGTAACATCTTTCAAGGAATGGAGAAAAAACTATTAATATGAAAACGTGATTTTGATTACATATATCAGTGTTTCCATCATCGAATAATGAATAAAATCGAAAAATGCAAAGTAAAGTACTCGTGCACAACATTGGGTAATATATTGGTAAATCAAACAAACACATTTTAGTAGAAAGAGAGGAAAAATGTAAATACTCTTTGACTATTAAAACGAGGAATTAAAATAAATTATAAGCGTTAAACGAGCAAGAATGACCGAAAAGAAGCCCATAAGGGGAGGTGGCGGGGGGGGGGGGGTAGTTCTACATCCCCGTCTTCAAGAAAATTTCTCCTCGAGTCCTCTCCTCGTTCTCCTCGCTTATTCTACTCCATTTTTCTAGAATTTACTCACGGTCAGAAAATTTCTTTTCAGTGCGAGGAAATATTTGTTTTTGAGCCTTGGATTGGCGGGTTGGATATGAGAGGCAAACAACCAAACAGACTTACCCTTTAACCTCAAATATTATTGGAAAACATTCGCATCCAAAGGCAAAGCTTATCATATAGATTTCTTGCTTAATTTAGCCGTCATGATTTACTCATAATAATATCACCAACATCTCTAACCTTTAGATCAATTTGCCTCCTGTCTTTCAATTATTTTACGTAATTCACCCTTCGGGACGTCAAGGTCTTTGTGATGTTTATTAAGAATGAGAATTGTTTGCCTCTATACTTTTCAATTAATATAGAATGGTTACATGTTAATATTTACCCAGTGTCTGTGTTGATGAAGTTAGATTAAAATTGTTTCATATCATCTGTGACTTTCTTTGAAAACACATCAATGTTTTTTCTCAACGTTTCAAGAGTTCATTTTCTTAATTATGAAAATTAAATAACACAACAAAAAGAATAGGAAATAAAGTATACAAAAAGTATACAAACTATAGTAGTATTATTCACGATTTTTGTAGAATGACAGGATTATTGTATATTTTTATATAGAAAAAAGTCGTTAGATGTTTCTTTGTTATAAACATGATAAAAGTAAATAAAGATGGAAATAAGAGGTGATAATTGGGTTCATTGTTGAATGTACTTTTAAAGATAATTATATACACCAAGTTAGGTTTGACGTTACTAATGTCTCACACACACACACACACACTCACACACACAAAATCCGACTCCAAACCGACTGATAATCTGTCATTAGTTATAATGTAAGTTATAGATTTTGTCGGTCTCGAGTCGGTTTTGCCGGTGTCACTGTTAAATGTTGCAGTCACATCGGGACCGGGCAAACCGACTCGAGACCGACAAAAGCTACTACATTATTACCAATAACATATCGCTTGTCGGTTTCGGGTCGGTTTTCTTGGTATGACTGTAGCATTGCACATCTATAAGAAGCAATGTGTACTGTGTATGTGAATTTTTCCTAGAATAACATTTACATCAGGTAAAATATCAGATGCGCACGTATTATTGCTTGTAATGCTTTGACGTAATCTTTTTTGGCGTTTTCTGGCTATTTGTCGCTCAAGTAACGGATACTAACCAAATATCCGCCAGATGAGCAGTCTCTGATTTAAAAGATTGACACTTGTTTTTTGACAGGGGTCTAAATTCTCTTATTGACATGAACTATGAAGAATGATGGGGAGCGTAATGTTAGCTTAGAATATAATAAAGTAAAAGCAGGTGAAATATTATGAACAATCGAAAATTGACAAGAAAGGACAAGGGATGTACATGCCGTTTTAAAAAAGTGTAATATTTCCACTTTCAGTTGTATTCTATTTTTCTATTTTATATTTCAATTTATCTATATTCATTTTTAATCTATATTATATATATTCAAAGTTTTATATGTATACCAATATTAATTATGTTTGGGATAATTTCGATGCAAGATAGGTTATATGTTAATGTACTATGTGGACATTCATAATGTTTCAAGGGGTATAAATGTATATTTAGCCTAAAAATTTCGTATGGATTAATAATAATAATAGAGGGTATTTCAGAAGGGCATAATAACTATAATGATTCTCTATGAATTAAAATAAAACCAAATCTTAATCTGATTACGAAAAAGACAACTTAAGAAAATTAAGCACTTATTTTATAACACATTATTTGAATGGTATTTCATGACCATAAACGATATTGATAGATGATAGATGATTAGATGAATATTGCAGACAATTTCTGGAACACCCACCTTTATTACGTAATGCATAAAACTCGTATTCCTAAAGAGTTAAACAAGGACCTTCGAGTTCTTATTTCCTAATGTTGATCTGAACGTTTCCATGTTTTTATGAAAGACAAACGACTCGCCCTTCCATCTCTTATACGTCCCAATAATATACGTCTGTTAATTTTGATTGACACGTTGGACTATAAGCTTAACCACGAGTGTTTTTCACGCCTTCAAACAATAACCTATTCTTGGAGCGACATTTTAAGACGAAACCTATCCCCGGCACCGGACAAAAGACAAGAACAACCATTGCCTTTCCTTGTCCGCTGATATGAGAGACATACCACAGTCCATTTTTGTCTTTATCTTTGTGGGTGCTCCTCCTGCCCCCTTCGATTTGATAAAAAAAAGTTCCCAAAGTTTTTTGGGCAAAGTTAATGTTCTAGTCACGCTCTGCCAACAAGCCGCACCGTCCCTTATAGCGTCTGGTGGAAGAGGACCGGTGTATATAATAACTATTCCCCTCTCCTTTGGAAGTTTGGAGGGTTGGGAAACAAAGGGAGGTGGGACTCGTAGAGAATGGTACAGTTGACTTGAAGGACATCTTATTTGGTGGATTAGTGGCCATCCAGAATAGCATAAAAATAACAGACAGATCACTTAACACGATTGGCTTACACCGTAACACTCTATAAGGATACCGAGGTGGGCGATTTTATTATGGCCGAGTTGATTCTATATCGATGAAATCCCCTATTGTCTTTGTGTCATATTTTATTCTCAGATTATTTAATTAGTTTGTCACAAGCCAGCCGCCCAAGATCTTAACTAGTATTTTGAATAAAAAATTCACTTTCCTATAACAATCTATATTCTGATTTTGAAAGATATCTTGTCCTATGGGCACTTAATCATGTTAATGGAACTTCTTTCATAAAATGACTAGATTTTCTTTCAAAACGAATATAATTTTTGTTTTGAAAAGGGAAAAATTTATCGATCCTTTCACAGAACTTCTATTAATTATTACTACTCTAACGAGGTTTAATTTTCAAATTTTAGTAGATTGGTTTTTAGAGCGTAATTCAAACTCTATGCTGGGAAAGGTTCGATATAATTATTATAAATACAATTCATGGCACTTATGGCATATTTACTCGGTTGAATGTCATAAATTGTATTTACAATAAAACTGTATAGCCGCCGCCCCCCAAACAAAAACACAGTACGTATAGTACGTAAAAACGGGAACTAAGGGTCTTTTTTTTTTTTTGGGGGGGGTCCTTTATCTTCTACATATTACGACACCATATTTGCTGATGAAAGAATTGCTAATAATCCAAAATAACTAAATCAAGGCCAAGGAGGAGGATGACGATTTTTCAAAATTACAAACATTAATATATTTCTATCGCCGCACTCAATTAAAAAGGGAATTGTTACTTGTTCCTCCATGCGAGTATATTTCAAATTGTTGACGTAAATGTAGTATAATTCAAACGAAATCCTCTTTCGTAAATTAAACATGGTATTCCAGAAAATACGAAATGGGGAATAGAGAAAGAGCAACCATAACAATACACCAAGGTATAAACCCACCGTGTTCATGAATACTAAACTGGGGATTAGGTTGCTGGAATCTCACACTTGGTCGATTAGGCTCGTTCGCTAATTCACCCATTTTGAAACAAATTCCTTCTGTCTGTGCTGCAGTAGACTTGTTTTCTCCTCTGTCCACATACGATCCTCCATTTCATTTGGACCTAAAGTCCTCTCTGATACAATTTCCACAGAATAATGGCCTTAAGTTACGAAATTGTCCCCACAAATTTTGTTGGAAGCAGTGTTTTAGTACCGTCGGCAACAGTATCACAACCTCCGCCTCAAAGATTCGCGGAGGGAGTGATCTTAGGTAATGATTCCAAAAAGATTGCCTTTCAAATTGACTTACAATTTGGCTTTATTCAGATGAAAATCGAAGCTTGCTAAAGCTTAGAAACTGATGGAGGTGATGACATCAAAGATAATTTGATATACTTGGCCAAAATGGTGGATTAGGAGGTTTAAGAATGATTGGGAAAGGGATATGTATTTCGAACTTGAGGATGATATAACTCTAGTGTTTGCATGATATCTTTATCTTGTAAAATGTAGACGAGTATATATTACCTTATCTTGTACTGCAGAATATACAATCGATATTTAAAAAGGACAGAAAATGAAATGAAGTATCTGAGCTTAATGCTAAGAATATTTTGATCAGCTGTAATAACTGATCGTCCAATACACAAGTGAACATTTAGTTATGTTTTTGGTAGATCATTTTGAAATATGAAAGCTTAGTACCGTAAAAGAACGGAATTACTTTTTTTAAGTAATGTTTTTTTTTCTCTCCAAAATAAAAAAACAAACATATATTATAGTACAATCAACAAAACATTATCATTTTTCATATAAAAGAACGGAATGACGGCACGAATTTCGATAATTATGTTTTTTGGTATAGATCATTCTGAATTTTTAAAGTTTACTACCGTAAAAGAACGAAATGACGTTACGAATAGTGTTTGTTTTCCTTCTTGCGAATGTTTGAAAATATCTCCGGGGAGACTGGTATAAACCTGGTGTTCAAACACTACTGCGACAACACCAAAACGTTCCCCGAAGGGTTCCCGGTCTGTGCCCCCCTCCGAGCCCGTACTCTTTAGGCCCACGGGGTAGTCGCAGTTCGATATAGGGGCCCTATAAAACCTGCACCTGTTTTGATCCAAACCCCCATGATGTATATTTCCATGGCTGATTTGAATTCCGATGATCGTGTACCCATCGCGCGGGAAAAGTCACGATCACCTGATTAACGTCCGCTCGGCTTTTCACTTTCAACCTAGCTTTGCACTTTATACTCCATGAAAGGGGTATAGACGTCGGGTCTCACCGAAAAAAAAAAATTATATCAAGGAGATCGACCTTTTGCTTATTTCTTTCTCATTACCACAGTCTGGTTGGGGTTATTTATTCTGTATGTGGTGCGTTACTGATGTTTGTTTGTATAAAAGTCATGTCATCTATTGTCAACTTTTGTTAGACCAGCTTGGGCGTGACCAAAGGGTCTTTTTTGTAAACCATCAGATCACGTGATCTGTAATATTTCCTCTTCTTGGCGTAGCCTAACGAGGATATATCCCAGAGACATAAATTTATCGCCCAGTAACTTAATTTCTCTCCGGAAACTATTCTATAATAGCAGAGTCGTATATATGCTTATTGTATGTCTTGTTTTAGATGTATCCAAGAGTTTGCTCGAGTTATTATCCAATCAATAGGACACAATGAATATTATAGATAATGATAAAAGTAGATAAGTAGATAAATATAAATGATATAAAAGTAAAGATGCATGTAACAAAACAAAAAACAATCAATCGAAAAGGCATCGGACTAAGTAATAACAATGTTGATTTCAGATTAATAGTTAAGCTGATTATTGATGGAAACAAACATTAATTAAATGGACAATATAGAGTACATACACCTATAATCATAAAAAGATGTCTTCGTATATTGTAGTCAAGAATATATGCAAAAGGATATGTGGGACGGGAGAGGTATGTGATATCAAAATGTGCAATTTATATAGTAGTTGTGCTTAAATGAACGTTATTACAACTATAGCTTATAACCACTCGATCTTCATCAAAGGGTAATTTTAACACTATATATTTTAGCTCTTTAAAATAGGCCTGCGTTGATTCTCTTTAAAGCATTTATATTTGTGATTATACACCGTGCCCTTCTCGGAACCTTCGCATACATATTCAATGCCAGACTCGAAATGTAAACCCACATTACAATCCTTTCAAGAGCAGAGAAGTTACAGAAGCAGTCGAGTGACTTTGGTCATTGTAACAACAATGTAACATGGGGTAGAAACGTTTACACACCATCCGTCTTGCACGTCAAAATGCGTGGTAAAATCAACATGAAGGTCGCCCGTAGACCAGGCGTAGAGAATGGAAGCAAACAGACAGAGAGAAAAGAAGAACCAAGCTTTATATTTTAGACGGAAGTCAGAGGAGAATTCACTCTTGATATAAATGTAATCATTGTGAGGTCATAATACAGAGAGAGGAGTTTATTCATTAAATATTCAATGAATTCGGGTATGCGGAGTCACCATTGTCATGATTGAGAAATGCTGTGCGTTGGGGCGCCACGTATTCCTGCGAAACTTTATTATCTTGTAAAGTGAAGCCCCCCCCCCCCTAAAAAAGGAGACAAAAATATAAATAAAATAACGCCGAAATTTTGCACTACAGTTGTCAACTCCCCCACCCCTTTCATTAATATCTCTCTCTTTCTCTTCTCCATTTCTCTCTCTTTGGTATACTTAAGGGGGCAAAATCAATAATGCGATAGGAAAGTGGTCAAAATTATGAAATGAAGTAATGCTGTAATATACAGTATTTCAACTTTTTAAGTATGTCAAACTTAAATGAAAAAAATATAAGCTATGTTATATAATTTTGCTGCTAGACATTTCTGCCAATAATTTCATAAAAAACAATTCCACGAAATTCTGTACATGGATTTCCATCAAACTGTATTATAATCCACAAGAATAAATCAATGATGACAGTGGCCCACCCCAGTAACAATGCTGATTTTCATAGATAAGAGTGTAATATGTTGGGTTTTTTTTGTCCCATTTGCGTCGGGGAGGGGGTGATGATCTATTTTCTTGCTTGTGGTGGCTTTTGAGGCACCTGCACTGGGCGCCCGTGAAGATTTTGAGAGCTTAGGTTGACTTTGAACTCTTTAATGCTAACGATATTTCTCTCAATTTTCTGATTTGAACCAATAGAAGAATAGGGCAACTACCTCCCACATGCAGACATGGTTTAAGGAAACAGCGAAGTGATGGTGATTGAAAAAGATGTTAAAAAAACAACAACAAAATCATCGATATTCGTGTGGTAACCAAAGTAACCAATCCATTCATGTTTTGTAAAGCTAAAAGCAAAATTTCATTCTAATTAATTTCGTCAAAAGTTATCGGGTTTTTATCATAATGAATTTAAACAAATATGCAATTTAACACTTAAGTTTTTTAAACATTAATGTTAATTTACTCTTGATAAGTAAAGTAGTTTGTAAGAGCCTTTATTGTTCACAGATTTTTGTTGTAGGTGTAAACTAAATGACTTTCACGTTTAATAACACAGTATCATTTTGAAGGAAGAACGAATCATTTATTCTACAGCTAAAGTGGTGCTTGGCATTTGCTATTACACAATCTGTCACGCCATTTTCAGAGCGAAGCAAAGTGACTCGTTCCTCTAATAATACATTAATTTTGCTTTTAAACCAATTTAAGAATACCGTAGAGAGTCATAATTGAGAATGAGCGAGCAGGCATAGCACTATATGCCCATCCTATCTTGAAATAATTCTATCTCTCTTTTCATCTCTCTCTCCCTCCCTCTATCTCTCTCTCTTATTTCTGTTCTCTCCTTGTCTTTTTCTATCTCCCTGCTATCTCGATGTCGCTTCCTCTTTGCTACATGCATAAAGTTTGTTTGGTAGGGGATCTAATATGGTTCGTGCGCCCGAAAGATGACTTAATTCTGCCATGTTTGAACAACCTGATGAAGTACTCCCAGGCGGACAGGGATGGGCGAGGAGAAGGGAGGGGAATATGGTGCAGTCTAGTGATGGCTTCCCCCTGAAAATCGAACAGTTTTGGGACAAAATGATTATGATTTTTTCACACTAGGACTTATTATCATTCTGTGAACATCAATCATAGAATATTAAAAGCAACAATGAATAAATTGATAAAAATATCAAATCATGTATTTAGACCATTTTTTTTTTATCAAACTACGATATCATTGTATGGTTTCTTAAATACTTTTAACTTCATTAAACATACCAGACAAAACATATGAATCATGATGTCAAGCCATATATACAACGTAATTTCGGTAATTTAAGTTGTTCAAAATTCAAGCAGCACCAACACACACATTTCAAATCGATATATATGATAAACATGACATATTTTTGCTCCTATAATACTTTATTCTGTTTTAACATGTTTATCTTGTGGCAAAATTTGAAGTTGTGTTCATGACTTTACAAAGCCTCTGATTAACGCAATATTATCTAACCAATATGAATACCCCACACACACACATACATAAATAAATAAATAAATAAATGAATAAATAAATAAAGAAAGAAATAAATAAATGAATAAATAAATAGATAAAGAAAGAAATAAATAAAGAAAGAAAGAAATAAATATAGAAATAAAGAAATAAAGAAATAAAGAAATAAATGATTAAATAAATAAATAAATAAAGAAATAAAGAAAGAAATAAAGAAATAAATAAATACTGATAAAAGAGCATGCTACTACCTATTCCTCGATGAATAAACAGACCATGCAATGTAGCCAAAATTAAATCTTTAATTCTAGCAATATATCTTGATTTCGGCAACATTAGATCTAATGAGTACAAAACTTTCATAAAAATGGACCCCCCATGCCAACACCCCCTCCTATCTCATTGTTCCCCTGGGCGCCCGTTACGCCCTTCGGTACACAACTCGGGATGCTCTGGCAGGCGGGCTGCTATGGGGGTAGGGTTTGTGTGTTCGTCTGGCGTTTAAAACTCAGCTTCCACCACCAAATGTGGTCTAATGGGAATTGATGGAAAGGGGGACGAAAATAGAAAAAAAGGGGTTGTAGCTCCAGAAAGGAGAGAGAGAAGAAAATTATGTTTAAAAGACTAGGTGAGAGTTGGAGAGAGGGGGAGAGGGAGGGGGAGAAAGAAAAGGGAAGTGAGATAGACTGAGAGGGAATATAAAGAAACGGGAGTTTTGAAAGGAAGGCACTGGATGTATAGGAGGGTAGGGTAGAGTGATAGAGCATTTCGAGATGATGATAGAACGAGGGAAGGGGGGGGGGTAAATTGGGAAGAAGACTAAAGGAAGGAAATGTAGAATGAGAGGAGGATAGAAACTGTGTTCAGAGGATTACAAACCTACCTCTGGTTAAACATAATTATGCGAATAAATCGTGAGTCCATCACTAAAAAAGGATGAAGATGTCAAGACGCTGTTAAATTGGCAACGCAATGAACCCGTCATGGGGCAAAGAAAAGGGAACTCACTTCAATTTTTTTTCCTCGTCCATGATATGCGGGCCTGCTGCGTTGTACGTGCATGTTTGCTGGTGATTATAGCAGGCCAAGTTCTTGCATTATCTTGTCAACTATGGTATATAATTAGGACGTCTTCTTGGCATCTTCCTTTCTTTCTTTTTGACATTTAATCATTACAAACTGACATCCAAATTGCTTCTGTAATTCCGAAATATCTCATGCGACGTCCTCGGAAGCCGACCCTTTTTTGTTTTGGCCCATCACTTTGAAATAGCGATGTCAGATTCCAAATGCGATTTTCTGTATTCACCTGTCGACATGTTAATATTTTTATTCTTGTTTTAGCTCTAGAGTGAACAAAAAGACTGATAGCGATTTGTTTCCGAGTTTCAAAAAAGGAGTTATTCTTAATGCACCCAAACACTATGTATGAATGTTTAATAAGTTATAGATTCACCTCAAGAAAGATCAGAATTTGAATTAAAATCTTACTTGGAACTATTTGATTGTTTTATATTATTATTTTATACATTATACTTCCCTTTCAACATTAAGTCATTAATACTACCGCGCATCGAAAACGAAGATCAGAAATATTTCAGTTGTCCAGATAAGCAATTTTTACTGGTAGGATTCATAAAAATGATAAAGTTAAGCGTTTACGATTTTGTGAACTGTTGTGTGATTTTATTTATTCTTGTTGCTACCGTTATAATCTTTGAATTGATAAATTCGATTTCAATTAAACGTATATTTATATCAATGTAGTCTGAATCATGATTAAATTTATCAAAATGTCTCCTGGAAGACAATAAAAGAGTCATTTTCTTAGCTTTGATGATGACGCATGCACCCCAAACTTCCTTTGATTAGATCCCTGCCCTCAGTCCCATCAATGTATATAGATTGTTCATTGATTATTCCTTTCATAATTAATGTCCACACAACCCCGCACGCTATCAACATGGTGGGTAAAGGATGAGATAAGGATGATGTCACCAAGAATTATATGCACATTAATCATGTTAATGAATAATGTCTCAAGTTGATTCATTATTATTGGGGCGACCCCATCCGCCGTAAAAAAAAAGAATTTTCTTTATTGAGTCTGAAAACAAATCGTTTTCATAGCGAATGTTGGGACATTCTCTGGAATTTCAAATGTGACGTTCACATACACAGGTGTTTATAAAAAAATATTTTATATGCTCTGACGTCCACTGTTACTTGATATTATTTCTGCTTCCACAAATTTAATGGGGTTATTTTCAATATCTATTCAAGTTAAAAAACAGACTTTTTCGAAACACTCCTTGCTTTCTGTTATTCAATTTTGTTATATTTACAATGTATTAGTTCATATTTTATTTATTTTTTATTGTAACATATTTATTCAGGATAAAGATAAAACACGATCAGCCGAGGCTGTTTTACATCATCGTCCTGACACACACACAAAATGCATACAATTCACAAGTTATTTAAAAAGGAGTAACGACTACAATGGCTCACAATATAAAAGTTCATAAACGGTCTGACCTAGATGGAGAACAGGATAAAAGAAAGAAGAAAGACGAGAGAGGAAGGTAAGAGAAAGAGGGGGAGAGAGAGGAGGGAGAAAGAAATAAAAGATGTTCGGTCAATTAGAGTCTTTAGAGAACAAATACATATTATGGCATTAAACGACAGCTTTAAAATAATGACATTTATACATAACGTTTAAAATTTTTTTAGAGAATTTGCATTTTGAATATCAGATGGAAGGCTATTCCAACCCAAGCCGCCAGCATATTTAAAACAACTCTTAAAACATTCGAGAGTAGGCTTTGGTATAAAGAGCGAAGGCCATTACGGTTTGATTTCAAATAGACAGACATGCAATCGTGTTCTACGGGTAATGTATTCTATGAGAAAGAAAATTATGATAGGCATAAGATCTATCGGTTGGGAAAAAAAATGAAAACTCTATATCAATATCCTTTCCTTCATGATAGTATTTGTGATAGAAATAATAGTTAGTGACTTGTAATTAGATAATAGTTGTTTGTGTGAACGATCCTTGGGAAGTCTAGCAATACACACATTCATGCGATTGTATTGTGTAAATAACAACGAGCAAGAACTCAACTTTTTTTTAATTTAAAGTTTAAAAAAGTTGGACGTCCAAACGATGTAATTGTCAGATTACGAGGTTAAAAACCACCAGTGTGAACGGCCCCCTATTAAGAGAGTCCAGCAATGAATCTATTGGTGTGAGGGGGGTAAAGGGGATTGGTATTGTGTTAGCACTCCAACTTGGAAACGGAAATCTTCAGGTAAAGTGGAATCCTTGTAGAGTCAGGTTGAGATCAAACGGAAAATGCTTGAGTTGAGAGATCTATCTATGCCGGAGAATAGTAGGCCTAGCCTGTCAGTGGTAGATATGAATGTAGTATATAGTAGTAGATATCATGCTAGTATATAACGGTAGTATATAAATTTTAGATATGAATGCAGTATGAAGTGGTAGATATCATGGTAGTATATATTATGGTAGATATGAACATAGTATTATACTGGTTCATATGAATGTAGTGTATGATAGAAGAACTGGATGTAGTACAATGTAGTATATACTAGTAGTTATGAATGTAGTGTATAACGGTGGAAAAAAGGAAAGTTTAGTATAATTTAGTACATAGTGGTAGATATGAATGTATACGTAGTTTATATTATGTAGCCTATAGTGGTCGATATGAATGCATTGTAATGTAGCATTATAGTGGTATATGATTGTATTATAACGGTAGATAGGAATGTAGTATAATGGTAGATATGAATGAAATATACATTGTTATAATTATTATGGTATTATGAATGTATATATGAAGTACATGTAGTTTTATATGAAGTTAGTATATTTTGTTAGTATATTGGTAGATAATTATGAATGTAGTACACAGTCATGACAGTGGAAAGTATCAATGTGGTATATGTACTGGAGTATAATGTAGGAGATATAACTTTAGTATATAGTGTTGGAGTATAGTGGAATATATTGAATAGACCAGTTCTTCACCTGGTTACAGAGAGGCATATTGGGTCTAATCTCTTACAGATTTACTTTTGTCATAAACAATTTTAATCAATGTTTATCTTATATCAAATCTTTTGGAATATAGTTGAATTATTATTCTTTTCCAATTTCATACATAGCTGAATAGCTGAATATAAACGCTCGAAAGTCGACGGTAATATGATTTGGTGATTTTTAATGATTACTGTAAAATATTATTTTTTTACAAACAAAAGAAGAGCATGTCAAAATCCTAGCTAACAAAATGAATTTTTACTTTAAACGAAAGTGGAATATTCTCTATGATAAAAGGAGTTGCTCGACAAACCCACCTGACTAGGAAGGAAGGGGTGTCTTGGGTCTTAAATTTATCATAATTGTAATGGTATAAAACACAAATTCATTTTATCACGACCGAAATAGACGATATATTCAGCTGCACCTAGTGCTTGCCTACTGCTTTTCATAACGGTCCAACATCATTATGCATTTGAGATATATACAGGAGTTTACATAGTTCGCTGCTCCGAACACTGAGGGCCGAGCTGCATTTTACAGATAAACACTAAAATCAATGATGTATACTCTGTGAAATGAAATATTAGAATGTACATACACATTAGGGATTTGGCCATTTTGGGTTTTCCACGCGCTGTGATATGTATAATGATGACATGGTGAGAGTGAAGGACTAAGGAAGAGAGAAAGAAGGGGGTAGAGACGGATAGATCTGTTGATCAATTTGATTGATGAAATTATTAGAGAGAGAGAGAGATTTATGATAGATGAAAGTATTAGCGATGGAAGGGGGGTTTCTAATATGAAGATAGTAATATAGATTTTGAAAAGAGATGGAAAGATGATAAAAATATAGAGATAGATAGAGAGAGAAAAAAGGAGGAAAGAGAGGGGAGGAAGAGAGAAAGACAGAGAGGGGGAGGAGGTAGAGTGAGAGGGAGGGAGGGGGAGAGGGGAGTATGGATGGTAAGGTTGAAAGGGAAAAGGGGGAAAATTCAAAGAAAGAGAGATACATGAACCCATTGATTGAGACATTGATGCAGGGTAAAATTCATTGTTTCTTCTTTTTTGTTTTCTTCTATTTTTGGCCAACTGCTTAAAATCATCCTCGATTAGATAATTACAGTGGACAGGTGTATATACATTATGAATATAATGGATTCAAAATAGATCAGCTGTGAACGGTGACCATTTGGATATGGATTTAGATTAAAACCTGAACAGCTGATAGAAAAATTAATCTCAATTCTTTGATAATAATGTTTGAAATTATAACTTTTTTGTAGAATTTAGTCGAGGATTCAACTGGACAAATTCACTGCAAACTGAAGACTGTCTGGATTTGATTTTAATCCGTGTAATTTTGCAGTGTAAGATCATGATAAGTTGTGTGCTCATCATAAATAAAATATCACGATTCGCACATCCACTGGCCATATTATATGATGGTTATTTTTTTCAAAATAGTAAATGACAAAATTTTAAAAGAATCATATGATAATGATACAAAAATTAATCAATAATACATTCAGTGGAATGTTCCTTTCAGATCTTTTTTTAGGAGTAAAAGAATGGATGGAGTCGATTTAATTCGAAGGAGTTCAAAAATGACAGTAATAAAATTATAGGATATAAGAAATATGAATTCTCAGGTCAAAGAGGAAATAAAAACTATGTTCTATTATAATTATCATTCCTACCCCACTGACCTTGATAAACTTGATAGAAGAACTATAATGACGGGATTATCTGATTTTGAATCCTAAATATTGGACGTCATTATGACTGTGAGCAAAATGTTACATAGGAGTGTTAGCCTGCACTCTGAGCAAACGATATAAATGTGCACTATATTTGATCGACTTCAGTGAGGAATGTTTACAGTCAAGTTTATAATATATTGGGAAATACTTCCTAGAATATCATGATGATGCAGTGAAAAACATAGAGGCCAGATTGAATATGTATAAATTATGCCTGTCGACTTGTTTAAACAAGGTAAATGAGAGTATACTCATCTTAGCAAACATACACTCACGCGATCAGACATAGACCCACAAGATGGGGGGGGGGGGCTAAAATAAATGTCTTGCATAAATGTATTCTGATGAGGCCCATGTTTTGTTGACCTCATGGATAGAATCAAAAGGTCGGTTGCCTCCACAGAGAGATGGAAGAGTGAAATTTGAAATGCATATTTTTTGAAGCGCTATTTTAGAGGGGTGTCGTTTTTTGTAGGTGTATAAAAAGGCTGAAGCACGGCGGTTGCTTTCTTGACAATCGCCCAGTCATTTGCCGCGGGGGCAAAAGAGAAAGCTCCAAGTCCCGTCGCCCGTGTTCCATGTGTGCTATGGGGAAACACACACCGTTGTAAAGATGTGCAGTTTCCGCTGGGTTTTAAAGTAGCCTCCGTCTGAGGCGGGAATCGATCGATTGCCTCGCCCGAGCTTCCCCGAGCTCGTCTTACCAGAAAGAGGGGATAGGGTCCCGTTCGTTAAACACTTACTATTTTCCTCATCCTTCTCTCCCTCCCTCTCTTTTCTTCTCTTTCCCTTCCCTCTATCTCTCTCCACGATTTATTTATCCGACTTATACAGTCAAATTTACAAACTCGATCGATAACATGCCCTTTTCTCAGTTGTAGCTTCAAGTGAGAGAGAAGGTACAGACAAGATTCATAGATTAAAGGAGTGAGATGGGGAAAGAAGAGGAGGGGGTTGGAGGGATGGGTATATCGATAAGACAGAGGGAATATGATAGGAGCAGTCCCTGCCAGGGTGCCCCACGACGTTCACCTTACCGGAAACGGCGGCCATTAAGGAGAAGTTAATGCCTTGTCATAGAAGTAAACTGAGGCGGGTTTTAGCAGCGCTTAGGACGAAACATCTTCCGCTATTCGCTCCATTTCAGTTTGATGGTATTCGATTTTTTCCCGCTCATTCGAATTTTCTTCTGTTTTCACCTACCCCATCTCTCTTTCACAAACTCTCTCCCCGTCTCTCTCTCTCTTTCTCCCTCTGTCTTTCCTCGCTTCTTTCCTTCTTCCTTGCTTAATTTGTCCTTCTTATCATCAAAGCCCTTACTACTTGCCGCCTGTGCGTTTAAATTACACACAACAAACCTGAGCGCGACAGGCGATTGAGTTAGAAAGAAGAAAAAAAAGCGCGGGAAAAAAAGGCGCGAAAAAATCCTGGGGTGCATCTGTGAGGCGCCTGTGTTATTTAATCATACGTCATCGATGTGCGATTTAATGGAATTAAACATTTCGAAATACTTGAGTATTAACGATCTAAGGATCAAATGTTTTCGTTTAGTCTGTTAAAGGATGCATTAAAAGTGACTTAATCAGCCCATTAGTACGGTATTTGATTACCAATAGACAAGAAAGTGGATGAGTTCTGTCATATCATCTTCTTTTAAAACGTCAACAGGAGATCACAAGGAATTTTTCAGTATTCTGCAGGTTTAATCTGTAGATTAATGTTGATAATGTCTTTGTGTTGTTTTTGTATTTGCTATCACACTTTAAATCAAACAAAGTAAATATGAACATGAAAGATAAAATATATTTCCGGATAATCAAAATAAAGTTCCTTCTTTCATATAATCATGCTGTTAAGTTTTGCAGAAAATGAAGCAAACGTTTGAGATAGGAATGTAGAATGAATGAGTATTGGGAAATAAAAGTTTTCCATAAATTATATACTGAAATCATGGCGCCAATGACACTTGAAAATGAAATACGAATTCAACCTTATAATCTAAATATAATTTTCAATCTCAATATCATTTTAATTTCCGATTCATTCAACCTTATAAGAAGAAAATATAATGCATGGCAAATGGATATACAAACTATGGTTTTGACCATAAAAAGGCAAAACATTTAATGCTTAAAGGGCATGGCCCAAATTACAATGTGCATTTATTATTTTATGTTAATCATCATTAATAGCCTTAAACATAATGACCTGTCACTTCAAACTTATTAAGTTAAAGTGAAATATTCTTTCTGCAAATATTCACTTTTTTTGTAAATTTAGTTGTTTCATATCTACTGACGATGTAAAGTTGAGTAAAATTTTACCCAGTATTGGTAAAAAAAGAAAACATTCTTTTACGGGTGAAATTCTGAAATGTAAAAAAACATGATCAATGTTATGAAAATGTTCACATCCCCATTTTCCTAAAATTTGCACAATAAAGGTGTTGTTTCCCCCAAATAAACATATACGTGATATGTAGGTCTAGGGTTTAAAGTGCTATATTATATATTAAAAGTGCAATAAATAAATATCATGCCCTTTTCTGTATTTGAAATGTCAAACTTATTTTATGGTGGAGGGAACTATAATTACATACCGAGTGACTCACTGGCAATGAGAAGAGAATGTATATGCTTAGATGAGTGTGTGTGTGTGTGTGGGGTTGGGATTAAGCTTGTGACCACGGTATAAGATTGTGAGAGAACACCAATTTTACTTCAATAAGTGTTAATTCGTTTAACACGATCCATAATAAGAGATAGACCTGATAGCAACAAATATTGAATGTAGGCCGTATTTGATATAAATACCATACAATAAATGGCCTGCTATAATTTCACTTATTTATTGATAATCGATCACGCGTTGGCAGTTTTAGAAACAGAAACAGAAAATTGTCGTCAATGC
The DNA here is from genome assembly GCF_037042905.1 of Lytechinus pictus. NCBI lineage: Eukaryota > Metazoa > Echinodermata > Echinoidea > Temnopleuroida > Toxopneustidae > Lytechinus > Lytechinus pictus. The sequence goes on along the minus strand of NC_087248.1, from coordinate 2,892,446 downwards.
AACTAAAGTGATCATAAACCTCTTCCATTTTCAAGATTTTGAAATTTCGCATTGACAGGCCTGTGTGATCAGAATAGTCATGTTTTATGCCACACTCGAGTCAATATGTCTGTACTTTTCATACAATGTCAAATCCATGATCATGAACTTCTTGTGCTTGAATAGACAGGTGTGTATTCTGAAAAAGATTGTAGAGTGGAAATAATATTTGTCCTGAAGACACTTGTAGGTCGGAGAGGTGTCCAATATAGCGAGATAGGTGAGAATACGATTAGTCGATCACATGACAAGTATGTGCCCAGCACGCGATGCAAATACGCTAATTGATTTACTATAGCACACTTGTCATTTGCAACCCCCATATACTTTGAGTGGTGGAAAAAAAAGCGATGCCCGATCTCGAGATCTCACGCACAACGTACACACCATCATCGCTTTCGGGTAACTACAGGCGTGGAAGCGACGCTCAATCTGTTTATTATTCCTGTGCTAAGTGTATGTAGAAGCGGGCACTGCATGGTCTGACGTGAAAATAGGAATATAAATAGAAAATCCGAGGGGTAAAAATGCCACGGGTTATTTCAGAACACTCCCCTCATGCTCTCATTAATTTACAAATATTTTGACACGAATGAGGAGGTTTTCCATGGTTTTCCAACACCACTACACGTGCACAATCTTAACATTATCCATCCATCAAGCCCACTTTAGAGTAAGCCTGGACAGATATACCCCCTTCAGATCATTTTCAACAACCTTCCCGTTAATTGATATATGTGAAACAGCATTGAGCTCAATTGGTGTGTTTATTTAGATGAAGGGGAACACTAAATTTCCTTGAGAGGATGCGATACATTTCAACGACACCACAGACATTATCAACCATCATTGTTATTACAAGGAGGGATGTACCTGCAGTCGTTATAGTCAAATTGTTTACTGACATTTGCTACATTGCGTTTCCTTCCAAAGTATTATGTGACAGCTCTTCCAAGTGCAGATGAAAATGTGTTTTTAAGATGCATTATGTAATTCTAAAAAAAAAACATACTTTTGCAAAGATTTATCTTTCATTTATTTAAATGAAAATATTTTTCGTAGGACCTCCACAACTTAAAAATCGCATTTTCATCTTAGAGGTGAAAAGGTTTTAGTATGATCTAAAAAAAAAAGATTTACCATTTTAGGGCGGCGCCATGATAGTTAATATAGTTAATATGGGGTGGGAGTTGCAAGACAATAAAAATGGTTACGTAATAAACATATTTTTTCAATTAGGGCTTTCTTCAATTTTCTTTCAGTCTATTATTTTCTTCCCCCATAACTTGCAACAGATGTATAAGGCGGCAATCTCTTTTTCCAAAAAAATTGTCTAAGGGATCAGAAGGGTAGAGGTATCTTAACTTGTCGAATGCTCCTTTAGAACATACGTCGTGATATTTCATAAAATTATGGCGTTATGTTTTTCTACTCAAGGACAGACAATGAAATATAAGAACAATTACAAGGAGGAACTGACAATGACCATTCGTCTATGGACAAGGTCACAATCGCGATATTCTCCACAGGAGCAAATTGGCCTAATATTTCGAAAAGGTGATTCATACTTTTTATTTAAAAGCTTTGTTTTATAATTCTTCAACTCTGTTGAATCGTCAGACACAACGAACATAATCATTGGAGCCAACAGATACATGACTGAAAATGTCCCTTAATGTCCTAAGGTATCATTATTACAACAATCGAAATAGAGTTCTGAATGATAACCAATTCATACTTTCATATAAAAGGATATATAACGATGGGAATAGTAAATACATGCATTGAATAAATATACGTCTTTGTGTATTGACCGACTGAAAAAAATTATCATTAACATAAAAAGAAAAACGCACAAATCTAGTTCTTTGTTAACTGATTGCATGGTATTTTCTAAGGACACATCGCTCCAATAAATCTCGCATCATTTTCTGACCATCAGTGGCCATGTGAGTCCCAGATGCACTGACCAAGAAAACATGTTGGTTGTATTATCTTAGGACGGTCAATTCTTGACCAGACACTCGACGGGACGTCATTATCAAATGACCGAGCGAAAGGACATTGGTCATTTCACTGGTCAAATCAAAACCATCAGTTGTCTTATCACCAGTCACTACCTCAATTTTAAAAGTAAACTTCAAAATGTTATATTAGGAAGAAAAAAACACAATACAAAATAGATAATTCATGCTTTGATCAGGGGCTTTGCTAAAATTCACCCTGTTCACATTCCTCTATCAAATGAGTCATCGTTGACGAAATTTATTCATTCATTGTTATTCATATTTAGAAGTGGTGCAATATTATTGGTTTTATTTTCTTTCTTGAAGAATATACGTAACTACAAGCTATACTTTCCTGTTGATTTCTATTTTCCACTATCAATGAAAAATCCCTTTTTATCCATTGTGTCATGCAGACGTTGATGTTGAAAAAAAAGAGAATGTATGCTTACTTTCGATAATTATGTTAATATGTATTTAAAGTTTTTATTTCTCTTGCTGTAGTGGAAATAAAACCTGATCTTGAATAGCTATAATAAAAAAATATATATTTCAAAGCATGACAAGGACAAGGTCATAAAGCTGTGTCATCCATGGAAGCGGTGTATTACTCTGAATACCGTGACACGAAAAGATCTTGATGTCATTCCGAGAGAGTATTATTGATGAATGGACATAATTTGTGTTTTATACCTCCAGTTTCCAGCATAAAAATATTGATAAACCCCCTTTGTAAGGTTCAGAGGGGGGTACGAATAAGTAATCTGATGTAGTTTACACAGGGAAAGTGATTTTTTTTTGGGGGTCGACATAATGAAGGAGGTTACTATTAGGGACTTAAAGGCAATTCAATTCTTCCTTTCCCTATTGTCATGCTATAATAAATTGTCCAAAAACATCAATAATTGACTTTCACCAGCTTTTGGTCAAGTTTGAACCTTGACTTTAAATAGCTATTATTTTGTTGTTTCCTTGAACAGAGACTTTGTGTTGACCATTGTCCAGTAGGGTCCTGGTGTTGTGGAATGTTGGTAGAGTACATTCTAAGGTGAAGTAGCCCGTGGTCAAGTGACATGGTCACTCCAAGACCTGGGCTATGTCTGGCCTTGATAAAGTGCGCCTAGCCTGATCTAATTCTTGTAAACTGTTGTTCACACTTTCGTATACGAAGTTTTCTTTCATGGGGGGGGGGGGGCAAGAAGCATAAAAAATGTCACAGAATCTTGAAATCGAGAGAGCAAAGTGACCAAGCTAGTTGTGGGGACGAGTTTGCATTGTTTAGAGTGAAATAATAAGGATTTCATGCACACCTTTGGTGGATTTTCTGAAAATTTTCAGTAAAATATATAAGTTTTCAACATTCCTGGGGCCAACCGCCCCCATCGCACCCTCCCCGCTGCATACAGACATGCTGCCTGAGTTATACCTTGCTGTAGATAGATATTTGCCACTTCAGTTTGATTATTTTATTTAACGGATACAATAGGCATTAATCACAATAGGATGATAAAATGGTCTTCTATATTCACACGTATCTTGTAAATTCTTTAAAATATATAATTTCGCATATCATTAGTCACTGATTAAATCACAGAAAGTTGGTTGGTCTTACTTCTTCCTACAAATATTAAATTTCTTTTGTTTCATCGTTCATAAATGTAATTATTTGAATTTCTATCCTGACATGTGCAATACATTCCTAACACATGGTGATAGTACGCAAGAAAATCGAACTTAGTGATACGGTATTCTTTTTTGTCAAACTTACCGAAAATTAATATCAAGATTACCGATTATTTACGATCGACGTTAAAAATATTCATTGTCTCCCTCCCTTTTTCTTTGTGGTTTTGATTCGATTCTCCGTTAGGAGACAGTGCAGATACTGTGATGAATTATTACTTTATACTTATTCATTTACTGCTGCCATCTTTTCTGTTATATTACATTCTTAATTCGTTGATATTGCTCTTTATTCTCCTACAGTCTGACATTTATATTTTTATTCATTTCATTTTCAAAATTCCAATAAAATAACGATAATTGATTGGTCAAGTTTACCTCAATCAAATTGACCTTATACTGCGACCGTTTTGACGTATTCTTGACTAGACTCGCATAATCTTATGACTAAACGTTTGAAATATTCATGACACAAGACTACTCTCCCTGCCGTTGTCATGGTAACGCCAATACCTTTTCTTTGATGAAAAAAGTTAATGAATTGGTAGAAGAGAAGGGTTGAAGGATTACATTCATACTTCCACTTACGGTTGATCAATTATTCAGATATAAAAATATACTCTTACCCCCAGTCATCTTTATTAAAAGCATTGCCATTCCTTTGTAATGAAATTGAATTTCACTGTTTTAGTTTGTTTTATAGTATAGTACATTTTCAGCTACCATCATACTAACAACACTATAGTCTACATGATGTATTTTGAACTTAGTTCAGGCTTGTATTACTGTCAAGCAAGAAATCTTATGACAAAATATTTAAAATGGGTCTATTTATCCGGGTATCATCCTTTGAACTGCATGCTTATACCTCTCTTTATCGAGGTGCATGCTTTCTGCATACATTACTATTATTTGCAGAAGAAGCAGTGAGAGCAGTAATATTTTGAAATTTAGTTTTAGATTTTATTTACCGCTTAAAATCAAGCAATATACAAACAAGCAAATACGATTACCCGGTAAATGAAAATGGTCGACATCCCACAAGCTTAGCTTTTCAGTAGACCATTCCATTTATTGTTGTTACCATTCTTTACGTTTTTCCTTGTATTATCTGTTTTTGAAGTGCTTATTTTGAATATTAATATGTTTTTGTAAAGATGGAATATAAATGATTCATTTTAAAACGAATCAAATCTATTCAACAGCGCCTTAAGTACTGTTACGGAGTGGATAATAACATTGTTTTATACATGACTTGCATAACATGCACTACTATTTTGCTATTTTTTCCCCATTATTTTCGATAAACAAAAAAAGAAACAAAAAGCAATGTATGTTTGGAAAATTCAAAAAATGGCCCATAGCAATTTAGCCTTGAATTACACAAGGAAATTATTTGATCGTTGTTAGTTGTATCAGGCCTTAACAATTGAATTCGTTTGTTACCTGCCGCTATACCTGAATAGTTATAACAAAAGAAAAATGACCGCTTTATACATCACCTATATACTTTCAAAAGGTCATTATAAAAAATTACAGGCCTTCTTTCTTCGGATTTTTGTTATTTAGTTGAAAATTTTAGCTGAGCCTTGAAGTAGATAATGACATTACTGGCGGTAATAGTTTCTTCCCTTCATATATCATATCCTTTTGTTCCGTACTACGCATGTATTGAGCAGTGGTTCATCTTTCCCCATACGCTTTTTTTTAGCGGCCAAAAACAACCAAAAGTCACGCTCATTTAATAATACATGTAATATAAAGACTCATTGCGACTGAGAGCGATTTCTTATACTTCATCTATAATAGAATATATCGTTCCTGCCTCGTTGCTTTTAGACTAATTCAGTTTAATGCTATTTCCTTCCTTCAAAGTGCTCTTCTTTTAAAGGGGAATGAATTGTATTGACTATATGACAGAAATATTGCCCGAAGACCACATGCATCCCTTAAAAAATGATAAAAAGAAACAGGGCATTAAAGATAACGCAATGAACCACTCTTTAAAGTATTTCTTGCAAAATTGTAGATCAGAAATACGAAAGTTATTGAACTTGATTCTATTTTTGAGACCTTCTTTTAAATTACGTGGACAAAACAAAATAATCAATTTAGACCCCCAGTCGATATATTATTTTACAATATGAATTAATGACTGAAAATTGAAATTAAATACAGTATTTTCTATGAAATAGCCCACTTGTCTTGAGCTTTAAAACCTACAAACGCAATGACCTATATAGAAGAGGGCATTTCCATCTAAACCTCAATAATAATGATAATGGGATATGTATAAGCGGTGATAGGCTATAAAATGAATGTAAAATGTCGATTCCGATAGATTCCAATATTTCGTTGATTGAACAAAAGATAATGCAAAATAATTGAATTTTCAGATCATTGTAATTTTTATTTTGTTTAACCTGTGTCTATTCTTTTCTAGCATCATGGCTTCAATCGCTTGTCGCGCCTTTGAAAAAAAAAATCGGTTATGCCCCATGCCTGTGAATGGTCAAATCACAAAGCCTTTGGGGGAACTAAACACAGAGATGAAAATCTATCATTCAGTTAAAGTCAGAATTAAAAAGTAAATAACGAAAGGAGGTGCAAAATCACTTAAAAATTAATATCATTTATACACCTGTATTGGTGTGTATTTAATACATCATTCGGCGTTGCCGTTTAAAGAATGTCATGAAATAATTATGATCTTTGATAAAATAAAGATGTGGAACCACCCCCTCCCTCAAGAAATTGGTGAAAACTGGCGCGAAATGGGGGGGGGGGTGGTTGTCAACTTTACGCTATAATTATCTAGCAACATGACCATTACTCCTATCATATTCCCGGTAATTATACTTGCACCTCGCATGTTACCGTCTTTTCCCAGCCCGCTGGTCACCCGTAAAACTCGGGTGAAAGCAATGTTACAAATCACATCGCCTCGAGAGATGAAGGGAAAAAATATTATAAAACACATCCACTCAAACACAAAAAAAGTATTACATTCAAACATGATAACGCGGGTTGATGTACTGGGTAAAGTCATGAGTAATTCTTCCTCTGATTGTGCGAGGACTGGCGGCCGTGTGGGTGAATAATCGTAACAATAAATTCATTCGCACGTTTTATTTTGAAATAGAATATGGGGAGCTAAGCCCAGATAATTCCCCGCTTTTTTTCACGAACCCTGTGCATTCTTGCTCGGGTGCTGGTGTAGAGTATTAGCCCAATATATTAAGCAAGAAATACTTCTTTACATGGCCAACAACAAAGTGAGGGGAAAAAAGTTAAATTGCGGTTATAAGAAGCGGGATTTCGACCGTAATGACATTTTACAAATTTTGTTACTTATATTTCTGAAATATTATGCCTTATACGACCTTAGGGGTCTTACTTATACGCAGCCACCTCAAAATTCGATTTGGGTTTGTTGATTATATTCTTCACATTTTCATGTTTCGGTGACATAAATCAACCAAGTACTTGTTTTTATTTCAAATTTTAATTCAGAAAATAATAGGCGATTGAAGAACAGTTCATTTAATTCACGTCAGCAGAAAACGAAAGAAAGAAACAAATTTGGAGAGAATTTGATCTTTTCCGTGAGGCAACCCCATAAGAATAAGAATATTTTCATGACTTTAATTTTTAATATCATAATCAAGTTTACTAATTCTTTGTATCTTGCTTTACCATTGCAGAGCACCATGTTCAGATGATGTCAAAATTTCGTTTCCTTTTTTTTTGTAGTCATATGGTTCGTTTACAGACAATTCATGTTTTATCTCTATTTTGCAAATAATATTTTAGAATTCTAAGATATTCCTCATAATCATGATAATTTTGATATTAAAGGATTATTTGTTATATCAGCTTGGCAATACTTTAGTTAGGGGCAATTTGCATTAGTTTTGTTTTGATAAACACCAGTAAAATGATGTGGAATGTATATTGGTTACCAACCGCTGAATACCTGTTGGGAATGTCTAATCTGGGTATGAAATCATCTTGAAATCTTACTTTTTCTTTCAACATTCCAAGAAATATTTTCGTTTCTTACGTTAGCTTGTCATTTTGACGTTTGCTATGTCATCTTTCATATTTACTGTGGTCATTTACATGTCATTTGTAATTTTAATCAAACGCTTTCTGACAGCTATATGTGGTTTCACGCTGCCAAAATGCCCACAAGTAATTGTCAAAAAGTTGTATGAAAAATAATTTTATTATTTCTGCCTCTGTTTATGCAGGAATAATATAAGAAGTGATTTAGGAATTTGTCCATTGATACCATAGATATTTTTCTAAAATTGATTATTCGATCATGTTGTATATTTTTTAATTTCATGTTGTATTGCTTTCTCGGTATAGTTTATAGCGTAATCGAAATGAAAATGATTCATGTAAATTTCAGAAGGATCATGTTTTAGTTGTTACATATTTATTATCATCATCGTCATAATTTATTTCAGTCAGCATTATCTCTCTCTTGCGAAGGTTACTGTCTCCCACACTAATTCTGCATCATTCTGTGTTGGTGTTACAACTTCATTGCACATTCACGTTTGTTTTAATTGGAATACAAAATGACCATACTCATGATTTATGAGGAAAAACCATGCCATAGTCAATGAAGTGCTCAGTGGAACTTTTTTTTTAAGGAAAACAATATCAGATGGTGATCATAATGAGTTATATCAAAATTGAAAATAAATTCATGTCCACCATAAATTATATTTCTATTAATCTCCTTAATATTCTAAGTCGGTTTGTATGGTTCATGTCTCTTCCGCTGCCCGAGGCGTTATAGGATGGTATTATTTCGCGAAAGCCTGGGGCTAAGATTACGATCCAAACATTACGTGGGAGGGTCAGGGCGGTTTGTTTAGGGACGACCAGCGAAAAAGCTAGCGGCCAAACGAGAAAGGTGTTCAAATATGTGCTTCCTGCTATCATACATGTATGACTTTGCAATTTCATTTTCAGCATTTTTACCAGATTGGTCGTCTGAAGGCTTTCTTTACAAGCATGTACAATTTTGGAAAGAGGAGGGGGTGAATGGGGGTGGTGACAACATTGTCATATGATTTTGGATCACGTTTCCAAGAAACCGTTTAATTTTCCTATCAGCAAATTTGAAAAGCAAGCAAGCAAATCATAAAGGGAAAGGATTAACGCAAAACTGATCGATATTAAGGTTATTATTATTACTAAATTCTTCAAGTTTCCTTTTTAAGATCCCTCTTTGTAAGACACTTACAGGTGTAGGATGATGATGTCAACCAAAATTCTGATAGATACTTTCCCCCCCCCCCCCCCAAAAAAAAAAAAAAAAAAAAAAGAAGAAAAAGGGTTGAATTTGACCATTTTTGTTGGTCGGACATAATTCCCCAACACATTGACTATTTTGACCTATCCTTTTCAGAGTGTACTCTAAAAGTCGAATTCTAGATTATTTTTGTCGGACACAATGATTCACATGAAACAAATATTCTTAAGGCTTATGGTATTGTTATCCAGTGCTGAGTAATAGGCTTACTTCTCAATTCAATTCAATTCTTTATTACATTTCCATTCAAAGCATAAAACAAAGTAATATAAATCAGATACAATTTTACAGATGAACATTCTTACTTCGTAAAAAAAACCCAGACTAGTATAAAATTGAGCATGAAATGTAAATGAGGGGGGTCCTCTAAAAGCAAAGCTTGTAAAGTGTGGATCCCCCTTGGAAATGAAAAAAAAAAAAAATATATTGTCGACTTATTCATATATGCGTATATATACAGCAAAGAAAAAATAAGGAACAGAAAGGTCGAAATCAGATTGATGTAAACATAATTACTGATCAAATGCAAAGATATAGCCACACAAGGTTGTTATTTTTTTGTGTAACTAAATTGTGTTTATGTGATTTGCAATCACCTATTAATCATTTGTAAATTTTGTGATTTATTTCAATTTGTATAATAAAAACAGAATTATAAAAAAAAAAGATATAGCCACACAAAGATGTCTCCGCTATATGAAGGATATATTGCGCACCAACCCATCTCTTTCTCTTTTTACAATTTTTTCCCCATTTTTTTTTATCAGAATTTTTTTCTTGAGACCAACTCAAAGTACATCACTAAATGTTTACAAGAACAAGCTTGAATTTCCAACTCAAGTGTGCAAAATTTCTACCATTCTGCCTTTACTGCATAAAATCAGTTATTTAATCGGTCTCTAATCGTTTGGAATTCCTCCCAGTTTTCATCTCCGTTCTTTCCTCCTCGTATACAATATTTTTTTTTCCTCTTCTCGAAATTTCACAATCACTTTGCACTGAAGACACTCTTAACGGCTCTCGAACCTTTTCGCACATCGCACTCCGAAGGCGCACTGAATGTCGACCTTCTTCGACGCTTGTCGGCGGGGACGACGCGGGGAAAAACAAGCCCGACACCTGTATGTGCGGAGAAAACACGGTATAACTCAAGATACCCGTCCCATTCCCGTGTTAACTCACCTGAAGTAGACACACACTCAACATTTTTCTCGAGACCCCACCGGTATGAAAACATCTCCTTTGGGATTCCCGCCCTTCCATCTCTCTTTGGCTTCTAAACTCTATACCCTATATCTACAACTCCTTTTCTTTCTTTATTCCTTCTCCTTTTCTCTTTTTTTACAGGGATTGTTTTCTCTGTTTCACTATCTCGTTTTTTATGTGATAACTACCCCCCCCCTCTCTCGCTTTACTAATTTCTCCCTTTATATCTTCTCCTCTATTTCTCCATCTCTTCTCCTTATTTTTCAAACCAACATCCTGCTTTATCAATGATCTCTTCTTCACTTTTATCGTCTTATATCTATTCACATCTCCCATCATTTTCCCCTCTTTGTCATTATTCTACTGTTGTTTTCGTGTTCTTTTTCACATCTCCTTTTCACCCTTCTTATCCTAATAATTATTTGTTTTCCTTTTTTTTCTTTTTCTTCTCCACTCTTTCATCAACTTGTTCGTTTCACTTATTTTGCTCATTATACTTTATTGGTTTCTTTTTCTTAAAAATAAATGTTTCTGACTTTCGTCATTTTCTAAATCTATATGTTTTCCTGTAACTGTCACTCCGTCATTATATTATTTATTTTAAATGTTCTTTCTCCTCCAATAGCATGAATAGGGCCTATGCAAGCTCCTTTAAGAAATGCAAATTCATTCTTTATCATGAATGATAAACTCTGTCGAAGATTTTGCACTTAAGGTATTTAATAATTATGATGAAATTAAAATCATGATGATGATGAAAAAATAATAGGTGGAAACTTTTTTCCCGGTCGGGATGGGGCGGCAGCAGCGCCAATACCGCAGCTATATAGTATACTCCAGTGGAGACAAATCATTATGTTCTTAGTAACACACCGAAATGTTAATTACTGCTCAGACTTAAACTTTGCTATTATCTTACACATGAAAGAATAAATAATGTAGCCGACTAATCAAAAATAGAAATAGGTGTTGAAGACACGAAGAGATGGATCCAGAATCACAGATGGGGGTGGGGTAGATGAAGGGGTAGGGGTGGATGGAAATACAAGGATGAGGATAAGAGAATGGCTATTTAAACCATGAAAAGGACAGCGCATCCTCACACGTACTCGAAAAAGAAATCCGAACTTGGCCGGGCAAATAGCGCGAAACCCACTTTTGACTCAAGCTGCTTCTTCTTCCACTTCTATTTTTCCTGTTCACTAAGAAGATAAAAACAACCTCCATGACAAGTATTTCAAGAGCATTCTGCTTGCGCTGCTAGAAAATGTGAAATTGCATCTCGAAAATTTCGTGTCTGTCACGTCGTTCTTTTGATGAGCGAAAGAAGTGCCAGAAATAACCTATTCTTTAAAGTATGCCATGCGAATAGGCTATCCCGAGAGCAAAGTACTATTCGGGCCGTATGACCGGATTTCCCTCTTTTTTCTTCTTTTTTAAAAATTATTTTTCTCCGCGTTTTATCATGTTTATGGGAGGAATCTAATCTAGAAATCATGAGATTTAGGTTAAGAATTAAGTTATCATCTCATGATAAAAGCGGTAGATGATCTATATTTTTGTTATTAGTAATAGGCCTAATTAATGGAATAAAATCGATTTAAATAGTTTATGGTTTTCTTCAATTGCAGTTTGTTTTCTGAAAAGCATCTTTCAATGTTCTTATTTTTTTAATGGATTTTATTTTCCACGGAACAGAAAACACGAATGAATAAAGCATAACAAAAAACAATTGTAATTATGTCGAGTCAGCAATGAATAAATGATTTTACTGTATACCGCGCTTGTATACAGAAAAAGGTAATCGACCTCATCCGAAATTAGTCAAATTGATTAATGAAATCACAAATGAAATAGCCTTAATTTCTCCTTATTAATCACAAAAAACATAATTTTTGTCATTAATGTGAAAGCATTAAAGTTAGGTAAATTTACAAAATTACTGACACAATTATTTATGTAACATAGGACTGGTTGACGACAGACATGACAGAGGGATAGATATTGATCATAGTGCAGTGTATAACACAAAGATATACGTTTAATATAAACAATATTGATTTCCTCTCCTTGGACTTGGTTTGCCATAGACACGATAGACTTACAGTAAAGGTTGATTGAACGATTAACTGAACCATGTCTTAGCGTAAAGCTAAGACATAGATTTTTTAACATCGACATGAATCTGGGCCTATAGGGTAGAATACATTTGACATTTCGTGATGAATAGGATCTGCAGGTATAACAAGTACCGTTTGGTATTTTGGAATTGATAGATCTCAAGAATTCACCCCTTCAATTTATTTTATAACACTTGGTACAATGTCAAGGAATGCCGAATTATCTTCCTCCTCACAACTGGACACCCTTCGCAACGACCAAAGTCATCGTGAACATTGCTTGAGTTTGAACAGATGATGGCGCTCAACGCGTTTTCAGAATCGCTCTGCAATTCCATTTTCACAGAATCCAAAAACAATATTTTTCAATAGTGCAATATTACAATAAAGATATATGTATAACAACACGCTGTTTGAGACGATAAATGATTAAAAGTTTAATGTTGATATCATGGTGCTGATAATGACATCGCTGTTTATAGACAATTTGTTGACCTGGTTGAATTATAAGTAGAATTTCAAGTTATTATTCGTAATCTTCACATGATCCTCCTTAAAACAAGACCCATATCACAAAACTATTTATAATAACAAATTCGCAATCACAGTTTAAAGCTACTTAAATCAGCCAATATTATTGGCTGATAGTAAACTTGTTATACAAATTGTCTATTTGAAACGGGGCCCAGAAATATTACGGAAAATTTTTTCTTCGATTGTATTATCTTCACTGTAAAGACTGTGGTGTTAAAACTGACACCAGTTGGTGTTAATAGAGGACCACACCCCGAGGTGTTAAAATTACACCCTAGAGATTGAACATAACACCAAAGAGTGTAAATGTAACAACCAAAGGTGTTGTAATAACACCTATAGGTGTTAAACTAACACCATCAATTTAACACCGGAGTAAAATAACTGGTGTGGTCCTCTATGTACACCGGTTAACACCACAGTTTTTGCTGTGTTGCAGCTCAGGTTGTATTGCCGTCGGGTAAAAGGGTATTTCAAAAACAAAGGAAAGAATCAAGATAGGAACTAAATAATGTATAATAAAAGACATGTAGGAATAGTAGTCACTAGACATAAGTTTCGAAAAAGGTATAAGAAGACAATTTTCATAGCAATTTTATAGAAGATTCAGTGTGGTCAGAGTTTACATTGTTCCCAGAATACGAATACCCTTATATAGAAATCGCTTTGATTAAACGGCATTATCACAAAGTGACCCATAATTTTTCACAAGTTAATTATACCTTCTTTTACCGTGCCATACTCTATAACCCCACGTTTGGGCTTATGGGTTTTTCGTCTTCTTATGCACACGCATTTGTCGCTCAATTTATTTCTAAAGATCTCTTTCTCATTTCAGTCAAACATACCGTTTGTTTAAGTTTACACAGTAGTCAATGCAGCTCAGATTCAGTTTACAATTGCCCATATCCACTCATTCCGTTTAATTAGCTATGATCCAATTTTCCTGACCAAGGGAAAAAAAGAGAGGAAGATTGAAGGTAGTGGTTTTAAATGAATCCCAGTGCAAACTTAGGAGAGTCATCCAAGAAATATCAACATTGGGTCGAATCGAGGACTGAATAATACACCAAGGAGCTTGGTATATTAGCTTTTATTCTTCTTCATCTTCTTCTCATAACTTGGTCTACGCCACCATCGACTCAATAACATAATGCCCCATTTTGTGAAGGGTTGAATGAGGGTGTGTTTGCGAGTATTTCCAAGGCGTTATGACATTGAGACAGACTAAAGCTTTTTGGTCCTGAGCTAATATTGACTTGCAAACGAAACACACAAAAAAATGGTCCAACACTCCTTTCTGTTTCCCCCTCCCTTTTTCTACTGTCTGTCTATCGCTCCTTCTCTTTTAAAATCTCGAACTTTGCTCCAAAATACTCCTAAATTAAACTACATAAAGGTAAAATATTTAGTAAGCCAGGGATTGGTTTATTGCAGTGGCAGATTTTTCTTCAAACAATGTAAAAAAAAAAACATTCCCACAAAGGCTTGGACTTACAATGGTCTTCTTTTGGTAAGTATGGTGTTTATAAGAAATCAGATGAGCTCCAGTGAACAGTTTGTCTTGAAGATTGGCTACTTAAAAATGAAATGAGTGAACTAAGATTGGCGGTGTCATGGTTTTTGGGCGTATTTGACGTATGTAGGCCTATATCATGTACCTTCCTTGTCGTTTCTCGGTCGAGAATTTTTATTTCGTATCTAACAAAGCGAGACTGGCCAGTGTTTGGTCAACGTGCCCCCTTCTTCCCTTCTCCACAAGCGCCCCTTGGAATATCATGGCAACCGATAAAATTTGCACAGAAATGAATAGTTTACAACTCTTTTCTGCGATTCAGTTTGTCGAAGGCACTGGGAGCCTTGACGTGCATTTCCCCTGTCAGTTTCCCCCTCTCCATTCCCGAGCGAAATCAATAGACATTCGAAGAAGGCGCACGCGGCGCGGGTAAACTTGGACTCAGGAATACCAATCATTGTCCCACTTATCATGCCTATTAGAATATAAAGGATGATATCGGTATAGCTTTCTCCTATCCTACATTCGTCCAAAACCATGATATGCATATGCGCTGAATCTATCTGACAAACTGTCTTTGATTAGAGGTTGGACTAAATGAATAACAAATAAAGACGTTCCTGTCCATTCTCTTTTTTTCGCCTTCTCTTCTTCTTTTCCATTTTTTTTTAATTTCTAGGACATAGCCCCGATTTTGAACCAGAAAGGGTGATATCTGGGAGAGTGTATCTCGATAAGATTTCATTAACGTCGTCTTGCTGTGAGAGCCTGATGAAATGTAATACGATCGCAGCAATATATTTTAAAAAGCCGACTTTATGAATGACAAATCTGAGTAAACGTTTTCCTTCGCAAGCTTGTTTAACTTCCGATGCCCAAGGGGTTTAGGGAGGGACGTTTTTAGCAATGATCGGATCGATTCCATTCACTGAATCTCACTTCTGCCAAGATGTCTTTACATTATATGGGTTTCTGAGGAAAAAATATAATAAGTTCGCTATCATACGATATTAACGTCCATCTTTTCTTTCTTTCAAACTACCATACTTCGCGATTTGTGCGTAAACTTTGTGTGTGTCTGAGAACAAATCATGAATCAAAACCAAAAATTAATTTCAGGATTGATCAACCTTATTTGATTTATTGCTGGTTTTATTTTACAATAAAAGGGTAGGCTATCCAATATCGTCACCCTAAAATTATAATTTCTCAAATTCTGAAGTTTACTAAAATCAAGTTTTTATTAGTCCCATACCCTAATTGGGATACAGTTTTATATTAAAGGATAGGTTCTGTATTTGATTGAATGATATTGGTGGAATTGATGGCAAATAAGTAAATCCAATACAGTATGAACAAAAACAATGCTAGCCTGTGCAAACTACAGATAGCAAGAATATATAGATATAATAATCAAATAAGAGAATCACGTAACTTGTTTTTATCGTTACTGTCAAGTTCTGCCAGTGACAGAATATTGCGGTCGCTCAAAAGAAAAAAGAAAAATTACATATAAGTATATAACGATGTATTTCTAATTCTATCTGTTGTATTGCATCAGGGCTTGTGCGTTTTCTTTAGGGTAATTAAAACCATTCTATATAATGTTGTCAATCAAACTTAGATTTTATCGAATGGTGTCTACTTTATGCCTAAATTATTATAAAATTCAACATTCTAACTATGCATGCATGCCAGGAAAGGCTAATTTGCTCTTCGTTTGAAGTTTCGCTTATTTTCGATCGCAAAACACGTGATAAACATTAAATAACTTTACTCGACTTACCCCAAATGTGTAATCGTTCACGTCATTGCCTCTTGATATGCTTGGTGGAAGTAAAACATGTCATTTCCTTCAATTTCTTGTATAAAAATAAAAATGGTGATGATATATTTCTCCTATGATTTCATCATAGGTACCTCATGGTTACCACGTCGCGCGCAAATTGTTTCGTCATCATCTTCGAGCGTAATATTTTTTTTTAAATTTCTGTTGTTACGTCACTCAGATTGCTATATTGTGATTCCTTGTGATTTTCTACAATATCAAATAATTGGTCTATGGGAAGGGGTATCAGGAAGATATATTTCTTTCACTCTGGAACCTTTCACACACTTGGTATGAAAAGTGTGTCAACGAGAAATAGCAGCTGTAATATCCTAGTGACGCCAATGAATCAGCCGTTCACGTCTTCGAACATTCGGTGCTCATTGGTGCCATACTGAATCTTTAAATGATTTTCATTGACTGAATTTGAAGAGGATGCATAACAAATATGCTCATCTGTTTCTATAACTATGTATGCACTTATACTTCAGAATTGGCACTAATCATTTTCACTGACGTGGCATCCATGACGTTTACATGAGTAGTCAGCTGATGCATCTTTTATTCCCCTTTTCCCTTTTATTCTAATGGAAAAGAGTGGTTGTTGAAGAAAATCGTTAGTGGAAGTAATTTCATTCAACGAGTCCTGTGCTTTACAACACAAAGCATGGCAATTAATCATAAAATAAGAAAAAATGATCAAGACAACTATGTTATGCTTACTTCGTTTACCATATCCTCTATCAACCAATCAAATTGTTTGCAAATTTAAATTAATCGCAAATGTCAGTGTTACGGAGCTCAGAACTTATTTCGTCAATGTATACGTAAACAAAATGACATATATCTATTTGTATCGTCTTTCATGTGATCTCGAATGTCCTTATTTAAGATATGGGCTATTTATATACCTAACATTTCAATATTTTGTTTCGTTGGTTCATTTAGGTCTTGGTGATTCCTGGGGTAGTCGGAATATCTCTACCCTTGATGCTATGACTAGGGAATTAGGAGCACATCTTTTGCAGGTATGTTTATCAGGATTTACACCAAAAGAGGTTATTATTTATAATTTGTCTTCTAATTCGTATAGAGCTCGATCTGTATACAATCAAAGCAGTTTAGCCGAAGGATTAATCAAGTTCAAGGGTGAAATAAAATATAGGTAAACGTTAGAAAATTACAAACATTTGCGATTATAGAGTTCGTTGCTTCAAGGGGAGTGGTTGGGCGTCCATCTGGGAAACATCATTCATAATTATTAGTGTCAACAACGCATACAAATCTTTTGGGAAAAGTAGTGCATTTCCAATCATTATTTTGTTGGCCGTTAATTACAGATATACAAATGTTCTGAATGATGAAACCACAAATGATGAATGTCTCTTGATATCAGCCTGTATCGTGTTCGGTAAAAACAGATAGTCTGAGTTTTATGTTCATTACCTTTGCTTATATGATTGATCAATTATTGGTGATAAAAGAAATCTAGCAATTTTTCAGTGGAAATCTATTGCATTTGAAGGAAACACATATTTTAGAAATGATGCTGTGGTGATCATTCAGTCTCAAGTTGAACATCTCTTGTCTTCGCACAGACCCTTGATGGATTTATTTTCGTAGTAGCTCCCGATGGGAAGATCATCTACATCTCAGAGACTGCTTCGGTCCATCTTGGTTTATCGCAGGTAAGCTTATCTTTGGCATTTCTTTCTAACAAAATGTTCCCTCAAAATGGCACAAAAGATTCTACATCTAATAATAAAATTACTATGAATCTCAAACAATAAATTAAAACGGCTAGAAATGTATTAATCTAACTCATGTCGTATAGAAGGAGGTGGGGCCTTGGCACACGTGACGCCCACCAAAAATGAATATATAAATGAAATAAATGAATAAAGTTTAACCACCAAGAAAAAAAGGAGGAAAGGAAAGAAGATGAAAGGAAATAAAGGTGAATATGATTTATTTTATTACTATGCAAAAACTTGTAACAAAAATTAGATTTTCATTTTAAAGAAAAATGTTCGCTTGCTTGCGATTTTCTAAAAAGAATTTGCACCTCAAAGCATTTCGCTAATTACACCACTCATCTGGATCTCATTATTGTTTAAGCAACTACTCATAACGAGTAGCTACATTTACCCCAAAATTAGTTGTTGCCGATGAATCTGGACAAATTTCATTTTCTGTCCCTCTAATTTTCAACCCCACTTTGACATTTTTATTTCTTTTTTGGCACTTTTGTCTGTACCATGACCCGAAAGCAGACAAAAGTGCTAAGACCACGACCATTTGAAATTGATACTCCATGTACATAAAGAAATGTTCCTTCTTCATCTCGCGACTCCATTTTGGAAGCAAAGTATCTTGACGTAGCAGTGCCTGGGTCAGATGTACTTTATTCTTCAACCGGTATATTCCCTCAAAAAGTGCAATATCGAGAGGGGAGAAAAGACGTATCAATACAGTGCAACTACGTACCAACTTTAGAGTTTTTGTCATAGTACCCTCTTCCAAATCTCATGACGCCCTGAGCGAAGAATTGAGTCGAAAAAAGTACAACCGTGACAAAGACATCGTCCACCTTTGCTATTGCTCTCTTTACCGTGTTTACCCCTCTCCCCTCCCCATCCCACCCTGCCTTTCTTGCACATCCGTCTCCCTCCCTCCCTTTTCTGTTCTCGTTCATTCTATATCTATCTTCCTTTCTTGTTGTCTTCATTTTCTGCTTCAAAATTCATCTAAAAATTTATTTAACATGTTCCAACCTTTGAATCCATATCTGTTCAGATTTTCTGATCGTTGCTTGTTTCCTTAAAAAATCACTTTATTCACATCTGTACTTCATCTAGTATTTTGTAAGTGTGGGTGTGTGTGTGCACGCGCTTCTACATAATTCCCTCGCTTTTGGATAGCATTATTCCTGTTTCACTAAGCTAAATCGACACCGCTCCATCGCTCTACCATGCACTCTACCACCATCAACTCCACCACCTCCACCACCAACACCACCATCAACTCCACCACCAACACCACCACCACCAACACCACCACTCCCGCTTTCCACCCTTCCACCTCATCCCGTCCTCTAGCTCTCCTCCCATGTCGTAACTAGCATCAATCGGACGTCAGACATCCAACAAGTTACATGGTAATGGATTGCTGTCCATTGTCCCCCTATTGTTCCCCAATCCGCATTCCGCTCCAAGGCATATAACGGGGCCAACCAAAACCCTCTCTCCATCATTTTCCATTCACCCGGGCCCCCTCTGTCAAGGGTAACAATGGCTGGCAAAGTCAAAGTTCACCAAAAGTACAATCAGACTGTGTATAAAATGAATCTCCTCATGGTAAATTTGACGTTGCACTTTTGAGCTTTTGAACCCTTGGTCTTGAACTTTTTTTCTTCCGCTAAGAGTTTGGCAAACATGAAACAGTTGCATCCAGTCGTTCTTTATAGTCCTACGCTGCATGATCTAGATTCTAAAAGGCACCTTTTACGTGGCAAGGGCACGAGAAGTTTGTTTTCTGGTATTTGTTGTGGTATAATTTTGATGTTTCATTACCGCAAATATACTTTTGCTTTGTTGATATAATTCTTTGAAATGAGTTGACGGAGAGGTGGGTACTTGAGTCATCAGAAAGACAGAGAGAAATGATGACTAACTGAAAATAATGACATATTTGGTTTATTTTATTATATTCTATGTTTAAGATGGAGCCAATGGAAAATGGTGGTTACAGATATGTCCATCCAACTCGTATAAATAGAATAATGGAGATATGTAATGACATAATTGTGTGGTATATTTTCTTACATTGTATCATCTAGGTTGAGCTAACGGGTAATAGTATTTATGAATATATCCATCCTGCTGATCATGATGAGATGACTGCTTTACTCACTGCTCACCAACCATACCATACACATCTACTTACAGGTAAACATTTACATGTACATTAAAAACTACTGAAATTAGACATCAATCTCAAAATATATATATTTATGGGCAAATAGACAAACCGATAAGGAAATTTTGAGAATTTTAAATAATTTATAAACTGAAAAATACTGATTCTATGATATTAATAAAAACAAATGAATTAACTCATAATGATGTATTTTTTTCCAATTTGATAATAGTTTGTGATCCATTTCCCCCCAATTATTATGATGTTATTGATATAATATATATACAATGGTTTATGATAGGCAATCATTATGTGCCATGCATTCATTGTTAAAAAAAACAGTCCATGATTTAAACATTTATTTTAACGTTGAGACCAGATAACAATATTCGTTATCAATAAAGTATGTATAGATATATTTAAATTTAACAATATGAGTGTAACTTACAGTGTATAGCAATCAAAATAATGATACATGAAGTGTAAAAATAGACTTATTACAATATTCTGCATCCACTTGCAATAAGTACTGCTTTGTCGAACGAGTATTTTTTGTTAATGGGGGATGGGGTCCCCCTAAAAAAAAAATTCTTAGAGGCCAAAAAGGAACAAAATAGTTCATATCAGTTTCAAAATATTCACGCGATGGAACCGATTAGTCATTAATATGTCATTTCCCATCCAAGTTTGATAACAAAAAAAAAAGGGCCGGTCAAAAGAAACTGAATGCATTAAGTCCATTCTTTTCTCTCCCGATTTCATTTTCAGATTATGAACTGGAACGTCAGTTTTTCTTGAGAATGAAGTGCGTGCTGGCCAAGCGGAATGCTGGATTAACTTCGGGCGGTTACAAGGTAGGATATTGGCTGGCAGGGATATATATAATCGTAGCATATTGGTGGATTGGAAATAGCCATCCACGTGCATTTGAAAACGATTGATAGCATTAATGGTAACCTATCACAAAACTGTGATTAGTTGAACTTCCCCCTTTGAAGCATGCGAGTTGTAATTAACACGCGTGTCTATGTGATGACGATGTAATTGTACTAAAGAGGTTTGGTGGAACGATACAAGATTGCTAATATATGACGTGTGGTGGATATCAAAATGGCGACAATTAGGACGGGGTAACTACTGGTAGGAAGGGGAGACAAAAGGGTGGGATAATGGGAGACAAGTACTGCAGAGACAAATCAGATGTTTGAAAAGTACAGCAGAAGAAGTGAAAAGTGTTAAGACTTTCTCTTTTCTTTAGACTCCAACCATGCCTGCCGAATGGAGGACTAACACTTATGATTATCCAACAGTATCAGGCCTTATGTTTGAAGCCAAATAATGAAATAAGGCTACAAAAAGAATTAATTTGATGTATTAATAATTCATTCACATTTCCCTTCTTCATAGAATCATGTTTTAGGGCGTATTTGATAATCCTTCATGTGTGTTAAAGTATAGTGAAACATTCATCCGTATAATGCTTGTTTTCCTTTCTTTCTTTTTATAGTTCGTACGAAGTATTCCTGAAAATTCAGCATTTATTTCCAACAAACATTTGCATTTTGCTTTATCACTGTTTCTATTCAATATATTTTTTTTCTAAATCTTTCTCCATCAGGTGATCCATTGCCATGGTTACTTGAAGATCAAACAATACACCATGGACATCGCCCCCTACGACGGATGTTATCAGAATGTTGGTTTGGTTGCTATCGGTCACTCGTTACCTCCTAGCTCACTCACCGAGGTTAAACTATATAACAACATGTTCATGTTCAGGGCCAGTCTTGATATGAAACTAATCTTCCTTGATGGCAAGTAAGTAGGCAACATATCGATGAATAATTTTTTTTTCATAAATCCTGGTCGATAAGTGTTCGACATTTTTTCAGCTGCTGAGAGAAATCTTTTAAACTCTATAAACTCTTTTGTTGATATCAAAACGTAATAGAGAATAGATAACATTTGACAAAAAAAATGAAATAAATGTATTCTGGGACAATTCAATTTTCGTTTAGTGTATACTGTACGTTATTCTTTTTCTTTCAATCATAAATTATGAGGCAATTAACTGACAGCGAAATCATTGTGCCTGTTTGTTCCCGTTCCACTTAATCTGGAACTGAAGATTGAAAATATGAACTGATGAAGTTTCCGTTTTATTATCAATACTGTCTTTTCTATCTCATACATTGTTTAACAAGCATGACGAGTATGTTGATGCATAACATATATACTAATGTATTTGTTCAACAGTATATGGGAAATACAAATAAATTGTATACCTTTTACATACGGACTTTCCACTTTCAATCCTATACTTAACATGTAAATTTATGAAATGCAGTAAAGTATGAATACTTGTTGAAATACATACTGCCATATCAACACATATTGCTCTTTTCACTTTCGTTTTAATTGTCATTGACATTCCATCATCCCTGAAAATTGTTCCTTGATACAATCTTCTTTGTACTGTCTTTCAGAGTGGCAGTTCTAACTGGGTATGAACCACAGGACTTGATTGAGAAGACGCTTTATCACTTTGTACATCCTATGGATATCATGCATATACGATATGCACATCATACATGTAAGTCACAATGATTAGGGTCTACTTTACATAAAATTTGATGGAAACTTTGACATCAGAAACTATGGCTAAATCACACAAGAATGGAATCGACATTTAAACAAAATAAAATATAGGCCTGTTAATGGTTAATCGAAAAGTTTTAATCAAGAAGGCTTCTGAAACTACTAGTAGTTTATTTAGAACACGCATGATCTAAGAGACACAAAATGATAGACAACCCATTAGTGAACTCTGACTAAAATGATTCTCAACACAAGAGTTATGTAATGTCCCTCTTCAGTTTCGATCGAACAAACATGCTTTTCACAACATTATCCAATTACGAAGGAAGAATGGATATATCATTAAACATTGTTTGATTTAATTCATGATTTTATTTTGCCAGTGTTATTAAAAGGTCAAGCCACAACCCGGTACTACCGATTTCTATCGAAGCAAGGAGGATGGGTTTGGATGCAGAGTGCTGCTACTATTGTCCACAACAGCCGATCATCTAGACCACACTGTATCGTTAGTGTAAACACTGTACTAAGGTGAGATCAATTATCGATGATTTTATTTGTACTGGGTTGATTTTATTCACTCGTTTACATTCTTTTCTCAGAAGTAACACTACCAATTACTGCAATTAATGCTGATACCTGATAAGAGCAAAATGCTGCTTTTACCGTAAGTTATTTGACGAAGTTCTTGAAAGTAGGGGAAGATTTACGAGAGAAAAAAAAACATGAAAATGTTGTCTTTTTGATTTATGGACTTGAAAAAAAAGCTCAAATTTCCTTCAAAACAAGGTAGATAATAATATATTCAAGGATAACGCTATGCCATTTTCCTATATTTTCAACCGATCGACTGTTGGCAAGTTTTAGAGTATTGTCATAGGCATAATTTTTTTTTTTTTAAGGACGCGGATGTTAGCAATAGAGCAAATTCTCCAGCAAAAGAAAATCCTACATTCGCTCCTATGTTAGGGAAAGGCTAAATCCATTGATGTTTCCGCACCTTGCGAAAAAGACATAATAAATTTCTAACCTAGAAACAAAATTGACGATACTTCCCAAATTGGATGCAAAATTGGCGAACCTCTCACATGTCTCAAAGTACATATAAAAATGGAAGTTTCGTCACCCTTTTCGTATTTGTTCGCTTAAGTACTCTCAGACTCAGATAAGCCCTAACATTTGATGTTCGCATAAATCCATAGAAATATGTTTAAGGATAATAACTTAATTTCCGTTCGTCTGTACTTTCTTTTTTTTCAGCAAAATGGAAGAAAAGGAGCTTATTCTTCAGTTTGATCAACTCCAAGCCAAAACGGAGTCGAGTTTCTCCACTGTCGAGGAAAAGACGAGACCAAGTAAAAGCAAAAAGAAAAGCAAATCATCTAAATACCAACCATATCAAGTGCAACCTCCTGCACAGACCTTGCTCTATCAAGATGCTATGTCAGCAGCAGCTGCTGCAAGTGAATACACTCAAGCAAGGACTTATGGTCAATATGCAACGGCTTGTGAGGTTCCTGTACCTACGCCGCAATTGACAGCAGCCTACCAGGAAGGATTGGATAGATATAATGCCATGTATTCGGCAAGCTATGCCGCAGGCTACCAACATAACGTGTACGCTGATGGAACATACGGTGCGTACGGAAATTCGTTCGCGTACCCGACCGCCGAGGCATACGCGCATTGCGTGAACGATAGATTCTCGTCATACCGCGGACATTATGGGGATGACCGGTATTACGGATCGACAGACGCGGCGAGAAGTTATTTCACGTGGACCGCCGCGCATGGCTACGGGACAGACGCATCGTCTTACGCGGATACGCGCAAGAGTTCGCATTCTTATTCAGCGACGGATAACGTGAGAAGTGCTCCAAGTACATCCACATGTTGCAATGATACCAGCGATGTCCGACATTTAGAAACACTTTCTCAATCCTGCACCTCAATGACGTCACCGAATAATGGCGTTTCCACCGAACAATCTCACACTGTAACGTCACCAGCGCAAACGGGTAGCCCTTCAGGCGTTACGACCGTTTCTCCGAGGGCATATAGTCATGACAAATCGCGACAAAGAAGGGAAAGTGATACAGTCAGCAATAGCAGCAGGAAGTTTGAGAGTCTGGTACACGCAACAGAAAGACTTGTCAAGGAAGAACGTCATAAACTGAACAACAGCAGGTTGAATGGTGTAAATACATCTCAAAATGACGTAACGAACACCCATCATATGGGCCAATCAGAAACAAGAAGAAATTCTTCAGAGAACTCATCGATAAGAAAGAATTCCTCCGGTGCAACCGATAATCGCGATTCAAGAGACCTTCATGATATTTCGTATTCAACGCGCACGTCGGACCTCAACCGTCACACATCTACCTACGATAGCGCAAGAAGTACCAGTCCAAGTCGTAGGACATCATCCCTCCGTAATGGACACACTTCACCCCCGTCCATAAATGGTACCTCCCGTCTCACTGACTATTATTCAGCCAATAAGGACTCGTCGATGTGCTATTCAGGGAACACGGCTCTAGCGCGGACGTCGGCTTACGCCGCTTATGGGACGTCGGAGGCGGCAATAGCGGACCAATGTCGTGATCCCAAAGAATACCCTTACTTTCATAACTCTACCACGATGTGTGATAGAACAGGTTTAGGATGGTATGCAAATGGCGCTCATCTAAAAGATCTCCACAATGCATATGCTTACTGAGAGAGAGAAAACTCCTGAACTCAGATAAAAGATAAACATTTATCCTAAATATTGGGCATTCAATATGATTTTTATGTTCTTACTCTTGTTAAGTGTTAACTGAGTAAATGAGATGCGATTCGCTTTTTAGATGTATCTGTATTTTCATTTTTTAAAGGTTTAGTCAATATTGCAAACAGCAATTAATCACGTTACTAATGTAATGAAAGCCTCCACTTATTCAAATTGGTCGAATAGACCACTCACATTGCCAGGGGTGGCGCCGGGAGGCAAAACGACATGAAGATGATGATATCATTTTTTTTTTCATTGAATAATTCATATTAAAAGAAATACACGGCCCATACCTCTCTTCTAAAATATTTTTCTTTATCATGTTTTTAACCCTTTCTTCACATTTTCTCTTGTCCTCCTTTTTATGTTTCTCTTCTTGATAATCTTAAGAGGGCAGTCGCCCCTGCCCCCCCCCCATCCGCAGCGTCACCCTTGCTCAAAATCATCAACATTTAATCTTTAATGTGATATGACAAGACAGAAACCATAATTAACATTTTCAGGTTAGCACTTGGAGAATGGGGCAAAGATTGGAACAAATATTAAATCCTTTTATAAAACAAATAATTTCCCGAAATGACGATAATGTTTACGATCGGAAAGCAAAATACCACTTGGTGATAACTCGTTAGAAAGAAACATTTAACGGTTAATCGTACCAGGTTAATGATACAGTCATACTACCGCCGGACCGACTTCATACCGGTCACAGCCGGTTCTGTTAGTGTAACTGTATAGAATAAGCTCGAGATCGTTTCAAGGGATGAAGTCGAGGCCGGCATCAAGATCACGGCCGTACGCAGAAGGGGGCAGTTGCCCCTCCCAAATTTTTTTTTGAAAGCTTAGATTTTTTACTAAAAATTTTCACAAAATTTACAAAAAGGATGAATGAAATCCTTCATTTTACTTTACAAAATGTAAAAAAAACGTCACCAACAACAAGCTCGGTTGCTTCACTCCCTTGCTTTCGAGGTTTATGTGTCCTGCCCCTCGCAGCAAAAAATCTGAGTACGGCCATGATTGAAATCACCTTTTGCTGGACTTGGTCTTGGGCCGAGTCACATGTACAAAGTCTATGGGAAAAGTTTTTTCTCCAGTAGCCTCGTCACTCGGTAGTACCAGCCACGACTACATCCCTCATCATTTCATTTTCAAATATCAAGCTAAAAAAAAAAAACAATTGTAATTTTACGTTCTCTGTTTCGCCATGGATATTATCTATTCATGCTATTTGGAAATTAAATTGAAAAGAAACGTCTATACGAGGATTACTGATATTTCTGTGACATAACAATGCATTTGTGAAAATGACGTTAACATGGTTTGAGAATCAATTTATTACATTTCCTTTGGTATTCAGCAGTAAAGTGTCGTTGGGTGGTAAAATTTAGGTTAAACATAATTCCTATAAAAAAATGAATGAGCCCTTATTTATCGTGACGAGGTTTATATAAACTTATGATTGACGTTACAACTTTTTAATGATGGACAATGAATACAAAGAGTAAACTGTCGGACTGTAGATTTAAAATAAAAAGTAATTGTAAGATTAATTCATTAATAATAAAAAATTATCGTATAAATTAAATAAGAAAAAAATTAGAAAACATTCATATCCGAACTGAAATAATTGTATTTGTGTTTTGTAAGACTGTATTGCGAATTTTCACTTTTCAGTCAATTTGTGCATAGCTCTCTTTTTTAATGTTGATATTTTTAGGCGGAAAACAGTTGCAATCGTATGTACAGTTTTAAACTTGTAGATGTATGTTAGAAAAAAAGCAAGTATATTTTGAGAAATTACTTGTTTAATATTTAAATTAATTATTGCATGGAATTAATAATTATGTATTCAAAATGTAGCATAAAATACATTAAATTTTATAATTCATGGATGGAATTGAGCGACATCGGTGCTTTTTTTACACGGACAATGTAAAGGTAACTTATTCATTTTACAAATCCAAAATTCTTTATGCATGTGGTCAATCTTTTGTTAATAATCTGTCAACATCTGTGACAGTCCCAAACATCTATGTTAATTGTAGAATAACTGATCATTCCCCCACCTCCCCCTCCCCCTCTCTCTCTCATTTTCTTTTGTAACAAGACAAGAAGTTAATTCTAATGCTTTGGCGTGTTAGATGGTACTTTGATTCTGGTTAAATCATTAATAAGTATTCATCAATTTTACTATCAGTCGTATTATAGTCAATATCACAATACCATTATAACAATTAATTTCATAATAAATACGAAATACTTGGATTTCAACATTTGATTAATAGTAAAGACTGGGCAACAATAATAATAATATGTACATGTATAAACACACACACATATATGAATCATCCGATATTTTGACTCCGAACAATCACACCATCGAATACGACTAAAAAAAACGATAATCCATTCGAAATAAACGTTAATATTATTTGGTCGGCCTCTCAATATACATGTTGGGCAAATTTGGGAATGGTAAAGAGTATCCCGATATAAACATTTAATGCGTTGCAATAATGCACTTGTCTTTTTATAATCAAAATACTATTAATTATATGGTAAAGTTGAAATTTTACAAGATTTAATATGATTATATACCCTCTGCCACCCTTCTAATTAATAACTGAGACTCCTTCCATACTCCAAATCTAAAGGTCCTTGTACCATCCCCCTTATCCCACTGCACTCTGATCCATTTCCAATTACTCTTCATTTATTCTCTCAACCTCCTTTTCTTCACCCCTCCCCATCTCTCTTCCCCCCCCTCCCCCCCCCCTCTCTCTTATTATCTGAACTCATGTCAAGTTAAGGTATTCATGTTTGCTAATCATATTTTTTTCTTGACATAAATCCAATTGACTTGTATGTTCAAAGGTTTGAAACGACGTTCTAAGATTTATTATTAGAATACCTCAGTGATATTAACTTTGATGGTGAAATAATCGAACCATTGTAACATACTAACGTGCCATAATTTTGTTTCTTAAAATCGATTAAATAAAAAAAGGAATGACTGTGACGAAAAGGACTGTATTTCAGTGCGATTTATTTCTTACAAGAATTTTGACTGGACTTGCCATCCCATTATGATAGAATTAAAGCGGGTGTGATGATTGTTTGTGAATAGGAATGTATCACTATTTTCTTCTTTCGACAGACTCTGGAAATATTTCATGCCAGTTTGTGACAAATGGAATTGTATTGTTGTTCAGACATTGGTTATTAAAGTTTTAATCACCTGATATTGGATTTGTCTGCTTTGTTTTTTTATTTCATGGTAGACTTTATTCAATTCTGAGGAGGGGCTGTGCACCATCATGTCCATGAGATAGAGTTGGTGGCCCCTTGTATTTTGTGTCCAAATAATGAGAAATGATGATGAAGATGATGATAATAATAATAGTCATAGTAGAAGTGGTGGTAATGAAGATGATAATAATAATGATGATGGTAGTGGTGGTGATGATGATAATGATGATGATGGTGGTGGTGATGATGAAGATGATGATGGTGATGATGATGGTGGTGGTGGTGTTGATGATGATGATGGTGGTGGTGGTGATGATGAAGATGACGATGGTGATGATGATGGTGGTGGTGGTGGTGATGATGATGATGGTGGTGGTGATGATGATGATGGTGGTGATGATGATGACGATGATGGTGGTTAATGAAGATTATGATGAAGATGGAGATGGTTGTGATTTATGTTAATGTTGATGATTCTGATACAGATTTTGGTGATCAGGATTCTGATGATAATGATGACCATGATGTTTAAAAGGGTAATAATATTATTGAAACTACATGTATATTCATGATAGTATTGCAGTAAAATAGACTGTTCTAAATTCAAAATCATCATCAAAAACTAAATTAAAACAATAGGGTGATGTGGTATATCAGAAGTTTTAAAAATGTCACCACATGGTGGCGCTGTTTCAATAGCTTCCATCAATTGCATTTATTGAATGAGCAACCATACTTGTAGTCCTGAAATGACCACTTTTGAGAAATGTGAACTTAATGTATATGTGAGAATTTTCACTTTTCATTATTGAATACAATCCATGGCTTTTAATTAATGGAGCTCTCTGTGAGTATTCTTTTTACAAGCAAAGATGATAAATTAATATCCCAAGTGTATTACAGCGGTAAAACAAATGATAAATGGGCAAGATACGGTCAAACATCATTTCAAGATTGCAAGGACAGATGAAATAGAATGTCATAACGGACATAACATGTGCATAAAAAAATACAATCTCTAGACATTCATTAATTCCAAGATTCCAGTCAACCTCCATACATACTGAGCATAGAGAGGAAAGTCGTTGGAGATATGAAGAAGACTGTCCTCCAATCTCTGTTGTATATTCATCCGGAAGCCCTGATCCAAGCTTAGTTTTTGTGTTTGGTTGCCAGTCTTACCTCTCAAAGATTTCGCTCTTGTGTCCTGATCACTAGTGTTATCATCCTCATCACAAACTGAAGATGGATTCTGTGTTGAATGATGATTGGAGCTAGTCCTGGTCTGGGAATGTGTTTCCTTTGTGCTTAACAGAGTGTTTCCTTTAGACGACAATGTATCTGACGACGATGGCGATGATGCCTGTATAGAAACCAGAATATCTTCCATTGTTGAGAAGAGGAAGAATGAGTTCTCAAGGAGCTGCACATCCATGCAGTTGCCATGGAGACGGATGTTGCGGAGGGAGATGGATACCTTTTCAATTTTCTCCAGGATGGAGGTGAGGATGGTCGGAAGCAGATGTGAAGATTTTGAGAGACGGAGGAGGATGCAACAGGATTCTCTCTGACAGTATGTCTAAAGGCAAAAACAAAAACAAAAGTATACCCCCAAACAATTGTTATCACACCTCATTGTAAGGACGAGATAGATTAACTGTGAGAGCTTTTTTCTTTAGCATTAAAAAAAGACATTGATTAGATATTAATGTTCACAGCAGTTTAAATGTCATACTTGTCACACTTATTGAAACTACTCACATTGCATATCTTGGAGTTCTCCATCACATCATCTAGAACATTCTCAACCATCTTGCCTATTAAAGAGATAGCATCATCTTTGCATCCTGGGGGTAACCTGGTATCCAAGGTCTTCACCATAGCATCAGCAGCCTTCTGGAGCATCCGGGATGATAGGTGATGACCTGGGACTTTGTCTTTGAAAGTAGAAACAGAAAAACAGAACAAAAGGAAGAATTAAAGGTCAAGTCCACCCCAGAAAAATGTTGATTTGAATAAAGAGAAAAAATCGAACTACCATAACGCTGAAAATGTCATCAAAATCGGATGAAATATAAGAAAGTTATGACATTTTAAAGTTTCGCTTATTTTTTGCAAAACAGTGATATGCACAAATTCAGTGATGTGCAAATGAGGCAGTTGATGATGTCCTTCACTCACTATTTCTTTTGTTTTTTATTGTTTGAATTCTACAATATTTCATTTTTTCCATATTTGACAATAAGGACCAACTTGACTGAACCATATAGTATTAAACAATGCTAATTCCACAGGTTCAGGGAGGAATTAACCGTTGTTTCACTTGACAATGAGGAAAAAAATAGAAAATTTCATATTTCATATAATAAAAAATACAAAAGATATAGTGAGTGAATGACGTCATCAGCCTCCTTATTTGCATACCGACCAGGATGTACATATAACTGTTTTGTGAAAATAAGCAAAACTTCAAAATGTCATAATTTTCTTATTTTACAATCGATTTTGATGAAATTTTCAGTGTTATGCTTGTTGTATTTATTTCTTTTTATTCAAATAAACTTTTTGTTGGGATGGGTTTGTCCTCTAACTAGATAAGGAGAGAAATAAAGAAAAAATGAAAGTTATTATCTGCTTTTGAAAGTACAAAATACACATCAGATACAAATGTGAGTATTACATAATTAACTTTAAAATAAAACAGCCCTCTCATAGTCAATTTACCAGTCAATGAGTAAAGTCATGACATTCAAAAAGTTCAATGACAACAAAAACTTACCTGACAAGAAATAGATTTTCAGAATTACACAGAAGACATTAATATTGAATTCAGAAGTACTTATTGGTAATTTTATGGATGATTAAAAAAATAAATTGAAGAAAGTGGAATACAAAGGTATACAAATAATTTTACAAGATGTATATATTTGATATTTTTTCATCAAATGTTAGCCTGGAATATATTTCATTTTTACCAGATGGAGATCATTTTCACATATAAAAAAAGAGATGTGTTTACCAATGAAAATTAAAATCTTACTTCAAATTCAATTCTATTTTGTTATTCTCATCAGTTAGCAAATGAGAGCTATATTACCTTTTGATTTTCCAATGATATATTCTACTGTAGTTTTCACACTGTTGACTATGACCTCTGATGACCTTTCCATCACCTTGATGTTGCCTTCTGTCTTGCTTACTGCAGATAGGGTTGAGAGACTATGAAGAAATTTTGTATTTCTGGAGAGCGCCATCTGGTGATCAATATGATATTCTTCTGATGAAGAAGGAGGAGTTAAGAATGCAGGTTCATCGGAGACTGACTCACTGTGGAAAGCATTTACTGCCTCTCTTTCTACAATAATAAAGGAATATAGAAGAAAAATGACATGTAATGCTTCTTATTTAACTGTTTATGCATTGCCTTATTAGAACTCTAATTACGAAAACTTTTCAAATTAATGAACCAAAAGAATCCATAGAAATTGAAAATAACCAAACCCAAACACAGAAGCAAAGTCCCTGTATGACTTTATGCACTCTTCATGATCAATTGTACTTACAGTTAGATCATTGTGTTCTTTGCTTTAATGAGTTATTTAGACTTTGTAGACACTCAAACTTTGTTTGGGGATAATGCAAGATGCTGATATAATTCCCAATCTCAAAGAAGATAGTGAAAATATATAGATATGGTGGAAATATGCATCAACATTAAAAAAAAGCTTACCAATCAAGTCGTTATGAGGAGAAGCTTTAGTTTTAGCTAATAAGAGTTCCTGCTGAGTCTTCAGTAATTCCATCTCCAGATTTTTAGTCTTTGTTTTCCATGAATCTTCTTTCCTTCTTAGCCTCTCAGCCAGCTGTTTTGCATAGTCCTTGCCAGACATGGAGGGTGGTTTCTGCTTGACTATTGCAGTTGCAGCAGCTATCTTCAGCCTGTCTACAAAGGCTGGATCTAGCTGAATGCCATGGTCTGGTTCTTTGGTCACAAGGGATTCCTGTTCACTTTCAGAAGGGTGTGAATGCGTGGCCTCCGTCATGATTTCTGTATTTTCAAATTAATTTGAAATAATAATAATTTGAGGTTCACATAAATCATTCTCACGATCATTGGACCTCATTGCCTGAATTCATATATGCAGTTTCAATAGTACCATGTTACGTAACTAGGCAGATTTCTTGTACATAATGACGCTTATTTCATTGTGTACACTAAGAAAAGTTCAAATGCACAAATGGCAAAGGGTGCTAAATTCATGCTTGAATGAACGATGATGGTTAACAAGTGAAACTTCATTTGAGAATATGATCCAATGGGTTTAAAAAACATTATGGTTATAGACAGCATTGATCGAACTGGTATTTATAGCCACATTTGTTATTGGACAAATGACAATAGACAATCATCATTGGTTGTATGGTATAGGGGTTAGAGCATTGGACTTGATAAGGTTGTGAGTTCAAATCCCCGCTCTGCCATTGTCTCCACTTTGATAAAAAAGACCCAGGAGTTATTTCTGTCGTTTATAAGGTCAGCCACTATGCCTGATTAACTTGGACCTAAAAAGTTTTCTATGGAATTGGTTATACCAGCTTGGCGTTTACCAGCAAAAAGCTGTATTGCCGAGTTCTAACGAGAGTTACCATAAACAGAAACAGAATGGAAATAGATCTAGACCACATGGTCATTGGACAAAACAATTTTTATATTAAATGATTTTAGACTAAGTAATTGTTTGGATGAAACTGCCAATGGACCAATTGGACCATTTGGTAATGGACGAAACATTGAAAGATGAAACAATAATTGACCACATGATGTTAGACTGTAAGACTGGGACGGCGTTTGATCAATATGCAATTTAGCCCAAGGATGATAAAATGAGATCTTTTTAACATTGCCCAAGACTATTGAAAGAACTTTTGATTGATTCACTTCAAATTTTAGCTGCACAGACAGGCGCGTAGCCAGGGGGGCGGTGGGGGCGGTTGCCCCCAAAAAAAACGTCCCCAAAAAGAAAAAAAAAGAAGGGGAAAAAGAGAGGAGAAAGGAAAAGCGAAGGAAGGAAAGGGAAGAAAGGTAGCTTTGTGGGTTTTTCTTTTCATTCTTTATTTTTTTTCAAAAAAAAAGAAACTCCTTCACTCTTGCTCTAAATTTATATATATGAATTTTGCTTCCGCGCTGCGTGCGGTTAAATGACAATGTTGCAGTTCTCCTTTGTTTCCCTCACCCTTTCTCTAACCCTGTTTTTCCACCTCAGCTATGTGTGTTTCTTGCCAGTCAAAGTTCAAATATATACATTAGGGTATGAAATTAGAGAAAGGATAGGCCGAAGTATATGAAGTTATCTTTTTTTAAATTGAACGCGCAACTTCTGGTTGGATTAGAATTAGAGCCGATGGTGGTATTACAGATATCTGCATTTGATGAAACGTCCGACCTTATCTTAATTCCTCCCGGCATATATCCTTCTTCTCCTCTGTTTTGCGAGTTCAGATATGCACTGTCGCTAAACTGTTTGTAATCAAATCTGATCTATCCAAGGGAAGTATTCAATATAACTTAGAGGATACCCTTTTCTCGGGATCCTTTTCTTTGCAAAAAAAAATGATAAAACGCTTTAGCTTCCGCGCTTTGCGCGGGGTTAATATTATTTTAACTTCCTCCATTTTATCCCTCTTTTGTGCGTTCACAATCACTTTTGAAAACAAGGTTCAAAATCACAATTTAGTCAACTGAATAGACGGCTCCTTTTCATTTTAATTTATGAAACACCGAAAGCTTAGCGCTTCGCGAGGGAGGGGGAAACTCCCCCTCCCTGCACCCACCCCCTAGGGAGCGCGCTTCGCGCGCTCTGTAAGTGTTGGCACGCTTTGCGTGCGTTTACCGCCCCCTCCAAAACAAAATCCTGGCTACGCGGTTGTGCACAGATGATGAGGCCTACTTTTAATAACTGAACAAAAAATAAAACAAAAATAACTTCATTAAATAGACCTCTAATGTTAGCATGGTTAGTCTAGATAGATGACAAATACAATTCTAATCAAACTTCAAAGAATGCTCACAACGACCATAAACTTAAAATCCACAAGGTCTTTATCTAACCATGGACCTACTACATGATCTAACAAACTTTAAGTTAGAGAGTAAAGAAAATGGACATAGATCTAGGTCTAGTTGAAAAGTTTGAATTTAATCAATTTCACATAGATGTTAGGGTCTAAAGTTAAAGCCATAAAAAGACGGTCTCCTTTGCCACCCCTAAAAGAAAAGCGTGTAATACGCCTGTCAAATGAATGGGTGCACAGACATGGGTAGTACTTGGGTACTATTAATGTTCTGACTCTGACTTAGACCGTTCTGGTTAGGATATGCTCCGCTGCATCCCATCCCTACATAGATGGATGATTCCCATACGCACCACAGTGGTAGTGGTACTGGTAGGCATCATGCAGTAATGGTAACACAAATGTGATCGGCTGGTGCATTTGCATGTATTAACACACCTGACCCTGTCTGTTTGGAATCAAAATTTTTGATTTTACATCACATATTTCAAGAAATGGGTAAGCTGATTGTATTCATAAAAAGTTAATTTTCTTTCTGGCGCTTTGTTTCCCCCTAAAAGTGGAATTTAAGGAGAAATCAAAGAGGGTTAGATAGAACTAGTGATAGACGCTGTAGATATAGGCATAACGTTAGTTAAGCATCGCGTGAAACCACCACCATTGTATTACGAAATACGAGTCCTGGGAGTCTTTTGTCTGTTTTTTTTTGTACACCCTCTATTAGTGGAAAGCAATATGGCAAGAATTTTTAATTTCTACCTTTGATTAAGAAAAAAATAATTTAAAGAATCAAATTTACTTAAGCCAAGTTATTATGAAGAATAAGCTGTAAATAAATGGAAACTGACAGTGTAAAATATTAAGCATTTGTCCCCAAAGAAAAAGAGAAAATAAGCCAAAAATTGCCAACCTTATTTTGCCACACATGGAGATGTAACAGAGAACATTTATAAAGAATTCTTGTTCATTTTATTGAATGAGTGTCTCGATCTGAGATTGAGATGCAAAGGCCAATATAAACAAAAATTGTCAAACAGTTTTATTTTCAAATTTCAAAATCAATTCAAATGGACAGTTTTTGTCTGAAATTTTATTTTCTAAACTTGAGATTTTTGGCACACTTACTCTTGGTAATACAAGGAACAATATAAAGAGAAATTTATATAGAATTCTTAGATATTCATGTTTGGTCTAAAATTCCAATTGAATTAGAATCTAAATTACGCGCAGACATTTGGGTCCCTCCTAACCCAGGGAGCTCCAGCCCACTTCGCGGGCCAGAGCCCAGGAGTCGACTGTGCAAAACGAGGGAGACACGGGACTGGGGTAGATTGGGGTCTCAATCAAGCCCCCGAAGCTACCGCCATTTTGTTTAATCCATTAGAAGCTAAAATAAGCCCTCATTAATATTAATTTCGTAAGATGCTCCCTCGTCAACTGTGGTTTTGTACGTGTATTAGACAATACGCACATCAGCGCAAAGACAAAGGTCAACTTGGCAAATTCATTAATGTATTCATTTTGTTACGCGCTCGTGACGCGAAGGATTCAGCGAATCAAGCAAGCGCAAATTTGAGACGATACGTTGCGCTCTATAAAGTATCGATAGCACAAGCGATATCACTCAAAAACAAAGCATTGCTTGTATTGTGTCGTATAGGCCTATGCTAATTCTAAAAGGAAAGATGAAGAGTAGATTAGATCAAGTCGTGATTAGGTAAAGAGGTCTCCAGTGCTTTTGCCATCCCCAAATTGTCACATGTTAAGATATACAGCAATCTTAGTTTTTAACAAATGTAAATAATCTCGACTCTAAATAGCCGGCAGAGGCTGCGGAAAGATCAAAGGGGGCTGTTGTACTGACCCAAAAGTTTTATTTTCTTTTTTTTGGGGGGAGGGGGGGGGGGGGGGAGGTGTGGGGGCAAAACATGGTTGTTACAATTTGATGGTAATTTTCACTGGTTGAGTATGGTTACTATAGGGTTAGGGTTAAATAACTGTCACCACTAAAAGAGTACATTAATTTTGTTACAAATTTCGAGAAGCAAAAAAAAAATCTTCATCTTTCTTCATCTGGCGTCCGTTTCATAATGAATTACAGCTATTTAAACATCGCTATTATTGTGATTACCGTGGTAACCTTGATAATGATTGGTTGGTTATAATCGTAGTTACCATACTTGTAACGCATGATGAAACGGGCCCCAGTTTATCATGTTTATGGTTTAATACGTTTCCTGTCCCCTTTATTCTCCAGCATTCCTTACTCTGTTTTTTTTTTCCATTTATTATCATTTTCCCACTCTATTTCTTTTGTGCCGCCTTTCTCCTACATATGAAGAGCTCATTTTCAAAAGGGTTAGGTCAATTTTTCATCAAATTTGATTTTTATGTCTTAATGTATAGATTTTTAGTAGCTCTATAAGATATCATAGAAAAGTTGAAATTCCTATTAAAAAGTGAAATAAAATGGCAAAGAAAAATAACCTTTTTTCAAAAGGGGTTAGGTCCATTTCAGTTTAGTTGCAAAAGGGATTAGGTCCACACAGATTTTTTTTTTGGAAAATAATATCTTTAAAAAATATGAAGACAAGTACCGGTACATTTCTTTTATACCCAATTTTATGTTCTCATGGTAGGGTATCATGAAAATTCAGTTTCGCATAAGAATATTGCAATAAGTGCGAATAAAAACATGGTTTTTCTCGGAATGGACCTAACCCC
Organism: Lytechinus pictus; assembly: GCF_037042905.1. Classification (NCBI taxonomy): domain Eukaryota; kingdom Metazoa; phylum Echinodermata; class Echinoidea; order Temnopleuroida; family Toxopneustidae; genus Lytechinus; species Lytechinus pictus. The sequence goes on along the minus strand of NC_087248.1, from coordinate 2,854,842 downwards.
TTTTGCAACTAAACTCTTCATATATTTCCTTCTTCTTTTCCCACTTGTTATCTGTCTCCATAAATTTCTTCTTATTTCTCTTCCACCCCTATTCTTCCTACTTCCCACATTCTAGCTCTCTTACCACCCCCCCTCTAAATTATCTCTTCATATGTGCCCCTCAATTTCTTTCTCATCACTCTTTCCCTCTCTCGTTCTCCATCTCATTTTGAATTTTGCCAATTCCGAATCCCTTTAATTTAAGCTCTGTACAAATACTATATGAACACAAATGAAAGACATGAAGGAATTCTCTGGTTAGTAGTGAATTTTATTAATTAGCCAGAAAAAATATCATATTATCAGAGGATTAAGCTTTACCTTTTTCTTAAGCGTATGTTAATACTTTGAACCAAAATATTTTTTTTTTGTATGCTGGGGCAGCGATCGGGGGGGGGGGAACAGTTCCCCCTACTTTACTGAAAAGTGCCTTTTTATGCAAGAAAAATGCCCCCTCGCGAACGTGTACTGTGTCCCTTTCACCTGACGAGAACCTGTTTTAGGTGTTACCAAGTGCTCTTCCTTGTATGCAATTTTTTACCCAAAAATGCCCACCCCCCGAACATGTTCTGTGCCCTTTCATCTGAGGGCCCGTTTCATGTGTTAATGAGTGCCCCCTCGCCTTCTTGTAAGTGCCCTTTGTCGAATCACTGCCCCCTTTTACCCAAGAAAAGTGCTCCTAAAGAACTTGTTCTGTGCCCCTTTCACCTGAGAAGGACCTGTTTTATGGTCACCATGATGAGTGCCCTTTGAAACAAAAAAACAATATTCTCATTTCTATAATATACTTATGAAGGAAATCCTTTGTGCATTAAGTTTAATAATTCATGTGAATGGGGGTATATAAGCAGTTTTGTACAGATGGGGGGGGGGTGGGCTTGAAGGACTCTTCCACCCCCCCCCAAAAAAAAAAAAATCACGACCAAAAAAAAAAAAAAAAAGGAAAGAAAAGGGTGAAATATATCATTCTGAATATTTAAGATTTTCTTTTTAAAAATGTCGAAATTTTGCTCGCTCGCAACTTCTTAAAAATTTCACGTAATACATCATTTTCCCTATGCCCCACTTTCAACTTCACTCCGCCGCTCCTATTTGTATGTTTATAGCTTCTCCTTTTGCAACAAGTTTTAATGAAAATCAACAAGAAATTTCATATGTCATGAATTTGGGGTTGTGATAATAATTTTGTTTTGTTTTTTGAAAAATTGGACTTGGAAAAAAAAACCTTTTCCATCTTCATCAAGTGGTTGCTAAGTCAGACTCTTCAATGTTGATTGTTGGATTTCTTGAATGAAAACATCTGTTACAACAGTCATGCAGATTGAAAAAATAGAGAAAGAAAATCAATGAATTTAAATTAAAATTGTCGTGATTTATAAAACATAAATGTTTTAAGAAAAGTGAGACTAAACATATATATGTTTCTTCAACACATAACAGGAAATCTTACTTCTACCAATTATAAACTTGTACTTCTATAAAGCATATCACTTAAACCTGTTCTATGCATTTTACATACCACTCTCCATTATAACTACATGTACTCTATGAAAAAATGTCAGAGATTTCTCATAAATATGAATATATGAATCAACATATGTAAATTATATAAATAGTCAGAATTAAAGTTGATATGTTTTGTTGCACAGAATATTTTGATCTGTGATTAAAAACGACACTAACTATAATCTAAAAACAAAATTGAAATGAATTTTTTCAAAGGCAGGTCTATTTGTTGCCAAAAAAATGTGAACAACCTCCATTATTAAAAATAATCACTAATTAACTCACTCATATAACTGCTGTAGGTTGTATTTCTCTTTGTGGTCTAGTCGCTGTTCTATTAGGCCTACTTCACCAATTATTTATCATCATCAATCACCTCCATGGAAATTGTAAAACTGCATCATCCTATTGGACAAAATGTAAAATAAAAAGAATTTAAAAAAATCGTAAATCTACAAATATGAATATCACACTAAAGAATGAATAAAATGAATTTTGTAAAATATGAAAAATAAATATTGCTTTGTTTATAAACAAATAGGAAATAAAAAGGCCATTTAATTACTAGTAGATCAAGGACATGACGTTATTTTATAAATTTGCCCAAGGTACATAACTTTTGGCATTGGTTCTATTTTAGACTCGAGAGCCTGCATTTAAAAAGTGTATATTCATTACAGATCCTACCTCTTTGTGGCTCGGATTATTTTTATTTAATGTAAACATGGTTAACATTCAATGCATGTAATGTATCTGTAATTTTGTATGGGTTAGTTTAAGTTTTATACCTGGATGAGAATCTGCAAAATGATGCATGCACTTATATGATCATCATGTTGTACCATACAGGTAGACCTCTACTGTTTTTCTTGTTCTTCAAACTCTACCTGTTTGTGAAAGAAAACAGAGAACAATAATAAGAAGTGATCTTTTTCATGGCCGTATGTATAGGGGGAGGGGTTTGGATAAGAGCTGAAATGTGAAAACCTTCATCAAAAAAAGAATTGCATGATATCCTTCAATTTTACTTTAGAAAATGCACAAAACGGCCCTAGGTAATATTGGTCGCTTCTGGCCCTCGCTTTCTGAATTTTAGGTTTCTCTAAATTTTTTCACATGTCTGCCCGCCCCCCCCCCAAAAAAAAAAATATTAAAAAAAATCTGGATCTTTTTATTTCCGAGTCTTATTTCATTTGATTTTAACATAATTTCATAATCTCATGCACTAGGTCTAGATCTATTTGTAAGAAAGTATAGATCTAATCCTACGAGGCTCAGTGCTGTGCGACAGCATTAATGACTTTGTATCTAATTTAGGTCTAGACTACTAGATCTAGACTAACGATGGACTCTCGATCTATCTAGACCTAGAAAGTAAAGCTTCGGTTCTAAACCGAGATCTAGACCCTATATCGGTTTAGAAATTTTTGATGTCTGACTCTGACTTCTATTCCTGGCCAAGACTTCATTGCCATTATTGACCGAGAGTAGATCTAGATCTAGCCCTTGGTCCACCGACAGTCATACTCGTACATGTAAATGGAGCCGTTTAGGCCCAGACCTAAATCTAGGCCTAAATTACAGACCTAGATCATAAGCCCTGGGGGTAAGTGTCGAGGGTTGGGGAAAGTATAAGTTAGACTAGATTTGAATTAGCTCTTGATAGCATCGATGAATAAATAAAAGTAAAGCAGCCTAGATCTAAGTAAGTATAAAGTAAGTAGGGCCTAGGATTAAGAAGATCTAGGTCCTAGATCTATTGATAATAAGACAAACATGCAGAGCAGCATGATATTTCTAAGACCGAGTCTAACTATATTTATAAATAACAATAAGACTTAAGAGTTAAAATGGTTGGGGGCTAAATGCAGAAGCCTGAAGTTATGGCATGCAAAATAAATTTGATATCTGAAACAAAGTGAGGACTGAGGATTGACACAATCAATGACAGGCGTATCTTCATCCACACTCCGCTTCACAGTTTATTCCTGACTGAGTTTCGATCTACTGAAGATAGATGCAGATCTCCCTCTAGATCTAACGTTACAGTGTACAAAAAGAAGCCTCATTCTTTTTGTTTTAATCAATCGTGGGTTGGTCCAGCCCGATTATCTCTAGCTCTCGATTCCCAGCTGGCTAGGAGCCCGTACAAAATACATGTGGTTAACACAGCGGCATAACCACAACACTGCAAGCAACATACAGGCTGCACAGGGCGACGATGACAATCTAACTTCAATTTCAAAGACCAAATTCTGCTTTCCTTTAACAGAAGAATGATAGCAAACTCTCTAATTTGTTAAAGAAATAACCTAAGATCACAAATACAGTGTGAAATGTGTAAATAGTCCACTGAATTAATGTGGTTATATCAATTTATACGTACTCACCGGAGTGTTCGTAGGTCCATTTTATGTGTGGAAAGAAAAGTTTCTGAATGAATAAATTAGATGACGTAATGAGGTCAAATGAATAATTAATTCTGTAACACGATACCACTAGTATCGATGGCAAAGAATCGGGGAAATCGCGTATTAATGACGCTCTTAGCCAATGAAAAGGCCGGATTATGAATATCTTCATGCTCATGAATGTCAATGAGGGCTTATTTTTGTCTTCAAATGATCGCGGTAGGCGGAGCCTAATCTCATTTGTTTTGTGCTGAACGCGCACGCAGCTTTCGGTCTAGTAATATATTATAAGGTCTTTGGTCTCAATAGACAATAGTAATCTTAATAAAAGGTGGAAACAGAAATTATGCACTTACCACGATTATATGGATGAAGGTCTATTGTGACACACAAATCCTGACATCGATCGAGGCACAGACTGGAACTGACCTAAAAAAAACAAAATATAGCCTCGGTCTCGATCTGCCATTTTCTTTTGAATTTTGAAAGAAGGAGAGGTATCGCGACATAACTTTTCGTTTTTTTTTAGGTTCCAGTCTGTGCCTTGATGTCAGGATTTGTGTGTCACGATAGACCTTCAATCTTCATGATCATCCATATAAATTATAATCGTGGTAAGTGCATAATTCCTGTTTCCACATTTTATTAAGATTACTATTGAGACCCCAATCTACCCCAGTGTCTCCCTCGTTTTGCATGGTCTACTCCGGCCCGCTCCCTGGCCTGGGTTAGGTCCCTCCTTACTGCGGCAGCCCGAACACAGTGTACCGTCTAAACTAGACCGTACGTGTCGAGGTCCCCGGGGCAAGGTCCCTCCTAACCCAGGGAGCTCCCGCCCGCTGCGCGGGCGGGAGCTCCCTGGGGCTTACCGTGTATTTTACCATACTCACGGGACGAGGGTGATTTATGGTCTAAATATTTCTCCAAATGAATTGTGAAAACAGAAATTATGCACTTACCACGATTTAGGCCTATATGGATGAAGGTCTAACGAGTGGCAGTTTCCTGACATATTCTGGGCACAAACTGGAACCTCAAAAAAACGAAAAGTTCTCTCCTTCTACCCCAGTCTCGATCGGCCATTTTGTTACAATTCATAACAAAAATGGCCAATCGAGACAGGGGTAGAACAGAAGCAGAAGGAGAGAACCTTTTGTTTTTTGAGGTTCCAGTCTGTGCCCATAAGGCCAGATGTCAGGAAACTGCCACTCGTTAGACCTTCATCCATATAATCGTGGTAAGTGCATAATTTCTGTTTTCACAATTCATTTGGAGAAATATTTAGACCATAAATCACCCTAAGTTAGTCCCGTGAGTATGGTCAAATACACGGTAAGCCCCTGCCCTGCCCCTGGGCTCCCGCACGCGCAGCGGGCGGGAGCTCCCTGGCCTGGGTTAGTTCCCTCCATACAAACACGGATGTCAATAGGCGGGGCGCGTGAAAATCGTCCTCTGCGAGAAGTCGGTAGACAAAACACATAAATGACCGGAGAATATCACCCTTTCAATCCAAAATGAGATTTTAACAGCAGCAATGCAAAATAATTCTTGATAATCTTGAGAAACTGAGTGTCTTACCTAAATTATAGCAACCTTGGCAGAAATTTCATCACCTCCTCTTGCCATTGGCCCAAAGTTTTCGGAGAAAATCTAGCAGTTCAATTCGAGCGCACGTCCTTTGGGCGGCCGGGGTCCTCAAAAAAGCAAACATGAATCAGAAATGGCTTAGGCGTTATAAACGTTAGGTGTTTGGGGCTGCTTGTGGGCTTGTGACCGAGTGCTAACATGAACCAGGACATAATCTCCCCCTCCCTCCTTAAAGAAATAAGTAAAATAAGTAAACATATAAACGCGTTTAATTGTGCATGTTTACGGATTAATAACGTTAATTTTTTTTTTTTTTTTGGGGGGGTCAAAATTTCTGGAAGGAAAATGTTGAGGCTGCTCAAACCGTTTCTGTCAACCATGCGACGTCGCCACTTCGCGTTGGCTGCCGCAGTAATGTCACCCTCTGACGGAAAAAACCCTCTGTGTCAAACAATGTGAACACGATGCTGCACTGTGTTCACATTGTTTTCATACTGTGCAAGTGTGAAAATAATGCTTCTGAGTTATTAACACTCAACACAATTGACCACTGTGAAAACGAGCCAAATTCACATAGTGTTCTATCCTTAATATATCACACTGTGTTTGACACTGATTTTTCCGTCGGGACGAGAGCCAAAATATGACACAAAGTGAATCCCATTAAAAAAAAAACTGTTTCTCAAGTGGACGTTTGCAACTTTCATTCATTCACTCTCTCAATCTCACTCTTCGAAGCAGTAGTCTAGACTAGTCAAAACAATCTAAACTAAGAAATTAGGAGAGGAGGAAATTTGAAGGCTTTTGTGTGTCATCGTTTGATCGGATGAAGTAGTAGATTTGAATAACATGTAATGCAAGGATATCATGGTCCAAGTGTTCAATCTCCGGTCACTCAAAATCAGGAGCTACTGCCCAATTTCTCAAGATATCCAAAACGAGAGGGATATCAGAAGAGGGTAAGAGGGCAGGGTCATTGGTTTTATCAAAATAATTCGACAGTTTATTCCATGATGAACATAAGGCAGATTATTGATATTATTCATCCATCCCCGGTCCCCTAAAACGTCGCCTGACACTAAATATTATTTTCAAGGGATACTCGACTGAATTATGTAATTTTTTCACAATACTGACATTGTAAAGTTCATTATGTTCATTGGGCATGTTTGGGAAAACTTCTCAGTAATATAAATATTATTGAAAGAGCATGAGAGGTTGTAACCACGACATTGTTGAGAAAGCACAAATCAGAAGGGTAAAATAATTCGTCTTATTTAAATTCATGCTCAGTTGGATTTGTAAACTGAAGTATTCAATTAATTTAAAAACACTCCTCTAAAAAAATTATGTCGCTCAAAAGTTAATTGTGTTTAGTTTGCATAAAGCTAAATTCGAAACACGTATTTGCCATGTCATGGCACATGACCTGAATAAAGTACATAACTCAGGTGGAGTTCATTAATATTATCAATCTTAAAACATCCAAACAAATTCAATCATTTAAGTTCATAAATAGTCAGTTTCAATTCGTTTGTTCTTGTTTCTGTGAATAGGAATGGCCTTGCGCTAACAAAATGCATTCCTTAAAATGCCACCATTAATTTCCTTTCGTCTTTCACCACTCGAGATAATTTTGTAAAAGAAATTTTTAAAGTTCATACGAACTTTAAGTCAGACAGTAATGAAGCGAGATTAATTTTCATGAAAATATACTTGATAAATCTGTCTAGTCAAATAAATCAACATTAAAAGGGGTCTTTTATACAGCAGTATACCGATCAAATTAATGGGGATTGCACTATGAAATTTTATGAAAAATGGATTTAACCCTTTTTGACAAATGAGCTCTTCAGAATAATTTGCTTGCAAAAGGAGTTAGATCCACTCCAAGAAAATAATGTTTGTCATTCTCCCACATTGCAATATTCTTATGCGAAACTAAATTTGTATGATACCCTACTGTTCGTGAACATAAAATTGGGTATAAAAGAAATCTACCTGTCTTCATATCTTTTTAAATATTCTTTTCCAAAAATTTCCTTTGTGGATCTAACCCCTATTGAAAAAAGGTAGTTTTTCTTTGTCATTTTTGTTCACTTTTTAATGCGGGGAAATTCAATCTTTCTTCGATATCATCTTATAGAGCTACTAAACGTCTAGACATTGAGAAAAAAAAAATTTGATGAAAAAATGGATATAACCCCTTTTGCAAGGAGCTCTTCATATCCAGCATATCAAAATCAAAATAATAATAAATGGTTGTTGTTGATTATTAATGTGCTAATTTTATCCCCAAAATACACCCCTGCATTTACTATAGGGATTTTATTTGTGGAATGGAATTATAATAATCAATACGGCATTAGTTAAAACGAAAAATAGTATGGGAAATCTAAACTGGAATGTCAGAGAATGATATAAGCACAATTTGTGGTCTGTTTCATGAAGCAAATTTGTCAGTAATTTTACTGACAAATTTTCTCTGAGCCAATCAGAAGCAGGGATTTCAGTAGATCATCACAAAAAGTCGGTAAAAGCCATTGACTATTTTGTTTAATGAAATCCTCCCCTGGTTATGTTGGTTTACTTGGGAAAAATTAGCAGCAGGATGGGAAAGTCTTATTACATTAAGCAAAATGCTTCGCTTCCTTGTAAATGGATATCTTATTTCTGGAACTTCTACTTCAAAACAGCAACGAAATCAGTCAGTCCGCAAGCCCCCGTGTTAATGAGCAAATGAGCAAGATTTATCCAAGTCCTCTCGTGGCTGAATTCATGTCCCTGCAAAATCTCGTGAATTGTGAGACTTTCTTTCTCAAAGAATTTAACCACTTTCTCCTTGAGTAATATTGATTATTTTTGTACCATGGGCAAGAGTAAATGTTACCCTTTTATATTGGTTATTTCTTTTGAATGAAATATTTTGATAAATAAGTGAATTTTTTACCTGAAAAGATGCATCAAACAAAATTTTCTTCCTCTGTTTTCACTTGCAAATTGTGCAACATTTTGTGTTTTAGGCACCAACATTATTTATATCATCAGAAAGCTCAAACTTTATACTTTCTTACAATGTCACTCTTGATATGTGGCATCTTTTAGATGGGTCAGCAGCCAGTTATTTCCATCAAGATGCAAGACGAGATTTCTGAAATTTCTGAGTAACATAAAATCCAGAGTTCTGATTGGCTGAATACTGTTTTCAAAACAAACAGGCGCGGGTAATTTGAAGAGATTACCACATGGTGAGTGTGACCTTGCAGAGGCCCAGTGTGGGGAACATTGGAATTTGCGTGGGTGTGTGGTCTATGACCAATCAGAGCGCAGTATTCTTGTTTTTGAGCTGCAAAATGTACTTGGTCTATGAAAAGCTGGCTGCTGACCCATCTAAAATACATCTTCTTATAAAAATTATATCATATTAAAGCTTAGATCTTCAGCTTTATCATGATTTAAAAATCATTTGTGCCCAAACAGAAATTAAGTGTGAAAACAACAACTTTTGTTGCATGAAAAAAAATATTTTGTTTCATGTTTTAGATCAAAAGTTTTTCCTATATTACAACATTTTTTTAAAAATCCAAACACATGACCTAAAAGAATGATTCTTCTTCTTTACAAAGATACCAAAAACATGAAATTTGGTCAATATTTAGAGCAGCAATGGCCGAATAAAAAGAGGTGTTTTGGTTCGCACCAAGCTCATTAACTATGCAAAAACCCTCTTGTCATGAATATCACTTGGATAAAATAAGCTACTTTTTCAGGGCTTGCGGACTGACTGAAATGGAGTACATTTTAAGTAAAGGCAGAATGAAATATCCCCAACCAAACAGACTTACACACTTAAAATGTTGAGCAATATATATATATATATATATATATATATATATATTCTGGGCAATCATCATCCAATTGAGCAAATTCATTACACAATCATTAGTTTTTATTACCCAATTTTGACAAATTTTAACCAATATGTGTGGACAGTATGTTGCCCAGTGATGGTTAAAATTTGGGCCTTTTTTGCCCAACCTTTTTAAGATTGTATGTTGCAAGAAAGCAATGTCGATTATCTAGGAGATATTACAAAGAGAAAAGAGGGAGAGAGAGAGAAAGAGAGAGAGAGATAGATAGAAAGTCAGGGAGGGCTATAATGAAAGCAAAAAGTGAAATTTCATACCAAAATGAGATTTTAAGGAGACAATTATTATGTAGGTCCAAAGAACAGGGGAAATAGAATGCTTTAATCATCATATTTGAAATAATTTATATACAGTATAGGAAAGGAAGCGACAGAATAAAGGTAAATTTTGACTGCCTGCCAAATGCCAAAACATCATTATCAGAATATATTAATAACTGCAATAAATTCCTGCGTTTTACCATTGTGATAGTGTCAGCTTGCATTTTGTTGACGTATCTGGAAATAAACAGTGATTGATTAAATATTGCTCTTAATAAATTCATGGTTAACGTAATATTACCGTCATTTAATATGTTACTATCACATGAAAAGTTTATTTCTATAACCATTTTATGTGTAAACTGATCATTCCTGGCTTATAATCTCGACTGTGCCAATTTTCTTTGCAAAAAAAAAAAAAAGGAGCTTCTTCTGACAGATAAGTTGTAAATCATTACCAGTCACAGCTGGTATGGCGATAACTTAGATAGGCCTATGAGAAATACTTTGTGTAATTGATAACAAACTATGAAATTAAACCACAAAAGAAATGAATTACTTGGACAGGGCTCTGTGGTGATCATTTAATATCATTCAGGAAGTTATACATCTTATCATCCAGTCGACGCCATGAGAAAGTGGCACAAGTCATGTCGATTCCATTATTCAAATCTGCTCCCAGTTTAATTTGCTTGAAAACGGACAAGTAATGAAATAAAGAATTGAAATAGTGATAAAAGAGGAGAGAGTGACCATCTTGGTCACAGGAGAGGGAGGGGAAGCTAGGCTAGGATATAAAAACAGACAGACGGGTAAGTAAGTCAGAAAAACGTGGACCTGTGGCAGGGACGGGGGAGGGGGAGACAGAGAGAGGGGTGGGTACCCGTTCTAATTCACGGTATAGGTACGATTGTCTCTAGTCGTATTTAATTGAGAGAACACTTCGAGTGGATTTAAGCGTCATTCACGCTTAAATTATCTTAATTATTTTAGAAAATTATCTCAAGGTATTGATAACTCGAAAAACTATGGAGATAAAAAATGCTAAAGAAGAGTATGCAACCCTGTCATACAAACGATATTTCATTGAAGATGGAGATATCGGTCGATGCCCACTAAACCCCAATCATGCCAATGTAACCTGCATTGATAAACCAACTTTTCAACATCAGCGCGGATGCTCGTTTAAAACAAAATTATAGGAATTAACCTCTTGTGAAATCTAAGTGACGCTATATATTTGTTTCATCAGTTTGTTCCGTACTATATGTATGAAGTTTGCTGATTCGATTGACTCCTTCCTCACCAGAAAGTATGACTGAATTCCTATCAATTTGCCATCCTCTCTTCCTCCCCCTCCCCTCCTCTCTCCCCTTCTCTCTCTTCTTCCCTACTCCATTTAAGGAAGGATACCATTGATGTGCCATGATAGCAACGTCAAGAAACCTCATATCTTGTTGTCTATTTAATGTTCTCTGTCCCTTAAGTTCATGAATATCGATTATTTTGATTAATAAAGATCAGCATCGTTAGAAGAAACTCAAAGGTACTCCTAAAATAGAAAAAAGACAATTTTGAGCTAAAATTGTCAAAATTAGGAAGGCATTCTTTGCAGAGACGAATCAAAGAAATTCAACGTGACCTTAAAATCCTGGCGGAAATCATCGAGCCAATGTCACAGCTACGGATGGGGATACCCCCTTAGAAGACCTGTCTCTCATTATGAGTTCGTGGTTGTTGAGTTATAAATAATACCATCTTCAAGTATCTATCAATAACTTTTCATAATAGGAAATAAAATGCATCCGTGAAGGAATGCATGCACCGCTGGAAGGAATCTCAGACCCGTATGACTATCCTTTCATTTCTTCTCATTTTTCATAACAAAAAGGGGGTCGATTTATTACCGATAAGACGTAAACCGGAAGTAATGTAGCAGGGGTGACATTACCCAGTGACGACATCCAGTCAAATATCACAGACATGAAACGGAAATGAATTGTGAGAGTATCTTATGGTAAGGCTCAGGGGTAGGCGGTGGTTTCCCGGATGTTGAAACTATAAGGATTCCCCTCTTGGTTCGCGTGCAAAGCCAAGGCTGCAACAACAACTCTGTATATCAAATACTATGACATCGGGGTAGCATGGAGGGCATTCAGCAGTTAATATTTGATCTAGACAAATTAGTACATATATAGCTATTGATATTAACAAGATTGCTAAGCAGGTAGGAAGAATAAAAGGGGAATAGAAGGGAGGAAAGGGTAGCTAGCTATGAAGGAGGAGGGACAAGAAAGGGAGGGTGGTGAAGGAAGAATGGGAGATGGGAAGAGAGGATGAAAAGGGGGGAAAGGAGGGGGGTGGGGAGAAGAAAGAGCGGGTAAAAGGGGAGAGAGAAAGGCAGACAGGGAAAGACAGAGATAGACAGACAGACAGACAGACAGACAGACAGACAGACGGAGAGAGGGGGGATTGAGATTATGAAAAAAATGAGGGATAGAGTTGCAGGCAACATATTTTTTTCTCTCTATCGCTTCCTTTAATTGAAATGATATATTAAGAGAGAGGGGGCAATGGGCAAATATACAGTAATAGGCAAAGATGTGCAGGCAACATTTTTATCTCTCTTGCTTTTTAAATTCAAATCAAAGATTACGAGTTTTCATAATATTCTATCATTTTATGAAACAATAAGTGGGGCACGAAATATATACTGAAAATTATAACCCCTCCCTTCAAAATAACAACAACAAATAAACAAAACACAAACAGAAGAAGGCTTTTACTCGTAACACAAAAAAATGTTAACAACATTGTTGGCACATCTACAATATTTAAAGACTGTCAAGGCCTTGGGGAATATAGATACACATAAAAAGTAACAAGTGGGCGAACTGCATTCAAAGACGGACCTGGATATAAATGTTCTATCCGAGGGGGTAACATAAGACTCTAGAATCCAATTAAATATGCTCGAATATCACTTAATTAGGGGTAATATCGTGTAATATCAACCAGAGGAGGCTGACTTAGACTGGGCGTTTACCGATATAAGTCATTTTTAACTTTCTCGGTGTTTAGTTTTTACTGAGTCATGAAGCGGGAAAAAATACTTTTCCCTCCTACGGCATTGAGATCACTTTTTTTGTTTCACTTGATGGCGTTCACAAATCTTTAATTTTTATTGTCTTTCCCCTTTCTTCCCGCCTTCCTCTCAATCTCTATAATATCATTTGTCTCTTTTCATCTTTTCTCCTTCTTTTCTCTCTCCTCTCACTCTTTATTTTTCTCTCTCTCCATCATCTAAATATGATTGTGTGACTTTCAGTGATTTTTTTTCCATTCGAATCTGTCACATACATTTGAAATGTAATATTATGACAGGGTATGCAAAAACCTATTTTCAGAGTTGAGGAAATTACGCAATTGCAGGCGACTTTATAACTCTCATTACAATACCCATATTCAATTCCATTTAATAGTGTTCAGTCATGAATACAAATGTGTATAAACCCGAAACTTAGATTGTTTCTACGTCATTTTTTCAACAATTACGAAGTCTGTAGTTTGTACCCTCGCTTTATAGGCCAAGTCGTTTATTGACCCCACAATCTAGCATTTATTCCTAATATCAATCATAATTATCAACATTTTGCGCAATCTTCAATAGGACATGCATGGTCGATTGTGGCTGCTTGAATCTTATTTAAAACTATTCTCATAAATTGTCATTTTAACAGCAACAAAAATAACTCCTCCTCAAATATCTTTTAACATCATACTTCTAAAAACTTTGCTCAATAAATTACCAATATGATTGATATAAATCTAATAGGTATCAATAGTGGTATACTAAAGGAGACAGATCGCACCGGGAGGTGAACCGTCTTGACTTGTCTAATTTCCTGATTTTATGAGCTTTAAGGAGAGGATAAGATGTAACACCAGAGTGTAGGAGTAATCTTTCGATACCCTGTGATTACCCCCGCCTCGTGGTCTATCCAGGGAGATGTGACTTACGACCTGGTCCATCCAGGCGATAAATATTGAAATAAATTGAAATAAATGTTTTTTTTTGTAAGTTAACTTCAGTTAAGGTCTATGATTAATAATGGTACAGCAAAGAGCACATTTGAGTTTTTGAATTTTGTTCGGCAGTTAGAGCAGCTCTCTCGGGTCCCGTTGATCACGGTTCGAAGCCATGACAACACTCTTTTGTCTTTATGGACTTATGACTTAGGTACAGTCCCACTAATGGAAGTGACTTTAAACCGACCGATTATATTTTCTTTGGAAATAGTGTACAAAAATTTGTGAAAAACGTAAAAATTACCATCTAATTGTGTTATTTTCTGCATAGTCAGCCCCCCATTGTTGGCTCACCCCCCCCCCCTTTCAAGACCATTCCGCTGACCCTAGAAGATAATCATTGGCATGATTGGGGCGTTACCAGTCATATAGGGTGTACCCTGGTTGTCAGGGATTAACTATAGATATCTATAAATTATTACAATGCATAACTGTGAAGGGCATTCCGTCTATTGTCCGTTTGGGAGGAAGAACAGAGCGAATAATTTTGACAGTGTTAATGCCATTAAGCATGGGCGGTGATTTCTATTGTAAACTGGGAGGAGATTTTGATTGCAAAGAAAATAAAGGTCGAAAAGCTTTCAATAATCAAATTTAAGATATTCAAACTCTCACGCTATAGTTTTCATAAAGTCTACCTAATTCTTGTGTAGATGAACAAGATTGGAGGATTCATATTTAATGAATACTTTTATCTTCATCTTTTGCAGATAAGTGTCTTTTCTATCACTATATCATGAATTGTGAGACAGTTAGATAAATATCCATGGTAATATTCAAAGAAAGACCTTTCATTGACCTCCCATTTTCTTCTTATCAGTATTATATTTTTTGGGGGATATCATCTACATGTGCATTTATGTATTTTTCAAGACATTGAAATCTCTCGTCGCTAATAAACTGTCACTAATGTTTTTTGTGTATATATTTCTATCAAATAAATTATAAAAATGAAAGATGTGGTTAAAGGGATCGTTTAACATTGTGAGAAGCTGATTTAAAAAATTCTCAAATTAAGATGAATTATGTTTATGAGTTTATGTACTTGTTCTAAGAAACCCTAGAAATCATCTTTATTTTGAATGAAAAGTTGTTAGTAGGTAGGAAAATGTGATTATATTAGAACTCGTCTACTAGACGATTTCCCAAATTACTGTGACATCCCGATTTGAAAATAAAATTGTATGCCTCCCTCTGCGTTGAGATCGTAACGGACACGCAAGCGAGAACTGTCAATCAACCAATAGTGAATGGGGGCAAGGCCGCTCCGTCCGGCATGCACTGAGAATTGTAAACATTACATGCAGCGCATGTTCTCTGCTGGCTCTTTTCTATAGTGCCTTGACGGTTCTAGTCGAAGCAGAGAAAGTAGTATGAAAAAAGAAAAACAGATTCTGATAGCGCAACGAAAGCTATGTACAGACCATCTAAGATAAGAAAAATGCAGACTTACTGACTCCTCGCCGGGATGGTAGTAACGTGGCAAATTTGGGGCGATGTACTTTAATATTACATGAAGATAAAGCGAAAGTGTAGCACCAGAATAAAATATGTGCGATCCAGAACATCATACATGTACTTGAGAATAGAATAAGAACATGTGGTCTCTCGAGCTCTGCGTGTGTCGTGAGCTGAGGCATGGACCATGGCTAGCTGAGGGAAGGATGGCTTTATCCCATGCGTGAACGTTTCGTTGTTTATGTGGGTATGCAAATTACTTGGTATTACGTAAGACTCTTCCCATATCGCTCGAAAAATGAACATAATACAGGACATTCATTTTTAATTGTGCAGTCACATGATTATAACATTTCATTTATTCAAGACTGTTTCTCTAATGGGCCGAGCACCTTTTTGAGAGTAGTAGTCAAAACTTGTGTAGTAAATCTGCCATATTTTACTCACGTATGCACTCCTTTCCTTTGAACGCGAGGTCCTTTCTTCTTCTTCTTTTGCTTGACAAATTTTTGGCGAAATACCTTTAGATTGTAAATTTTTAGATGAAAACCTTTTTTTTTTCTTTTCAAAATTTTCTCATGAATTGTGCCTCCTCCCTTTAGAAAAACCTGGATCCACCCCTGCACAACGTAAAGCTGTCCCCCCCCCCCTCCAACACATAACTGCACAGCCCAACAACCAATGTATATAACAAACATTTTTATAATAATTATATAAAAAGATTTGGTGCAGCATAAAATATATAAAATATAAAGGTATATGCTGGGGATAAAAAGGACATAAAAATAATTGCATTATTCTGTGGCCGGCGGCGAAAGCATAAAAATATTAGATTCTGGATTGGCGGTGTTCCGGCGGTGTTGAAGCATGATCTTCCGCCGCCAGTGCCAGAATGTATATTTTTACGTACTTCGGGGGGGGGGGGGGGTAAGAAATATTTCCATCCACATTTCTTCCACATCGGCTGATAAATGCTTGATTATTATCATTTAGGGGGGGTGTCCCATGCAACTAAAGTCTGAATTTTTAAGTACATCGTAGCTTTATTCTTACAATCATGGACCTACTATGGCCTAAATTAATGATGCGAGCGCGAAGCGCGCAAGGTAATGTTTATTTTTATATTTCGCCTTGAAAATAAATATAGGAGCGCGAACTTTTTTATGAACATGAACATCTTAAACGGGTCATTTTACTCACTTTTGGTAATCACGCAGGGTATGTTCATCTTAAACAATTCGATTTGATTTATTGTTCTCGTAAATGCGTATTAGCATTTTCATAACAAAAGAAACATAATATCGTTTAAAATTTTGGCATGAATAATAAAGTGTACTTATTAAAAATATGATTCAACCCACACACACCAAATGATCCACACCCAACATATTATGATATTAACAATTAGCAGGACCGAGGATTGTCATTATAAGCACATTGCTTGGAAAAAAATAACTGAAAACCCGAGATTCAAACTTATTAAATTGCATTGATTATACAACAGAATGGTGCGAGCGCGGAGCACGAAGAACGAGTTGAAAATTATTAATATTTTGACATGAAGAGCTGAATCGGGTCATTCTAATCAAATACGGTCTTATGGTAAGTATAAAGTTTATACGCCAAGCGAGCTGATATTTGTTGAAATTAATATCTTAATACGAAACATTGTATAAACTGTTTTGTAATATTGCTGCATATTTTCCTGAATAATGATAAGAGCGCATGTAAAACGCAAGCTGATTTTTTAAAAAGTATATTCGCGATTGATTTTTTTTGTATAATGATTTCTACTTTTTCTGTTTTCAAATCGTTCCTCTTTTCTTATTTCATTCACTTTTCTTCTTCTTATATCCTTTCTTATCGTTCCTCTCTATTTCCCCTTTCTCTAGGCATAGATAGCAAAGCCCCAAGAAACTCCAGAATCCTGAGACGTCCAGATGGTATTTTGTACAAAAAAATGAAGTCACCAATCTAAAAATGTCACTTTAATCCGATTTTAAAAAATGTGGAAAGACACATGCAGGGTTCGGCGACAGGGCATATAAAGTTTAGTAATAAAATAGAGAAATGCGAGTAAACGCAAAGAGTTGAATTTGAAAAGTTTTTCGATTTTATATTAAAATCCTACATTTTTATTTCAATAGCATGTTCGTGATATTACTTATAACCCCTTATAACATTGCATTATGAAGGGTTATATATAGATATTCCCGTGATGCACATCAGTGTTTCCACTCCTCCCGAAATTTCGGGAAATTTTACCTTTTCCAGGAAAGGTTCCGAATGAAACAAATCCATGCAGGAAATTTCGGGAAATCCAAAGATTACAAGTAAACAATAATTAAACATAGCAACTGTCAACATTCATGTTATATTTTTAAAATTGTTTGCTGAAAGTTTCGGCTGGCTACATTTTTGTACAATTTTTGTTAAAATCAAACTAAAAATTCTAGGAAATGTCTATAAATTCGAGAAGTTTGTTTTGGATCTGTGGAAACACCGATGCACATGGCCTTTGTAAGCGGGGGTGCTAAATCACCTCCAAGATTTATATGGGGGTGATGTACAGGTTTGATCCAAACACCTTCATTTTGGTGCGGAAAACAAACTTTTTATTTTTGATTGTATGATTATTTTGCTTTAAATTTTAAGTATTTTCCTTTGTCAAAACTGCTATTTTGGTATTATTGGTTTTAGTAAACATGTGATATTCATCTTTTTCTTATTTTTATTTTCACATTTTTCCTTTCTTTTCTTTTTTCTTTCTTTCTTTCCCTCTTCCTTTTTAAGGGGGTAACTACCCCACTTATCTAAAATTTAGGAGGGCGTGCCCCTTCCCCTCGCTTCCATTTATCGCTACCTTTCCCATTCCCTTCGTTAGTCTGGTAACCTTATTTCGACGTCAAAGAGTCCACTCTATTGTTCTACAACACAACGAACATGACTAAAGAAAGAAAATTGGGAGAGAGAAGTAAAATGAAAGGATCTGAAAACGAAAATAAAACGACGTGTGACCAGGTTGAATTCTCTTATTCACAAAGTGCAACCCTGGACATGGAGGAATGGGGGGTCTGAACATGTGATTTTTGAAATCTTGAAATGAAAATCATTACATCATTATGGAATATAAACAGGGGAAAAGACAAACAAGAACATAGCAGACATTTTCGTTTCTAATATTAAAATGTCCTTTATTTTTTCTCCTATTTCTTGTGTTGTCCAAGGTTGGAGGTTGGTTGCTAGCGACCCCCTCCCTTCACGCTAGCGCATTTACACACTGACGAGGCGGATCGGAGAGATGAAATCATATATCTCCAGAATGGACGATGAAAAAAAAATAAAATTATTGAAAGGGGGAGCGGGAACGCTATAGATTATGCCTATACCTGCGGCCCCCTCAAAAAAAAATGGAGACGAGGGAAGTGGGAGGGGCGAGTAGCGTATAAGTTCTAAGTAATGATAATAATAGTAATAAAATAATATAATATATATATAGCACACGTGTCCATCTTGTTAGGTGCTCAATGTGCCCATGTATTATTATCACTGCTTGATTCGTGTGATCAAAACGAACATACCTATAATCCTTTATTTGAGCCCCTCAGCCGCGCAAACGAAAAACACTACGAACTTCCACAACCATGCAAGGGAGAGGGGGGGGGGGAGAAGTGGTGTTCATTTTAAAAAGTGATTATATTATTTTATTTTTTGCTCACGAGCTACACTCCATCGAAAATGTTCAAAATGTTTGTCGGTATAGCCCTTGATTCTACAAATGTATATCGGTAACGTGTACCGACGTCAGCTATACGACCATGAGTCTTGGAAGTGTTCAACACTCTCCTCAGTCACATTTTCTTCCACCATACCCAGGGCAGTACAGGCTTTCATCAGTTAAAGGTAGGGGTGGGAATTATCATTCACATTTTCCCGATAGGCCGCCAAAATCATTTTTTTTTTTTTTTTTTGGGGGGGGGGGCATTATTCACGTTATTATTTATTTATTTATTCATTTTATATTAGAGGGCTTGACCTAACTAAAGATCGAAGTTCTAATACAGTCTTATCTTACCTTATCTCATGAGGTCTAAATATATCACATGCAAGCTAAATTTATTGTATATTTTTATTTAGAACTGAGAATTGAATATTCTGGGCAGTTATTGTAATCATGAAGAAGATGCGTATCTAACGAAAAGATTCGTGCGAGCGCGAAACACAGAAGTAATTTTTAATATACTCACCTACAAAAGTATTCGTTTTGCAGTGACTCATGAATGTACATGTAATACAAATCTCACCAATCAATAAAATGCGAGAGCGAGTTGTACATTTTCAATATCTGGGACTAAAAAATGTATATTCGAATCACATTTTCAACCAAAAATTTGATGGATATATAAGCATAACTTTATGATGCGAGCGTGCATGAAGCGCGAACAGAAATTCTAATTTTCCGCCCGAAACTCGGACAATCTAAGCACTTTTTCTGTCATGTACAATATGAGTATTATTGAGAACTGAACATGTTAACCACGTTTTGAAATCATAACCTGGATGAGTATGTAATCAAACAATTAATGCGAGCGCGAAGCGCGTGCTGATTATTATTTTTTTTAATTCAGATCTAAAAACTGGAAAGTTCAAGTCCGTTTTTTATTTAAAGAAGAAACGTCATATTAGAGAATTAGACGCGAGGTGATTTTCCCCCTAGATTTAGACCTAAAACAAGACATAAAAAGCAATGGAACCATGAACAGAATGGCTATATATATATATATATAAATGTGTGAAGTTATACATGTACATGTTATACATATATACATGTACATGTTATACATATATATATATATATATATATATATATATAACTCAACAATCGATTAGAGCGCGGAGCGCAAGCTGATATTTCTTCCGACATGAAAAGTGGACTTTATTACATGGCGTATCTAGCCGGGGCGGCAATGGAGGCACGTGCCCCGGGTGCTACTTTCAGTGGTGCAAAAACGGGAGATAGATGCAAAGAAAGAAAGGGAAAAAATGAATAGAAAAAGCAAAGGAATTAAGACGCTGAAAAAAGGAATACCGCTGACGGTAATACCCCCGTTCTCTGGACCATTAATGCACTTTTCAACGTAAAAAAATAATCTTTCATGTCTTTACCCAGGGATGAATATTCGTGCAACTTTTAATTAGTGATATACTTATATTCTCTCCATGAATTCCAACAAACACTCCTTCTAAAAAAAAATAGTTTTTCAAACTCAAATGTCATAACTTTTCATCTATAGCTACGAGTTTGCATTATTTTTATACCTTTCTTTTCATTAATTCTTGCAAACAGTTCAGAAATATAATTTTCTGGTTTGTAAAGGCTTCTCACCACGCTCTGATTTTGATGAGGGAGATAAAAACTCTCCATTATACATTTTTAGGTGAGGATATACAAAATATCATCTCGCGCTTCGCGCTCACATTAGGGCCTACCCCGATGAGATACGTATCCTTTTCATGAATTCCTACAAAAAGCCCCTAAAATTATCCATGCTTTGATTTCCTCCCGTTTAGATTTTTTCAAACTCATTGTTCTTTAACCTCCCGCAAAAAGATTGGACAAAACTTCAACGTCTACAAAACTCTGCTGCCCGTCTCCTAACATACACTAAAAAGTATGACTCCATCTCGCCAATCCTTACATTGGCTGCCTGTTGATAAAAGAATCTCCTTCAAAATTATTTTACTATTATTCAATTTATTCTCTCTTCCCCAAAATATCTCCGCAGCTCTATCTCAAAATATCAGCCTTCACGCAGTCTCCGCTCGTCATTCTGATGCTCTATTGCTCCAGACACCCAGAACCAAACACAAATGGGGGGATGCATTCTCTGTTATAGGACCAAAGCTATGGAATCGATTGCCTATCCAATTACGCCAAATTTTCATCAACAGAAACATTCAAGTCCCAGTGAAAACTAAATTTTGATCTCCCATTAACATTCAGGAGAATTCAAATTCTATTCTTTTTCGTTTTCTATTGTTGTTGGGTGTTGTGTTTATTTTTCTACAAGCGCCATGAGCACCGAAAGGTGGACGCGTGCGCTATATAAGAAGCCACCAATTATTGTTATTATAATTATTATAATTATTATAATTATTATCATTATCATCATTATTATTAAGATTTCCCCTCAATATTAATTTTTCAGCTCGCCCCTCGTGCTTGCATGAAATGCTTAATTAGACAAGCATCGATATGTCCCGATTGTAGGTCTCAATATCAATAATTTTCGGCTCACGCTTCGCGAATGCGTTCATTGTCTGGATATGCATCATGTTAATTATTACAAAAAGTGCTTAGAATATTCCTTTTTAAGATCTTAATACTGAAAGTAATAGGCACGTGCTTAGCGCTCGCATACGTTGTTTTCGTTAGATACGCATCATTTTCATGATAAAAAAACCCGGACTAGAATATTATGTTTTATTTTGACTGGTCGAGTGCAGAGTATATACAATAGACCTATATTTTGAAAGGGGTGCGATTTTAGCACTTGCCCGGGCCTCGTTTGTTCTAGATACGCCACTGTGGACATGGTGGACATTAAATTAAACAATGCGAGCGAATAGCGCGAGCTGAATATTATTATGGCCCGACAACTGGACATTCTAAGCAGGTTTTTTTAATGTAAATATCAAATTATATGTACCTCATCAAACAATAATTGCAAGCGCGAAGCACAATAAGCTATTTTTTACATGTAGACATAAAAACTAGACATTCCTTTTGCACTTCTTGTAATAATGAATACGAAGGGTATATCATGCTCAACAATATATTTTTTTTTAATATATAATTGATCATGACTGGACGTTGTAAAACAATAAAGAACAAGCTGTTTGTAGCGCGAACTAAATTTACTGACATAAAAGTGAATATATTAAAAGCGCTGCCCAACACGTAAGAAACTTGTGAAGATGATAATGGAACAGTCTGAATGATGCGAGCGCGAAGCGCGAGCTAACAATTTTGGCGACTGGGACATATGGCTGGGCAATTTTAATCACTGTACGTAAAAAAGAATGGGCTTGATTGTAAGGCGATTTAGACCTAAAACCTATATACATTCAAATCTCTCTCGGAACATGAAGCAATTAATTAGAACCGCCCTGTGTGACAGTATATTCTAATCACTGTCGGTATAGCATATATATACACGGAGTAATGGAACATTCCTTCGTGACCCAACAGTTATATCATTTTTCTGGTAGGTGTCAGTCCGACAGCCTCTTTTCTTTTCATTTTTTTCTTTCCTTCTTCCACTTTTCTTCTTTCTCACTTTTTCCATCCTCACTTCTATTTTCCCCCTCTCCCCCCTACCCCGACATGGGAAGGGGGGGGGTCATACCCTGTTAGAGACGGCCTTTTAATATCGACGGAAATACAATTATGCTCATTCACAAGAATTTGTTTTAAAATACACGAATTTAAGTGTATTGTTATGTGATAGTTGTGGTGATGATGTATGACTAATTGTTCCATGGAATTTGAATGTTTCAGTGATTGGATCGAGCAGAAAAGGGAACTTTCGTGATTGATAACGTGTGACTAATTACACTATTTCATTTTTCATTATTTTCCCCAAATGAATGATATCATGAGGATATATTATTTTACATTTGTTTTATATTGATTTGTTATACTCGTATTTATTAGAAATTTTCATATTGTAATGCTAATTTAATTAATTTATTTTTAGGGACCCCGGGGAAGAACAGGTTGGCTATCAATAGCCAATCTGAAACGGGTCTATCCCTACGATTCTGTATTACATGCATTGTAAGCTTCATTACTGTTATATTTCAATTTGTATAATAAAAACAGAATTATAAAAAAAAAAAAAAAAAAAAAAAAAATTGTTATATTGTTTTTTTTTTATTATTTGATTATGTAATGTTATTTTGTTTATATTTATGCATTTTTTTAATCGTGAATATAACCAACCAATATAAACAATACCAGATCGAAGGTAAAGGATGCTTCATATACGCTGAGGTTTCATATAAATTGTATAAAGAAAATCAATAACCAATTTACAGGTTTTCAGGTAAACGAGCTAGAAAAGAACACAAAACACTATTTTCACGTAAGGTTCATATAGTAATCAGGGATGTGTAAAAAAAATCAGACTTCTTTTTTACTGTAAAGAATTTACGGAAGGAGGATCGAGAGAGGGGAAGCAGAAGAAAAGAAAAGAGCGGCCGAAAGAAATGGAAAATGTAAAAGAAAAGTGATATGATTTGAAAGATGTCATGAGCGGATTATATGGCGGAGAAACTGAAAGAATTATTGACCCCAATCATGGATAAAATTAAATACGATTCCTACCCATTACAAAAAAAACATTCAAATAAAAAAAATAAAAAACCAACAAAGTTTATGGATAATAATTTGTAGGTCTAATAGTCATTATAGTCCGGGGTCTAGGATTTTGGGTTTGCAACTACCCTATCTACCACGTTCCAAAATAAAGTTCAAAACGGATAGGCCCCGATCGATCGGAGGGGGGGGGGGGGCAATACGTTGATCATGTTGATCATATAGTTTCTCCCCGGGAGTTTCTCATAAGCATCTTACGTGAAGATAGGCCTACCGAAGATTTTGATGGGATGGGAAATCCGGGATGGGAATATCTTTGTTGGGGGAGCTCGTGGAGAACGTAAAAAAAAAAAAAAAACACACACACACACACACCCTAACCCACGATGGTGGATGTTTCCATGCCAGGGGGGGGGGGGGGATCGAGAAGGATAGGTCACTGCCTTTATTCCGAGTTCCTACCCAGCTATGCCCCGTGCATGTAAACATGCACATGACACACGAAGGCCTGTGACTACGTGGACGTAACATGACCAGAGTGGAGTTCGGATACATATTACAGCTCCATGATATTGCATTACATGGAGCTATATTGCATTCTCTTCTCGAATCAGTCGACAGACGTTTGCTATATCGTGACCAGGTAAAAGAGAATTATCAACAACCACAAGGATATATCTTGTAGTGCATGCAAAGGTAAACTAAAGAAAAGAACAGAGGGGATTTTTTTTTTTGGGGGGGGGGGGCACAATATAGCTTCTGGAAAATCACGCTCCATCCCCGGCCCCCATGATCCACAAAAAAAACTACTATTACTCTACACTGTAGATCCGAGATTGTATTTGTAGCCCCGGTTTGTCGCGTTCTTTTCTGTTGTTGTCGTTTTATTTGCTACTAATTTACGTCGCCAAAATATAAATTCATCAAAATCCCATGGTCTGTAAGTCTACAAAGTTCATTATGAGGCATACATATAGCATATTCAAATGTACAGACCACAGACGGAATGGACATTCACGAGTTCGACACAGTTTGACAGTATGATCATGGACCTATGATATTCCCCCAGTGTTATGCACAAGCGACACACACGTACAGCTACACCCTTTCACACAGGCAATAAGCAACGCACATGCATCGATCGCTTATCGCACACACCGAGCGGAGACACAGAAAAAACCCAAAACAAACTAACTTCGCCCACAGATCCCAAACTTTCACATGGGTATTTTTGAGCTGTTAGTCAAATGTTCATACCATTTTCAAAAAGCAATATGATATTTTTTTAAATTGCTCACAAAGTGAAACAATCCCTTTAAGTGAAATAATGATGAAAAAGGACAATAAAAAGAGATAGGCCTAAGAAAGGCAAATATATAATACTTCTGACAGACGATCACCAATCTTAAAAATGACAACGTGGGAATAGATATGTAGATAGCAAAACGTGAAACCAGTAATGGAAAACAGAAATAAAGTAAGTGTTAAGCGCTATAGCAACTGCAAGTATGATTATAATTATTATTGCTGTTATTGTTATTTTTAGAAGTAGAAGTAGTATTATTATCATTATTCGTATTATTATTATAAAATTCAAGAACATGAATAGAATAATGTTAACAGTGTTAAAATAAATTGAACACATGATCCCTCAAGAAGGAATGACAATGTTCAAATGGAGAGGGATCATGATTATTAGACGAACAAAAGTTCTAAGACAACTTTACTGGGCTACACTTCTAATCGTGGAGAGAGCTACCCATGGAAGGATAGCCAATCTGTCGTCGAGCTACGAGCCACTTGCCCAGAAACTTCCGGCCAATAATAAGACGAGGATCCGGATGTTGATCATGATCGCTGCTGATATCTTGTTTGGGGTGTCACAACAGAAACCTGGTCGCGTGCATGCAGTAGAGATATTCTTAGGCATCCCCAGCTTTCTAGGTCGGTAATTTTGGGATAAGATAACCGATTTTATGTACCGAGGCTACTAGGATGGGTAGAGTTTAAAGAATGAAAGGGAACATGAATAATTGGGGGATTGCGAAGGGAGAGTTTCCATTTCCTCATCAATTTGTATTTGAGGTCCAACGTATAGACCCTTGTGTTGAGTTAACATGTTGACGATGAACATTGACATGCATGTCCTTTATAATTGAGAAATAGTGGAGATTGAATTTGCCTTTAAAAACAAAATATATGATCCAAAGACATATAGGGAAACACTAATATCTCGCTGATGATACTGTTTATGGTTGATAATCTGCACGGAAGGGGAAAGACCGATGTTACAACTTATTTACTGAGAAACTGCGAGAAGAGGACTCTGATAGAAAAAAATGAGAAGAAAAGAACGAAATGAATATGTAGGTACGAGAAAACATAACGTTTCTAATTTTAGCAAGATTCAAGAGTTGCATGAATACTTCATCACGATAGCGAATCTCTAACCCAGTATCAAATGATTTACCTAAAATTATCTTTCATCTATATCGGGTCTAGATAGCCCACATTCAAAGCACATCCCTGTCACGCTTTTTATACAACATGATCCATTTTCTAGTGTAGAAATGATATTTTGATATTTGAAATCCAAGACCGTGAATGACAAATAATGTCCAGTCAAAGATTATTTCTGTCGAATGATGGTTATGATTAGTAAGCGTGGTCAAACAGAGGCTAGCTTACAAGCTGGACTGTCCATTGAAACAAAATATGAGTAGTAAAGATTTAGGATGCATTTGATAAAATCTAACTATTGTTCCTATTCCGGTGGGACACATGAGACTTTAAGATTGTATCTTCATCATTATTCACTTACTATAAAAAGTTGTAATTCCATATTGTATTTTAATGGACGCCGAACATAATTATCGAGCTATATGGGACAAATAAAGGAAGGTTGAGGTCAAATTATAACAGGGCGGCAATTTCTTTTCTCGACCGAGGTTAGGGCGAGACTCAATTTTTATGTTGGTCTGTCACGTCAACACATAAAAGATCAATGAATTATTAGTATATGCGAGGGATATTTGATAGCGACTGATCGAGATAATTATCCATTTTCATAGGTAATTTTAGCATTTTGTACTCATAACAACATACATGACATAATCAGCCAATAGTTTGAATATGATGCCACGGCAATAATGTTGGAAGGTTGGAGTCAGGGCCATGGTAACGATTTTTTTACTAGGGGTGCCGATGTAAATTTGACATGCAAAAAAAAAGCAAGAAAAGTTTTTCACTACAGAATGAAGGCAACTTTGCTAACATTTCTCAATTTTTAACACATGCAAAAAAAGAAAGAAAATATTTTCACTACAGAATGAAGGTAGGCCTTAATTTTGCTAACATTTCTCAATTTTTAACACATGCAAAAAAAAATAAAGAAAAGATTTTCACTACAGAATGAAGGTCATTTTGCTAACATTTCTCATTTGTTTTAACACCTACCTGAATTCCAGGGGGTGCTGCCAATGAAGAATGATACACCCTCTCTCCAGCTGGAGGAGTGACAACCCTTTCTAAATGTTGTCTTTACCACTTTAAATGGTTCGACCCAACACTCAAATTGTTGATTTAACATTTTCCTTTTTAGCATAATATGTGTGTGTGGGGGGGGGGGGCTGACCAGCAAAAGTCACAATCAGATGGTCATTTTTACCGTGTTTGTACATGGCTTTAGAGTAATTAGTATTATTGTGGGTTTTTTTTTTTTTTTTGGGGGGGGGGGGGCTCAGTCTCACAGCCTCCTCCCCCTGTTCCGTTATTCCGTTCCTGTTACTAACATCATTTTATAAACAGAGTGAGAAATGGGTTCAGTTTGTTTGAATTGTGAAAGCTTCGTCCTGAGAACATATATATACAACGACGTTTATCAAGAATTTGCCAAATGTTATCTTTCATCTAGCATTCGAAGCCCGACATCCATGTCCTATATTCAGGAATGTGACACCTTGTTCGGCTGTAAATATCTTGGATTATGATCTTTTGAGTGACAACTTCTATCTGACCTGATGATGTTAATTTAAAGTCGTGACTAAAGAACATAGTCAACAAACCCAGTTTACTTTCAGAACCATATCAGTATCAGCATGGGAGATAATATGTCATACCTTTGATGATTATGTAACGATTCTAATCGACTGATGAGACAATAATATTAAAATTTTCGCTATTAGTTACTATTTTCTATTAATGAAGTAACTAAATATCATATTAGACCAATGCTCCACGCCTAAAATTAGACTTTCATTGAGAAAAGATCGGACTCAAAGTTTTAATGATATTCTGTCGATCTTTGAAAATTGAATTTTTAAGGGAGGTATGGATTTCACTTATAAAAATAACGATAATATTTATGCAATAACAAACAAAATATTGATGCAATTATGTAGATAATCATAACATTTATATTATAACAAATGAAATATACCACGATGAATAGCAACATTTTTATTACATCTATCGCATAATCAATAACATAATCAACCAATAACACATTACCCTCAATTTTCGAAATAACATAATCATAATTCTATACTTTCCTGCACCGTCGGTTATTTTGGGACAAAAGTGCTGTAATTTAATTTCAAAAGTTTTGTCTAAATCCTGAATACAGCCACTGACAATATGTCAACAAGTTTTAGACTTGACTGACATCAGTTATCTATACCTCATATTATTGAGGGCCCCGTTGAATTTAAATCGGAAGTTTTCATATTTATCCTGATGACTATACCCAAACGATGGCTACATCCAGAATAAATCACAGTAATTGTGTCAATCCCCTGCATGCAAGGTATTGTGTAACGCGATTGAATTATAGCATCATATCTCGTTTGGCTCCGTATACAAAGCTATGAAGTATTTTGGCAAGAAAAAGATAATATGAAGAAAAATGTCATCCTTATATTGTTATCTTCTTAGTACCTGGTTTATTTCCTTTATCATGGATTAACAACCAGGATATCTAAGTCCTGGATATATTCGAAAAAAATTGGCAAATCTTTCTCCCCCATCTCCTGACCCTCCTCTCTCTTCTTATTACTCATCTCTCCATTTCATATGTTAACACTTTTTTCTCTCTCTTATCTCTCAAGATGCCTTGTCTACATAATTTTGTAGTTCTTACCTCAAAGACCCTCATCTCTCAGTCTTTTATTGTTTTATCGGAGAAACGTTTTTTAAATTTTGGATGATGGTAGATCATGCAGTGTTGCGAATCTGATGCTTTCTGACCAAGCGTTCATATTAATTTTCCATAATAACGATTCTTTATGTCAATAGCACTTATCGAAGGTTACATTCCCAAGTGACCACATCAATTGTAAACAACCAAAAATGTTGCTTAAAAGAAACTAATTACACCTTTTCTGATTTCAAATATAAAATGTATGGTGTTCCTCACCTTGCATGAAGAATATTGTGCGGAATTGCCTCCGGATTGGTCTTTTCATACTTTCAAATCACTTTTGCATCCACTCCACCATTAATATTTCTAAAAAGATTTAAGCTGAAGAATCCTCTTTAAAAAAAGTTTTAAACAAGAATTGCTATTGGAAAGTAGGAAACAGTGTGGCGAGGATATCCTTTAGTAACGTGATGTCATCAATACAATAATCTTATTTCTACGCAATGTATTCAGCAATGTAATAAGTGATTGGTGGGGATTTTTTTTTTTACCTGATTGCTAAGAAAGCATGAATGCTTGTAATCAAGCAACCAGAGGACCGACTGCTTAAGGTCCTCTCCGAAGGACCTGGTAATGAGGATTAATGCCTTACCAAAGGGCACTAGCGCACCAAGTGGGATCGAACCCGGGTCACCAGAATACGAATCCCCCGCTCTACCGACTGAGCTATCGCGCATCCTAATAAACACACGAACTATTTTTCTTTCGTTTGATTTATGCATTTTATTAATTTAATGAATTTCCATATTTACACGGGATCAACATATACAGGAATAGGAGTATTGTACAAAAATAGATACATCATTACAGGTATTTAATATTGCGAGGAACAAGAAGATGAAACTAAAATTCTTAATAAGGGTAAATAAAAATCTATTAGCCCTGAAATCATAAACAGGTAGTTGGTTGTTCTAACAAAATAAGTAAACTGAATAAGACATAGCTTTTGAGAGTAAAATGAAATCATACAACATTCATAATCATTAAAAAAACATAATAAAAAACAACATTGGCATAGAAAACATTTATTTTATATTGATTCTTCTCATAAAAACTAGATTTCTTTGATAATAATATCAAAAAAAAATTTAATGAAAAAAGGAATAGTCGGTAAAGACAAAGCATTTACTATCTAAATTAACAAATCTTAACAATAACCTATATTTTTAGAGGGTAAAGAAAAAAACACACAAAATATCTTATTTTCAGCTACTGAACAAAATCAAGAACAACACAATTTCATAAATCTTACTCGCACTATACATAATTATATCTATTGATATGATTGAGAAATTAATCATTGTTGCACACATTTATAGAATTGTTGCATAAATAATTTTGTTGCAAATTTAGCAACAAATACACATTTCAAAATAATATGAAATCAAATCTATAAATTTTCTTGTATAAAATTCATCCGTTACTATTGCTTTGTATAAAAGTAGTAAGTAAAATAAAATGAGAAATCATCGATGTATCTTTAAAGTAAAAAAAAATGTTGACTACATTTTCTCTGAAAACGTTATAAATTGCTATGTTGTTATCATAATCATTCCCTTATAATGATGCAATGACACTTACTCCCGCAATAGTGACAATTTGACTTTTTAAATTTTTGGACACAATTAATGGAAACTATTAATAGCAATAAACCTAAATTGATTGATACTGCGTATTAAAGCGTTTTCTATTCTTGGGTCACGTGACCATGTTGCATGGAATGAGAGAAACTATCACCACGGGAGCTATAGTGTGAGTCAGGGGGTAAGCTCTGACAATCCTAATCCAAAATAAATCCCTTCTTAATCCGTTGAGAGAATGAACAGCGAGATGGCTCAGACACGGTAGGGGCTGTCAAAAGATGAATGGAGTGATCTTTCGTTGTTAGCCCCCCTGAGTTTCGACTGATGAAGACGTTTGTATAGGTATTTCTGGTTTTAGTGATGTCTATGTATGTTGTAGTACGCTCATGACAGAGCCACACCATTGAAACCGACTCCAGACCGATCAAAGCTATTACCCCTATTACGTTATTTCGAAAGGCATACCATCGGTCGTTTTGAAGTCAGTTTCGTTGGTGTGACTCTTGCATTTAAAGTGCTCTGAATTCGGTCATTACTTAAAGTGTGGCGCAAATGTCTTGTCCATGCTTCGTGGGGAATTCACTGTTAGTCAATTGTGTGTGATAGGATAAAAGATGTGAATATATAACTACAAAATTGAGTTTTTTGAATTGCGTATTAATCATGCATTCTGAATGACAGTTCAGTGTACAGTGCTGTCAACCGAATAAGTGAATTGTTGAAGGAGAGGGGAGCAGTATAGGAAAGAGACTTTGATACCTATAGTTGTTTTAATTTTTCTGCATTTGCAAGATGTAATCCAGCATGATTACATATACACATACTTCGAAATTCTCAGATGATTTTTTTCATGTATTCTTCTGAAACATTTTATAAAATTATCACTAATTTCCGTTTCCATCTTATATTCTGTATACATTGGCCCTGCAGCGGAGGCGTTAAGATCTCGCGTGAAAATGCAATTAAGCAACACTTCCTCAAAATTACCTAATTTCATGAACCTTCCAAGTTCAGAGATTATAAGCTATAGGTATTCGATAATAAGTCATCGTTGGTCTTAAGAAAAAAAAGAAGGATGAGGCCTTATGTTACACCAGTTTCTAAAATTAAACCCATGAGGTGCTTCCATGTCTCTTAAAAACGGCGCCAACTTAAGAAAGATCTAAGATCAACTTCCGCCATAGATTGGGGTGAAGATTACCGTGCTTTCCTTCACATTTTGTCATTCGCGAATTTTTTTATCTTCAGCCGCGTGACAAAGCAATATAAGATAAAGAGGATGAAAATATACCATGTAGTTGAGGAGTACAACTTTCGAGATAGGATAAAGATTCTTAGATTGAAGACATCTTAAATACCTTAGCAAACTCTAAGGACTTTGTGATCTTAAGCGGAAGTCATAGCCAGATGATTTGACAATATTCATTTCCTCTTACATACAGTTATGTATGAATAATTGTCTAGAAACCTTTAATAAACCAACAATTGATCCAAGCGTTCTGAGAATATATCTGAAACGATTGATTGATCAAACTCTTTATACCGGTATAGGTATCATTAAACTAAAGTAAACTGCTGTCAAGTGAGCGTTGCTTAGAAACAAGTGGAATGCCTCTGGCCGTCTCACCTGCATCACGCGATTCAATATAGCAGCAGTGCTGATTTTGAAAACTACTATAACTCGCACAAGATGTTCAGTGATACTTGGTTACTCTTATTTCCACGTTTTATGAACTAGACCAATACACTTATAGAGATATGATGGCAATTCAACAAATACCCCCAACGTGGCCAAAGTTCTTTGACCTTACATGACCTTTGACCTTGATCATGTGACCTGAAACTCGCACAGGATGTTCAGTGATACTTGATTACTATTATGTCCAAGTTTTATTAACTAGACCAACACACTTTCAAATTTATGGCTGTAATTCAACAAATACCCCAATTTGGCCAAAGTTCATTGACCCTAAATGACCTTTGACCTTGATCATGTGACCTGAAACTTGCACAGGATGTTCAGTAATACTTGATTACTATTATGTCTAAGTCTCATGAATCAGATCCATAAACTTTCAAAGTTATGATGGTAATTCAACAGATACCCCCAATTCGGCCAAAGTTCATTGACCCTAAATGACCTTTGACCTTGGTCATGTGACGTGAAACTCATGCAGGATGTTCAGTGATACTTGATTAACCTTATGTATAAGTTTCATGAACTAGGTCCATATATTTTCTAAGTTATGATGACATTTCAAAAACTTAACCTTAGGTTAAGATTTTGATGTTGATTCCCCCAACATGGTCTAAGTTCATTGACCCTAAATGACCTTTGACCTTGGTCATGTGACATGAAACTCAGGCAGGATGTTCAGTAATACTTGATTAACCTTATGGCCAAGTTTCACGAACTAGGTTCATATACTTTCTAAGTTATGCTGTCATTTCAAAAACTTAACCTCAGGTTAAGATTTGGTGTTGACGCCGCCGTCGCCGCCGCCGCCGCCGCCGCCGTCGCCGCCGCCGTCGCCGTCGGAAAAGCGGCGCCTATAGTCTCACTCTGCTATGCAGGTGAGACAAAAAACCCAAAACATGAAAATGACTTAAAGTCAAGTTTTTTTTACGTATCTATAAATTTGAAAAGGATTATCACATTACAAAAAAGGCAAAATAATTTTCTTTGCATGATGTTATGATCGTCTGATGACGCCTAATTCTTGAAGAGATAACTATGTAGGGCTACTCATCCCCTTTACCAGAGTTCACCATCACCATGATCACATGTAGACAAAATAACCCTCATTACATCAATATCCGATCCCGGACTCGCAGAGGGGCAAATTTTGTTCCTGCGCCCCAAACCCTACAGACCAACCAGAAATCTGGCAATGCCTATACCTACGGGCCCGGAAAGGTATTCTGAAGGGGAAACCGCAGAATAAATGATTATTTTGAAATCTCTTATGGAATAAAATTTAACTTCCGAATAGCTGGACGAGTTGCCCCTTGCAGCCCAACTGAATTATCGAAAAAGGAAATGAGGGCTAGAACTGTACCTTTAGGCATGGAGGGACGTGCACGGAGTGGAAACCCACATGAAAGTAATTTGTTTCTTTTATTTTGTTTTGTAAATCATTGCCTAAAGTGAAAAGAAAACTAGGGATGTCGACAATGAAGTGAATCTTGATATATCCTGTCCATACGACTCTAATCAACAAAACAATTAGGAAACAGATTATTTATTGGCAGGATTTGAAGTGCGTAGAATAATGGAAGCCAGAAATTATAATCCTTTTTGTGTAAAAAAAAAAGATATTGCAAGCGGAAAGCGACGATATCAATGGATTTGTTTGCGTATGATAGCAAAGCTAAATCATGTAAAAAGTGAAAGAAAGAAAGTTATTTTATTCAAAAATTGCAATTTCAAACAATAAATGATATCATAATACTGCATTAATTTGTTTTCAATATTTTGCTGTTTTTTGCCTCATAATAAATTTTAATGATGGTAAGTTACTCGCTGTTTAAGGGTAATTATTCGGATCACAGGCTTTAAATAGAATAGCTACACGACAACCATGTTATATCATCAAGAGTCAAAATAATGACATAAGGATTGAAAATATATTTGCAGCTCGAAGTCATCGAGAACATGAAAATGGAGAAAACGAATTTTTTTCTCCTCTAAGATTAACCTAGTCATGATAATTATATTCCATGATCGGTCAGTGTCCTATTTAATGAAAACATTGACAACCCCTCTGTCCTCTCAGTAGGGGAAAGATTCATTTCGTGATTAATGAAAAATCATGCTATTCCTGATGATGGAGTCACGTGACAGCACATCTAGGAGTCGAGTAACATCATGTCATGTTGGATGTTAGTCGGGATTAATGAGATTTAAACAATCGTCAAAATTGAATTTATTTGAATATATGTCAAGTGATAGAAATATTTTTTTCACATGGCGCTCCTGACGTCTTAAAACTTTATTCTCCTACCCCTATCTTTGCCTGAGCCCTCCTGATAAGGTGGTCGTGCACCCAAGGAATCCAAACCTAAGTACAAAAAATTGTTTTCCTGGTAACAGCGCCAAATCATATTGATATGCAATTTCATTTTCGTTAAATGATCTTCTGTGTTTCAGACTTGAAACGTTTCAGAGTATTCTAATCATTTGATAAAAATAGATCACAATGTAAACAAAATTAAACAAAGTAAGAATTAATGTATTTGTATTCTTGTTCAGACATACAAGATTGTCAATGAAAATACACAAATTGAACATTACGTTTGATATCTGAATTATCAGAATATTATAATTGCATTATCAGCCATCCCTTTGCACTTTTTATTGCTTTGTTTGCAGTACCACACAATATATAAAGTCCGAATCGTGCCTTGCACAATGCAAACTCACTCGAAAGGTCGAAGTTATGTTTTTATCACCAATGATTTATTATTTTTGACCTCTTTACTAATGAACGCTCGGTTTCTTAACCTACATGAGAAAGCAAAGACTCCTTGGAGGATCCACCTGTTTTTTACACCCCTAGATTCTTAATATTCGTCATTCAATATACAGTATTGTGTCGTCAGCTTAGTCACCCTGGGAGCAGCCAATATGACCTAGTCATGATAATGTAATGATTTAATGGATGACATTTTGTCGATTTGTTATGGCTATTTAAGGTTACAAGTTTCTCCATTCGGGGAGGGGTTTCCCATTTATCCTGTGGTCTAGACATTTTCTTTTTTGTTCATCGGTGTTTCAGTTAATCATTTTTCTCATTATTTGAAGTTTCTTATCTAACTGACTATCGAGTGGCGAATACAAGAAGTCGGTCGGGAATTAATGAAACAAAATTTGTCGGGTCAAACCAATGCTAATTTTCTTGAAGTCACAATAAAGAATGTATTTTGGATTACAAAAAACCATATTCATGACAAAAGACATTGTACTTTCACAATCAACGCTGACAGAACACTTGCCTGGTCTAAGACGACTCTTTCAATTCATTCAATATGTCATCATTTCAAAGAATAGCTTTACGAGATAATTAATTGCCAAAAGAGCCTCATATCTTGTTTTAACCAAACATTTCCCGAAGACAGACTAAAAATAGCGAGCGAGTCGAACAAGACCCCCATTTTAGTACCCCAAATCTTCGTCGAATCTTGAACACGTAAAATCCTGATCGTAATAATACTCACTGTTTTACGCTATACTGGGCCCTCCGATTGAATTTCCTGATATATTGACAAGCTGTACTTTTGCAGAAGTTTGTTGTAACGGAGGGGGGGGGGGTGCATGATACAAACATAATGAATGAGCTAAATATAGACACTTAAACCTTCCCCTTCCTTTTTGTGAAAATGAATTAAATAATTCTTGCAGGAGAATGAAGAAAAAAAACCGACTCTTCACTGAAATCTTACAAGGGTGTGGAGAGGTTCCCTGTTTTATTTCAGACACTGACCTGGAAGAATTATTTAAGGTACCTAGGTTACAATTTGGTATCTATTTTGGAAGTCGCGACAATTTAAAACTGACCTTTTTAAATGAAAATATGGCACCTATATGCTGCACAAGCAGCAAATTAGCTTAACATGAAGTGGTCAGAGTGTGTTAAATTTTCCTAATTGCAGTTTCAGTGGCGGTATATAGATAAGACATTGACTGACGTCATAAAGGGTAGTTCCACTAAGAGGGGGTAATTAGTGACAAGTTGACCGTATGGTGTCGTTAAAAAAGGGAAAGAATTGAAGATCGGCGTTGATGGAACTTAACTGACTTTACTTGTTCAAAGTTAGCACACACAAATATCCATAAGCATCAGACAGCTCTATCTGTAGTAGAATTGGGACTGAGTATTTTCATGAATTGAGATTGAATAATAACCTTTTTAAGACGTATATAATTTGTTTAATTGATCGAGCAAGAAACGCTGAATATTGGGAGTATTTTAGTATTATTGTTGTTCTGCCACTAGCGTTATCTCCAGTAGAAGTGCGATGATGTTACAATGACCTTCATCGTGACAAGGGTATTTTACACAAACGGCTATAGATGGATGTCGTGTGTGTATGATGTTATCTTCATATTCCCTTCCGCTCCAAAATTATTGGATAGCGTGACCACAATTCCCAGCCCCCGATCGCCACTTCCATAACAGTCACCAATCAGCCAAAAATCATTTGGGAAATGCAATGCGGGTTTCACCTTACGATATCAACCCCATTTTTGAAATTAACAGTAAATGCCAGCTAACAGATAAGACAGTATCTTTAATGATGGAACATGGTATTAGATTAAAAGCGTTAATGTGAAGTCCTGGTATCAAATTATTATAGGGACCATGATGTCAGCAGTTACTTCACCTGTATGATTACTGAAATGTTTCTGTATTGTACTGGTTTGTGTTATATTGAAAATTAAAAACTTTGCCAATGGCGGCCCAAAAGCCAGTTATAATTCTCATCACATGGATGATGATAATGAACGGAAACCCTACGGTAATTTGATTATGAACCAAACTGTCAATATACATATTGTCAATCTGTGCCAACAGCGGAAGTGGAAAAGGAATAGGCAAGTAATGAAGTGCGAAACCTTCTGAGATTCTGGTACAAACTTAGAACATAGTTGCCCGAGGATCCCTGGAAGGGGTGATCTTTGGATACGTCTTACACCCCAATACACACTTGTTGGGCTTCGAGAATGATGCTTCTCTTAGCCTGCAGGGGTTCATTATAACATCCATGGCTTCGAGATATATTTCTGGCACTCATCATTGCTTTTGTTCTTAGAACCTTTCCAAATTTGCACTAAGTTCAGACACGTTCAAAGACTCCAGGGGACAGGTTAGACATGTTAGATAATCAGATTCCAGAAACTTCCTTGGCGATTTCGCAAGTATAGCATGCCCGAAACCAGATGTCAAGATATACAAAGGTATCTTGTACCCCTTTTAAATATGTTGAAAGGGTTTACCCTTACGCCCCTTCCGGGGTACATTCCTACACCCCTTCCGGGGTACATTCCTACACCCCTATATGAATGTATACACATCACAAGACTATGAGCATGCATGGTGATGGAATCCCCGTCACCCCTACGGACTCCAGTCAGGGTCATTATACCTGAGCCGAAGGGATCAAAGGGGTAACACCTGTTCCCTCAAGACTTTGACATCTTCGGAAGATCACTGTGACTGGTAAGATCAAGAAATGGGTGTATAATTAGGGATGCATCATCACACTCTATGGGTTCATCATTTTGGTGTAACCTCTACAACACGACATTGCAAGGAGTATTTTAGAAAATCCCACGGGTGAAATAAGAAATGTTATGAGCATGGATATGCTGGAATAAATTATGTATTTTGTGTAGAGTCTATAGAAATATCAATTATTTACCTGAAGGTACACATTCATATCCTAAATCAATCTTGACAAATTATGAGACAACGCATGTTACTCAAAACTGTTTGATTCACTAGGTATTTAGGGATAAAGAAACAGTTCAAACTAATCAAATTAGGGAATGTTGGTTATGTATACCATGAACACTAAGCAGGGGCACCGTCGCTCTCAGGTTATGTAGTATTTAGTCTGGAGAGATTTTTTCTTGTCATTCAGTATTTATATTCTTCTCATTTAGTGATTTATATGTTATTATCAAATTACATTGTTGTTTATATCGCTGAACACCTGCTCACCAAAATGCATTATATTATGCCAACATGAAGAATGAATTGACAGAATCAAACTACAAAGAGACGGATGTGATAGTGAGGTCCACTTTCGAACCATTGCATCAACGTGGTGTCGAAATCATGAATGATCTTTCTTTTTTTTTTTACCTATAAGGATGCGATTAATTTTGTCCCTGTGTTCAGCTGTGAGTATCCTATCAATCTAGTTCTTTCTTTCAGGAGGGCATGTCGGGATAGGCACCGGAAATCACGTATATCATATTATGCGAGTATAACTCAACTTTCGGACACGTGTCTAAATTTGGCCGCGTAAAAGGATCACAAGCCGTGGGTGTAATGCCGTCATTGTGTCGAAACATTGATACATAATTCCAAATAACAAACAGATCCATTTTCGGCATGCATTTGTCAAAAAGGGCTGGGTTTACAAAAGGTTTGCCAACTGCACTTATAACGAAGTTCAAACGTGCCAGCCTCCCTTTTTGCATGATACATGTACGTACTATGGAGATGATTTGACGCGGTGATATCAAATATTGTCATGAATAATGATGAATTTAAAAAATTGCATTTTTTAAATAAATTAGTTATATTTACTTGGTTGGTTGAACAAGTGCATAATTTTGACAACTGATGTCTGATGATCGAACGGATATAGGTCATGGAAAAACCAGTCTAAACGTACCACATGTTATAAACCTATCAATGTCTTGGAAAGAAAGATAGGAACTAATTAATGTAATCTCTCACGTTCCCATGGTTGTTCATCACTGACGTATCACCTCTCCTAAGGACAATTAACATCGGCCCTAGTTTCACTTTCGAGATTTCGCATGAATTTTGTGACCGAGACAATTATGAAAGCACTGATACATGGTTGGAAGAACATGACATTTTTAATCTATATTTCATATTTAAAAAAATTGAGAAGAAGTCAAAGAAATGTGCATATAAGAGTTTAAGGAATTAGATTCCAAGAATTTCGTTTTAGTATTCTTTTGAATGATTATAGACCAATACGATGACTCTCATTAAGAAACATATATTAGTAGCATGGAGGCGTACTAGCGTAACATAACATAACAAGAAGAGTCACACCCTGATTGTTTTTAGCCTCATAATGAATGAATCCTCACTCTCCACATTGAAAATACAACATAAAAAATTCAAACTCATAGGAAAAGTATGAATCAAACGTAAATGTGTCATTACACATTCACAACAGTTCTATGACAATCACATTCTAATACATACCCTCAAGAATGCATTTCATCTTTTGTCATTCAAAATAATTTTCTCAAAATTGCATTCTGCGTATTTCTCAATTCTTTGGCACTATTATTCATAAAGCATCATTCCAATACCAGTGATGCGAGAAGGCGCTCTTTCGAGTCACACATCGTAGAGATAATTCTACAAGAAGACACAATGTGCTTACCATTGCATGTATCAGTTTACATATGTTTTCACATTTCATCCTCAACGATTGTTTAATTCAATCAATTATTTTCTCTTGAGTTCATGCTTCTGACGAATCGTCACTTCGTGGGTATCCAAATGTCTTGAATTCCACAGTGCTTGCATCACTTGCATGTTCATCTTTGATAGAACCGGATACGGTAGAAACATCACTCCTGTCGCTTCTCGAATCTTTCACCACGTCTTTTGATTTCTCCTTTATTTCAAATGAAAGTGTGATATCGACGGTAGGAATCTCTTTGTTCAAGGGTTTCACTACATCACCAGGAGATGGAATCATTTTTGACGATTTCACTTTCTCATTCATAGGTTTTATTGTTTTCGACGATTCCATGCTCGAGGGCGCAATTATGACCGGAAAAGGTGCTGCTGATTTCTCAATGTCAGTGTCTTTTGTGTGCTCCATGTCCTTGTTTCGTTTCGAAGCGAAGCAGACGGGTCCAGTGACGAGGAGGAGAACGACTAGGAGGATAGTGAGTAAAACTTCGGCGATCATGACAAAGATGAAGATGAAATCTGATGAAGTGAGATCACTAGGTTGGATGGTTGTCCGATTTATATTTTGGCTAACTGCATCGGTTCCAGGGTCGTAGGTGTAGTCCAGATTTGGATGTCCCAGGAAAGGATCACCGCCGTTTATGAAACCGCCATCACCACCATCCATGTAACCACCATCACCACCATCTATGTATCCACCATCATCTGCATCCATCAAACCACCGTCACCCTTGTCTGATGAACCAGACGATGATGAAGATGATGATGACGACGATGAAGACGACGATGATGACGATGAAGTCATTTGTGCTAAAATATTTGCTGCGTCTGTTACAGATGATGGTGGTATCAGCTGAAATGCAATTGTCAGGTTTCCAACTGATAAAGCACTTTGAGTTGCCGTTGATCCATTCTTATTCGCATTGTTATGGTCTCTACCCGTCCCGTTAATTTTGTCAGAGTACCCTGCATTCAAATAGTTTGGGCTCGAACCAGAATCCATTGTTAGACTAGTGTTAAACTCTGGTACAGGCGTCACAGTGGAAGGTGCATCCGTTGTTGCGTTACCAGAACCAGATCCTGTCATAGGTGCACCCGTTGAGTTTACTGAATCACTAGAATTTGTCAGTGACTCTGGTCCAAATGGAACAACGATAGCTGGTTGACGAGGCTCCCAGAGTAGGGAAGAATCAACGGATCGTACCTTGAGGTAGAGCTCCCGTTTTGGAGTGGCCTGCGAAAGAGGAGGAATGAAACAAGATATCTTGAGCCCAGTATCTTCTGCAATGATACGATGGATGATCAGTTCGTCACCATGGTGTGATAAGCGAAATCGCGATGGTGAGATGGTGGGGACAATATTCCAAGTAAAAGCCTGAAGCATTGGTTCTTGGGTTTTAGGTCCTCCTGTAGATGGACAATGAAACCTTACTTCCTGTCCTTCGTCGACTGAAGCCATTGATCGTTTACGAAGAACAAGGTTGGAATAGGGTTTTACATAAAGCGGCTCAATAGTACAAGTATCTCGGATAGTTCCCCAGTCCGTACCATTATAATGATCATATTCTACCGAACATTCAAACACTGCCCCCATATCACGAACGGACACTTGAAACAGGTGCATCAGCTCCGGAAAATATCTCCCACTCCCAAACTGAATACCTTCAAACCTTGTCCTGGAAACCACCATATTCCCATTCTTCGTCCAATTCATGCTGATCTTGGTATCCAAATGCCCTGCGCCATCAAGCTTACATCCCAGTCGAAAGTGCACCCCGACGTGCAGGTGACCAGGATTTGGGTCCCCAATACATCTCAGAGTCGGGCGTGGTTTCGGGGCGATGACATTTACAATGGCCACCTGAGATCGACGCCACCGTCGATAGTTCAACTCCCCGAATTCCACCACCGTGCAGATATACTCGCCGGCATCATCTTCTGTCACGTTGGTGATGAGCAGGTCGTACTGGAGATTTCCTTCGATCTGTTCTCCAACAACCACCAGCTTTCCTTGCTCCGATGCAAAGGACTGTGTACCACTCGTCAGGAAGGACGATGTCGGGTTCAGCTTCATCCACGCTACGGCTTGGTTACCACCGAGGTGTGTCACTGAACAAGTCAGGAGAGCCGATTCCCCAAGAAAAGCAGTAACATTAGCGGGTTCCTTGGTGAAATGGGGTAGTTCCTGGTTATGACCATAGTGCTGTGTCAAAACTCCACTCATTAAAGTTGAAAACATTACAATTAAACTGCAAGTTACAGACATCTTGACAGAATGTTTATGCTTTCTTTAGGAGTACATGTAGTTCAGAATGACACAGGATATCAAAGATGAAATACAAAGGCACTAGTCCAGGTTTATGATAAGTTCAAACAGTGATGCGTCATGTTCACTTGCCTCTTGCTCGAACACGTCTGTTCTGATCGGTGGCCTTGTGCTGGAATGATAAGCGCTACGGTGTGTGCGCCGAGTTTAAGTCGAGGTAGATAGCAAGCAGCACGCGAGTCAACTGATGACAAACGTGTGTGCGTGCTATCACGAAAGACTCATCCTTGGGTTTCAGTGTGTCAGAAAATATTGAGCACTTATAAACAGTTAGTTTTAAAGTTCTGTCCATGAATTGTATGAGTGAGAATTATAGTCGCTTACTTTACACATATATTCCTATTCCCTTTCTCGACCCACCTCTCCCTATCTTTGCTCCCCTCTCTCCCGCTCCTCTTGCTATCTCTCTACTTTAACCAAATGATTTCGCAACTCATTCATCATATATTTTCATGCATACGTTTATCCATATTACTTAGCATGCTTAAACATTGACAAATCAATGATATTTTGCCTGTATGATCTATTTTCATGTATAACATTGATGTTCATTGTTGAAATTGAGAATATAAGGGCACTTGTGAAAACAACTTTTGGGGATCTGATTCAACTATTTAAATGTATTCTTTAAAAAAAGAACACATGTTTGTCTTGCATACTTCTTTAAGATTCAAAGTCCTCGACGCTCAGGAGACTAATTGTGTTACTATAACCACACATGTCAACGTACTACTATATCAACCTCCAGATGGACAAATGAAACTTTTGCCCCCCCCCCCAAAAAAAAAAAAAAAAAACCCGACATTGTTCATAATTTGTTCCAATCTTATATCAACCAGGGCCCCGTAACACAAAGCTTTGCA
The DNA here is from genome assembly GCF_037042905.1 of Lytechinus pictus. Classification (NCBI taxonomy): domain Eukaryota; kingdom Metazoa; phylum Echinodermata; class Echinoidea; order Temnopleuroida; family Toxopneustidae; genus Lytechinus; species Lytechinus pictus. The sequence continues at coordinate 2,812,017 of NC_087248.1, read as the reverse complement.
ATCATCGTAGAGCAGTTCTGTTCACGATTGATTTCTATTTACTATAATGTACAATCAATCTTAAAAATCAAGCCTACGATTTCATTGCTAACCTATGTGTTACGTGACCCTAATTATGTTTTCGTGGTATCTATATTTCGACATAGACCTGAATTTGAATTCATTTTAGCGCATGCATGAGCGTCTTTGTACGGTGTGTGCGCTTAAAGGACAAGTCCACCCCAACAAAAAGTTGATTGGAATAAAAAGAGAAAAATCCAACAAGTATAACACTGAAAATTTCATCAAAATCGGATGTAAAATAAGAAAGTTATGACATTTCAAAATTTTGCTTAATTTCACAAAATAGTTATATGCACATCCTGGTCGGTATGCAAATGAGGGAACTGATGACATCACTCACTCACTATTTCGTTTGTATTTTATTATATGAAATATGAAATATTTTGATTTTCTCATCATTGTCATGTGAAATGAAGTTTCATTCCTCCCTGAACATGTGGAATTCCATTATTTTAACATTTTGTGCTTCAGGCAAGGAGGTCCTAATCGTCAAATTCGCAAAAATTGAAATTTTGTATAATTCAAACAATAAAAAACAAAAGAATTAGTGAGTGAGTGACATCATCGACTCTCTCATTTGAATGTAACTGGCTCGTTCATATAACTATTTTGTTAAAAATAAGCGAAACTTTGAAATGTCATAACTTTCTTATTTTACATCCGATTTTGATGAAATTTTCAGCATTGTGCTTGTCTGATTTTTCTCTATTGATTCAAATCAACATTTTTCTGAGGTGGACTTGACCTTTAACATAATGAGTATTAGATGATCATTACATTTTTAATCAAAACAATTTACATTTATTATATTTTACATAATTTCGATTATGTTATTATGTTCCCATTTCATTCGTTACTTACATGTACATGTATCATGTGTAGATTAAATGCATTCCATTTTATCAAGAATTTCATAATTTGTTTTCCCTATTACATGTATTAGATAGGGGAAACTCTACTTCACGTAGAGATAGATGATCTCATCAGTTTTAAAATGGAAATGTCTTCAATACACTTGTTGACTGCCTATTCTCTCTTAACGAATTTATTCACAACATGGTTATCACCCCTATAACATTGTTAACACGAAGAAGAAACATAGAACAAAAACATACGACAACTATAACTTCTATAATTAGCACGAATGAAGCCGTTTCCTCTGAATCTGATCGGGGTCCAAGCGGTGTATAATATGGTCACAACTGTTTCTTGCGCCTCAGTAATTACAAACTTCCCTTTCATATCAACCCTAATCACGAAGCCTTCCTAATGGGAGTTTAATAACCCGTAATCGAATACTCTCTTTGAATCTTTATATTAGCTCCAGAAGCGAAAAGGGATAGGGTATTAAGCAAAGGGCTGGATATGTCCTTAAAACTTGCATTGAGTTTCTTGAAATGTAAGAATTTGTGGGACCTGCCCTTCTTGATTAACGACTTTGTCGAACATGATTTCATGAAATAAATGTACATGTGATGTTTACTAAGATATTGAATGTTGAAACAGGATTTATGAATCGAGTAGAAATATATATATATATAATGACAGACGAGACAATCATTGTCAACCTGAGAAAAAAGGTAATGAAATCAACAGTAAAAACAAAGCCGATGGTCGACAATCACGAAGCCTTTGCAACATGTATATGTGAGCCTCTCTTGAAAATAGTACACTTGTATTTTCAGAGAAATGATCAATGAAACCGGTGCAATTCTCTACAATATTTTTTCAGAGGGGGTATTACCTTGCAAATTATTTGCTTTTCATCGACAATAACGGTCGACCAATAAGGTAGAAATAGATCCATATTTTCTTCCACGAGAATTTAAAATGTTCATTTTCATGTATTTCGGGATTCGAGGGACTCGCGCAAAAGGCCCTGTACTGAGATGTACCTGCACCTTGAAACATATCTAAAACAATATTCTTATACGTGTAACTTCATTTCCTATCAGTTAAAACGTTCAATAGTTTGACGGTTCACAGTCACGGCACTGTTTTTTTAATATCAATACCTACATTGTGCCATGGTGTTCAAAGGGTTAACATCGATATAAAATTTCATAAATATGGTGTCTTATCTTCGTCAGACCGAAAAGAAAACGTCCGTATCTCTCATGTTACTGTTATGATGGCATTACGGAGGGAAGGATATTGATAAGATGATCATGAGAAGGCTTCTATTTAAAAAGGTCTAACTTTTGCAACCTCATATTCTGTTCCTTATCATTACGAGATCTAAAATAGGTTTTATATTATCATTCTACCTTTCTTTAATCTACACTTTTCACCCATTTCTTTTTCATTTATTGTTACCGTTTTATGGATTTCTTTTCCGGTATATTTGCAATTTCATCTCCCGAGGCCTTAGCACATCACCGATACATCTCTACATTTTTTCCCTTCAAACTTGCCTTACATTCCCTACTCTTTAATTTTTCTCATCATGACTAAAATCATTATTATCAGTATTGATTACTTTCATTAATATTTGTTGATACCATTATCATTAATGTGATCTATTATTCTCAGCACCACTCCTATCCTTCATTTCCTCCTCTCTCCCTTTTTTTTTTTGGGGGGGGGAGTATTTTTTTCTTGTGTTTTTTTTTTTTGCCTTTATCATTTATGTTCTTCTTCTTCCTCTTATTTTTCCCCTCTTCCTTTTTTGTGTTCTTCTTATCGCACTTCTTCTCCTTCTTTCTCACATATACACATTTGTAAGAGTATGTTGTAGACAGTAAATACACTCACGTAGAGAGTGTAGGATTTCCCTATATTCTAGTTGGCGCCAATTTTTTGCCTGATTTTCATCCAAAAGCTTACAGAGGATACAGCTGTCATTCTGTTCACCTGTTAGAGTTCGTGTTACTATGGTGTGTGGTAGACCTACATTACATGCGTATGTACCCCCCCTCTCCCACGAACAAAACCCTCACTCACACGTCAAACATACACACCCACACACATCCCGTCCTCTTTTTTTCTTTCTTTCTCTTTCTCTCTCTCCCCCTCTCTGTAGATTGTTTTAATATTTTGTTTTTCATTTTTTCTGTGTATAACTGCACATTTTATTACCTTTATCACCATGGTTTATCAAATTCAGCAAACATTTACCTCATGCTAATGTCATCAATCTTTTGATATACATGACTTGTCTTTTTATTTCTCAATTAGGCAACCCATTCGTGGGTAGCATAAATGATAATATGGTGGATCTTATAATATATATAAAGATCCATCATCTTTTCATTTACTCTCGGCGTCAAGATTATGTGGTTCATTAATGTCTTTCGTGTTATATATAAATTGAGGTCAACATGGTTAACATGGCATTGGACCATTACTTTGAAAACTAAAAGCATGCCATGTTATAGACATTATTAAAATAAAAAGGTTAAGTATTAACTCCACGTCATTGCATATTAACGTCATGTCTTGTGGCTCTGGTCTGGATTAATTAAGCACGCAAACTACTCACCTGCTTCTTTCTGACACATAAGACTAAAAATTTGACCTCTAAATTATGGAAGCGCCGTGGTGTAGCGGTTCTGACTTACCTTGTAATCAGAGGGTCGTGTGTTCGAATCCCACCATGGCCTAGCGTCCTTTGGCAAGGCGTCAATGCACACTTTGCCACTCTCACCCAGGTGCTAATTGGGTACCGGTAGGAAACAACCGTCATTGTGGTTGGTTTAGCAAGTGTGCGCCTAACAGGCAGCTTGAAATGCTATGAATCCAGTGACCGGGTAATAATAATTGTGAAGCGCTTTGAACAGTCGTAGATTGATAAAGCGCTATATAAATGCCAATTATTATTATAAAACGTTATCAGAATATCGACATGAAAGGTTCCCATCGGGTTCTTAAGAATTCTCAAAGCGTTTTACAAGCTCAATAATTTCAATAATTCCCGTATCATTTTCATATTCTAATAATAAAAAAGAGCATTTTACATAAAATGACATGCTGAAGGGCATGAGTAACATACTGGGAACAATACACTATTAGAACATTTCTACTGAAAAAACAAGAACTCCTGCAGCAGAGTCTCGAGAACACCTGCAATGTTACTGCACTGTGTAATCTTACATACATTTGTGTAAAATTACAGAAAATTGGTATTTGGTGTATGTAACCTTGCAGATTTCTTGTAATAAAACTGTTTGCCCCTTTTTTTTAAACAGACCTGTTCTGTAAAATTGTAGAAATAATGTACAAAATCTTTCCTGTTATAACAATTTACAGAATGATTTGGTTTTATCTTTCTGTAAAATATTTTTTTTCTTCTGTAAAATCTTCTGTTTTTTCTAACATTGTACACTCACTCCCCTAACTCCCCCTCCTCACAGGGACCTGGCCACGGAGGATTAGTCTATTGTTACTGGGGGTGCTGAGCATTGTCACAGCACCCCCAGTAACAATAGATAATCCTCCGTGGCCAGGTCCATGCCTCCTCACCCCCCTCCCCCGCCCCCTCTCTCCCTCTCTCTCTCTCTCCATTCCTCTAGTATATTTCAGTCAAAGTAAGTCTAATGCTTGGTCATGATGTTATTTCAACCCAGCGAATTGTTTTCTCTTAACACAAGACGTTTAATCATATTTTTTTCTTATAGAGCCTTGACAATGAGCCAAAGAGATCTACACTCAAATCCCCTATCTGACGTCATCAAAGTAGAATCTTTTATTACTTCTCTTCATAGATTCCGGCGTAAGACCTATGGATGGCGTTGTCTTTGGATATTTGCATCACAATTTGATTTAGCCATTAACTCATTTTATCTTCTTCATATTCTCACAATGAAGAATTATCTAAAACAACAGGGTTTTCACTGTAATATGGGGGGTGTAGCCTAGGAATGGTAATTATTGTGCATTTGAATTTATTCCTACTTAAAAGAGTACAATGATCACCAAATATTGTTCATGTTGCAGGCTTGCAGCTCAATATCAATGCATCTAGTCATGCAGTCAGTGCCATTGAATAAATAATCAAAGGAAGAAATGTGTATTACCATTCCTGGGATCAACAGTTTTGCCATTACAAAAAGTAAGAAAAAATTTTCATGTTCCCTTCATTGTCATATATTATTTTTGTAATTTCAACAAATTAAAGTTAGATTATTTTGTAATCAAGACAGATTAAACTATTACAAGGATTATTTTCTTTAGCTTTTAGGTCCCACTCATTTACAATCGTGTCAGCGATGTATCACCAACATTTATTCATGGTGCGTCACAAATGTTTGTATTACAGGGTGGGGTTTACGTTGTTGATTGAATCTTCGAGCCCCAGACAGGTATTTTCCCTTCAAATCCTGCTCAGACAAAGAAGCAAGACATCTGACTCTAATCTCAAAATGTATAAAACTGCGTCATAATCATTTTATGATCTCAGATTAGGATTTAAGAAATAACGATGATTAAGGGATTTTCTCCGTCTTCTTGCAAAAGCTCCGATTTTGCAATATCGCTTTGGTTTTATCTGGAGATCCTAAAGATGCCGGAATGTCAACGATTCGAATGCTGAATTACTTATAATTGTACAAATGAATATGCAAGATCATTATTTTTAAAAAGGTGGGAAATTATAGAATGTGCCTAAATTTGCCTAATGAACAAACAAACAAGCGGTCTGATCAACTAAACCAATGATTGCTATCAATCTGAGTCATGTGATCTTGATGACGTGTGTAACGTAATTTATTGGTATTATTATCTGGAATTTGATTATTAAATGGAAGTAAAACGATCTAAACATGTGGTTTGAAAATTGCTTGTTCCTGTATCCATATAATCATCCCATCCTTCCAAGCAATTTATAATCTTTTAAAGTTCCTTGTTATTTCTCCTTTGTTACCATGAAAACAAAGTCACCACCCCCTTGAAGATGTAAATAAAAGTTTGTTCCAAATTGAAAGAGAAGTGATAAAAATTGATAGTACGTAAATAACATAATCTCGTTATTCATTTTTTATTTATTCGGCACTTCAAACATGCATATTCAGGATTACAAAAGCAATATCAATCATTACATAAAATGACATAAAATATTATACAGGTACGTGCAATACTTGATTATAGCAGTTTGCCCAGTGCATCGTAAACAACATATATCGTATAGAAGTGATGAATTAGGGAGACTGATTTGATTTTTAATTAACTAATTAAAATAAGGGTACGGTACACTATTGGCACTTAAATGTATCTATAAAATTATGCTTTTAAAAGAATTAGTACACTATGAAAAAGGATTAGTCAAACTAGCCATGTTGTTGGTGAATATATGGTCCGACCAGACAAAATTAATTAAAATCAACCCATTTATTAAGAAGAATCTAATAGAAATCAGGTTCATATACATGTATTTTGACGATTTTTATCGGTGGGACTCAGTCATATTCATAATTTGACCAATCATTTTTCAAGAGTGTATAGGTCTAATGATATTCGAATGATTATATTATCACCTCACCACTGGCACCGTTGTCACTAAAGATGAGGTTTAAAGTTGCATATTTATTGATAAATAATTACATGTACAATAACACCAGTGCGTTTTACCTTCATTGGCAGAATTTATGCTTTTTAAGTTTTGCATTTCTTTTTCAATTATTTATTCACTCCCTTTAAGCAACGCTACGGGGAAAGTTTGAGGAAATGGGAAATCATACCATGAAAATATATGAATTAACCTGAATCAAATGTGCTATTATGTATTTCAGCAATTGAAATGTGTATGGGGCATGTGGAATATTGTTTTGATGAAAAACTTGGAACATTTTAATTCTTCACAGTTGCACACCAATAATCACATCCTCTCGTTTATAATTCCTTCCGCTTGCTCTCCACCCCTGCTGCTATATCTCAATATCATATCGCCCCCTCTCTCCATCTTCCCCCCTCTCTCATATTCTCAACTCTCTCTCTCCATAAGTTTCTTCCAATTTGCCCCATTTGTGTCTTTACTAATCTCTCTTCCTTTTCCCCTTTCTTCTTCCGCATTGTTTTCACCCACCCACACTTAAAATGTTGGGCAATATATATATATATATATATATATATATATAAAGGAAGAGGGCCCTTTGCACAACGTGTATTGCAGCGCGTCATGTTCTACGTATATGCGTAAATAAATCAAGCATTAACGCTAGACGTAGCTTCCAAGTATCTCTTTTATTGCGAGCTTTCGGCCAGTGGGGCCTTCATCAGGCCTATAATGCATTGAAACAAACAAAATAGAACAAAACCATACAAATAAAATAAAATTGTAATAACAAACCGCTCAAACATCAATATAAATTATACATATATATTTCCCTGCGCATGACAATGTACCTTTTTATGTCAAACTCTCAAACTATAACTTGTATCACCAGTTACTTGAATACTATGTAAACAGATCAATATAGTTATGTACTCAAATACGAGATATAGAATAATATTGAAACGAGTTGTCATTTTACTTGAAACATTATCCTCCTTTTTCATAGTATTACCTACACAAGACTACTACTCCTCCAGATGAACAGAAACCAAAGTTAATTTCAATGCTGGTAAATACCTTGTCTTTCCACACACTTAAGTTTCCCAATCGTTTCTATTGTATTCCACCATCTCGTTTAAGCCATTACCCCCTCTGTTGTTATTTTTTGTTATCTTACTGTAACCCTTCTGTTCTGTACTCAACCCCCTCTGTTGTTATTTTTTGTTATCTTAGTGTAATCCTTCTGTTCTGTACCCTTTGTTACACATTATTTACTTTGTTGTTATTACAATTTTATTTGTATGGTTTTGTTCTATTTTGTTTGTTTCAATGCATTATAGGCCTGATGAAGGCCCCACTGGCCGAAAGCTCGCAATAAAAGAGATACTTGGAAGCTACGTCTAGCGTTAATGCTTGATTTATTTACGCATATATATATATATATATATATTTATTATAATCTGGGCAATTATTATCCAAATGAACAAATTTATTACCCAATTATTAGTTTTTATTACCCAATTTGGGCAGATTATAACCGATATATGGACAGTATGTTACCCAGGGTTGGTTAAAAGTTGGCATTTTTTGCCCAACTATTTTAAGAGTGCCCCTAAAAGATCTTCACTCTTTATGTGACTCATCTTTACACTATATCTTACACGTAATGACCTCATATATATTGCGTCACATTTAAGCTTAACAATCAACTTAGTTTTTAAATTAATATTTCATATTTACTGACTCTCATGTCAGCTCAGGTAGCAAGGAACTCTGAAATCACAATCCTCGGTAAGCTCGAAAGGATTAACACATTAACGGCTGCTTTAGAGCAGGCGACACCCGCTTCCTTGGCGGAAACTTTCCCGTAACACCGTTTTTCAATACCTTGTCTTCATGTTAGGCAAGATGAAGAAGAGCGATTCTGTTCCCAATTTAACTTCCTGTGCGCTCCGGTAGTACATGATCAGTATTCTCCATGACAATGCATTTTATATCATTCAATTATTGATTTTTAGCTATAAGACTATTTTCAAACCATTTGAAAGTCAAATCACGAAGAAGTACATCTACATCGCGTATTGAATCGGGGCTACGAGACATTCTTTTCTATTCCAACTGAAGTTTACAACAGAATAATATCAGATTCAGATAATGGTCAAGATACTGCATTTAAAGATTTATATTATATAAAACAAAATCGATTCGTACAGTTTTGGAATTATGCAAATTGATAAACAAATTTGTCACTACCAGATAATGTCTTTTGTTGTCTTGGAACATGTAATATCGTGGTGACTTTAAATCGTTGAAAAAAAACCTTCATCACTTTCATATTAATGAAAATTAAAGTCCTAATGTTTCAAAGTTATGAATCATCATGGACCCGTTGCAGAAAGAGTTGCAATCAATCGCAACTCTAAAAAATCACGCGCAACTTGATTTTCAACCAATCAACAGCGCGCATTTTGGATTTGCGATTGATTTGTTGACTTGCGTTTAAACGCAACTCTTTCTGCAACGGGCCCGTCTTTAATGGGAGCGCAGTATTTATAGAATTGTTTATTTTTTATTGTCAAGAGATAGGCATCTGTTCGATAACTCTTATGCCCTTCTTATTTTGACATCGACTGATCTTATGGAATGCTTTACGAATCTTTGACCAACTTTGACAATTCAACAACGAATAATATCATTTCTGCTGAATATATAATGTGCAAGAAGGATATACGAAGTCACTATCTCTTTAATTCAACAGATCTCTTTCCCATAAAAAAATGCCAGTAATTAAAAAGTATGGATTTTCTTGCCTCAAGGTGTGAAAGGATTCATCCGTTTTCCATTTCAGGTATGGGAGCCACTGCGGTTTTTTGTTCCTATGACAATACCCTGCATCACTGGCATTATTCATGGTCATCTTCTAGCCGATACAGTAAGGAATGAGGACAAAAGTTCACGGTTAAATGTAAAATTTAGATCAAGGGCGACACTTCCAGGAATTATATTAGGTCATATCTGTAAGCTATCATAATTGTTATGCGTTGTAAAAGTTTAATTCAAAGTGGGTAAAATTTTTACCACCACGAGGGTAATTATGTGTCCAACCAATATTTGGCAGTATTTTACCCAATGCGGGAAGCATATTGACCAGTAAGGTTAAAAAAATAAGCAGAAATTACTTTAGAATGGGCAAAATTTTCATCACGCTGATAAATGAAAATGCCCCCAAAGAAATGATCAATGTTGGTTGGACACAAGTCATAATTACCCTCGTGGAGCATTTTTGCCCAATATTCTTTAGAGTGTAGGCCTACTTTGATCTTTTTTCAGGTTGGAGTGGATCTATCGGCATTTTTCTTTCATTTTCACATCATGCGATATTTTGTTGCTGATTTTATTATTCCCAGAAATTGGTGGGATATTTATATATATAAAAAAAACCTAGCAATTACTATGTGAAGTTTAAGGAACGAAAGATATACACAGTGTGGTATATAGGTCTATAAAAAAATCTGAATGAAATATGATAATTTGCGAAATGATTTCACCTGCCCTCGATCATCAGGGCATTTTATAAATCTTTAAGCCTTCAACACCCTTGCAACCAGGTGTCACCGTCCTCTTATCCGATTCAAATGGTCCCCTGGACCTTCATGACCTAGGACAACTGAGTAGACATTTATTTTTGAACTCTCGGGTGCATACCATTTTGAAACATCAGAGGGCTTGGGCTTCATGTTTCCAGACATTGTGACGTCATGGTTTGTCGATTTCAAGGTAAACGATTGGTATTATTCAGCTATTTCGGGGGCGGTAGGGGCGTCCTCCTATATTGTTGAAGCCACCAGGGACCTCAACGGTAATCTTCCTTCAACCTAAGAACAGTCTCGTCGCTACAGTGACTTCTTACTTTTCAAGCGATAGTCATCAAGAAAAGGCACAGTGACTTTTATTTGAACTTAGTCTGGAAAAAAAGTGAATTTTAAAGTACGACGACAGATAATGGCCGCCAAACAATATCGTATTTTCTCTGTATGGATGATACAATAGGGCTTAAAAAATAAATACAATTTTGCAACATTTTGTGATTTTTTAATAGAAATATCACCCACAAACATAACATGATGCATACACTTAATATTAATTCAAGGAAGACGTATAGGCTTTCTTTCTTTCTGTCTTTCTTTCATTGTGATCACTGGTTAAGAGGGTGAATTTGCATATGCAGTTATCAATTTATTAGCAAGTCGATTTTCATCACGCCACAAAGTTCCTGCCATTTATAATAGTTCCTATTCTAAGTAACTAAAGTTGGCCGGTCCGGTCAAATGTCAAAATTAAATAAAAATCTCCCATCCTCCGAAAGGTTTTGGCTCAAACATCATCACGACCATGAACACTGATATCCAGTTACAACTATACCTAAACTACAGACAATATGTACTTTTGTCAAGTCATCCAAATCACTCTAACACTTACAACTGAACAAATTGTGAATCATCTTTTTATGACCCTAATTTCATTTTGATTTCCGAACAATAACTTTTACTTTTCAATGCTTTTCTGCATATCCTACGAAATCCAATCCTCAGAGGTGTCTTGAAGAAATATGAAATGAGGTTTCTTGGTGAAATTACTTCATCACACCGGAAATCCTCCTAATCTGGGTGATGGATCTCACTGCGGTGAAACAGAAGATGAGATGAGAATGATGGGTACGACAGTGATGTTAGAATCACTCTTCATGGTTTGGTTTATGAATTTGAAGAGGGGTGAATGAACAACCTTGAGAAGAGTGAATTGTTAATTGAGGCGGGAAGTTCGCTTAATTAGGCGGGAAAACCGAGTATGTAATTTTGACAGTGTGCACGGAAGCATATACAGCGAAGGGGTGCATTATTTTGTCACCCCTTCCTCTCCATTCTTAAACAGAAAAAAAATTGAAAAAACCCGGAAAACTTTAATTTAAAAAAAAAAATTATATTTAAATTGATATTACTTTAAAAATTCAATTTTTTATTACATTGCATTAATCCCAATTAGATTTTTCCTGATTATATGGACATCTCAAAGAACAGAATAATTAATTGAAGAAAAACGCGTTTAATCCATCGATGGTTTCAGAACGTTTAGAATAAACTTGAAATATTTAAATTGCTGTATACCCGTTGCGAAAATGTAGATACACCAAAATAATATAACTGTCTCTTTTTTTATAAAATTGTAAAAAAAAACATAAAAAACAATAATCAGATCTCGGTTTGATAATTCGCTAAAATGTGCTCAATTTGAATTTAAACCACCTGTGTAGGCAAAGTTAATGTATTCTGTCATGTTTTTGTTTCCATGGTTACAAATCAATTCTTCAGGGTTCCATCAAGAAGCAAGACATCATGACGGATTAGAAGAGATTCTCTCAAACTACGTCACGTGATAACGAGTCATAGTAACAAGGGGATAGATGGATAGAACATGAATTAGGGGAACAAAACACAGTGTGATGACAAGTGAAGCTATCTGACTAATTAGAGATAATCGATGCAAAGAACTTATCAGCTCTTTTACATGTCTTATAATACTGTCGTTTAAGGAAACGAGATGTGTAATGTGTAATCATACAGGTGATGGTCCCTAGTCTTGTTTGATCTAACAATGAATGTTCCTGATCTAATGAATTAAATACAGCTCATAGTTTCTTTCTTCGGATTATCCAGGCTAAAGACAAATGGAGGAATGACAGTAATTCTTCATCAATTCTTCACTTCGTTGTAGAAAGCTGCAAACCCCCAAAATAAATAATAAAAAAAAGTGCGCCCCTTAAAATTGTCACATTTTCTCTAGTTGTTTTCATGAAATAGTGTTAATTGTCGTGTATTACCGGTACGAAAAAGCCTATTTATTGAAGACATTCTAAGATATATGCATTAAAAAAAAAGTAAAGTAAGCAACTAATGCTCTTAGAACTTATATCAAGATGATGTAACCCACGACACTTTTGCCTGTAGTTAGTTTGTGACTCCCTATTCAGAGTACTATAGTAGGGTACAACTTGTTTTACGAGAGCTCCATCTGAGAAAGTTTTGTAAAATGTTTAACGAAATATTTTATTATTTTCAATATTTTAGTTCGTACAAAATTGATGAGAAGCAACACGTAAGCTTTATGATGGCTTATTAAAATTCAAGATTGAATTCCTGTTTATTTTCATTTCCAACAGAAAAGGGACATATAAATTATGATACATATAAATCACGAATCACGAATTACCTTGCATGATGATGAATGAATTATTCAAGCTCTTAAGTTGTGGGCAATTGGATTAAGCTTTTCTTTCAATTGAACTTTCTTATAACTTTCGAATGCTTATTCTTAAGAAAAACATAACGGATCACTTTCCCTGCCAATCAGGTGACACATAATTCTTTTATTCAAACAAATTCTTAAACTCAGACTTATTAAAGTAGGGTAATAAACCCAAATCCCCGACAGTTTCTTGTTCCTTGCCACTCCCTCAGGGTTTAGGATTGAAGTAAATTTGACAGGAAAGAAGGTTTATGCGCTATTAATCGAACATTTAATGAGGACTAATTACTGATTTAACAAGCAATGTATTCAATCAACATAAACAGGAAATATCACGTGAATATCAAGTTAAGGCCTAATTGGAAGTCAATATTATTAACAGCCTAGCAATTAATACGATGTATAATAAATCTGGAAATGAAGGATATAGCGTGATAAATGATTTTTTTTTTCATTTGTTGTATAGGGGGAGTTCTATTTGAATAAATTTGAATTGAGGACAAGTGACATTTTCAATTGTCAGGCTGTTTTTATCTTGCTTAACAGATAATATATATCAAACAGTGTGAAGATGATTACACAATGTGTTCCACCATGTGAACACATTGGCCTGTATTCAGAAGTCAGGTTTAAGTTAGGCCATTATCTAAATCTGGGTTAAAATTATTGGAAGCGAAAAATGTCAAATATCTTTTAACATTGTATGTTTGTTTATACCCACCGTCCTCTTCCATGCTATAATTGCAAATAAAACTGCTTTATTCAATATTCCTAACAGTTATGAATAATCTGAGTGACAGTGAAATTATAAATCAGACCTATACTGTGAGTTTTGTGCCACAATTGGCTATCCATACAGTCAAATTACAACATTCAGATCAGAGTTTACATTAAAATCGAGTTCAGAATACAGGTAAACTATTGTCGGATACTATGTACTTCAATCGCTACAATACTTTCATTTAAAACATATAATGCAAAAAAATGAGTATTTCATTTTATTCACGCCATGATCCTCTCGGTTATACTATAAATGTTTTGTTTAAAGAAGGGGTTTTCCCTGAACTTGATTTTATTATAATGCTCGATAAGTACAGTCATTTTACTGGATGTATATTGATAAGAAAGGAACAAGATATATTAAATAAGCCCTTGGTATCAGAAGTATGACAGACAAAACCGCCTAAAGAAGGCGGAACGGTGATATATTAGAATATTCCCCAACAGATTATCTAGTCGGGTTTTTATGATAGAAACCGTAATCCTTACCGCGAATAGATATCCGGACAAGATGTTTGGGGATTTAAATGAACCGAACTTTGTATGATTTTTTTATGTAATCAATTTGCAACATCTACGTCAATGTTACATTATCCGTATATTGACCTTCTTCTTGGCTGTGGTTCGACGTTATTGTCGTTTATTTATTTTGTATTCCCTTTGTCTAAAGTGATACCGTGACGTAATAACTCTCGGGTCGGTTATCTCCCTTAATATCAAATGAAATGTGCATTGCGTGTCAAAACCAAAATGTAACATCTGTGTGAAATTTAACTAAATATCAGACTTTAATCGAATAGAAGACGGACTAATAAAATGGTCAACTTGGCCCATGGAATTTAACGAAGAAACGACAATATTACTAAAATTAGTAAAAGGGGGAAGATTGATGAACTTCAGTTAGATTCTGTATAATTCAGTCAGTCATTAATTCAGATATTTCCAATACCAATACCCAAATATACATAGGCAGTAAAATTTTGTGGAGGATATAGCGAGACATGCGATGCACGAAATTATACAGAAAAAGAAATTGAAAAAAAAAAGATTATATAACGTATACATTATCAGAAGACAAATACTCTGAAAGATACGAACTTTTAAAGCGTAAAGTTTACTGTAAATATTGTCATTGGTAAAAGGCTGGGTAATTTGGCAGTGTGGGTATTCTCCACATTAATCTTGTTATTTCATCAAAGATTTGAACATGCATCAGCTCAATGTTATACACCTAAACGTTACACAAAACTGAAACTGATATTCATACTTTATCCATACGCATGCACTATAGCTCATTAACTACATCTCAATGAGCTTACCATAATGACAAAATACAGGCATGTCAATAGGCCATACTAATCGAATCGAAACTATCATGGAGGTAAAAATCAGGGCACATTGTGTGTATTTATTTGATCCACTCATGTATATAAAACGAATCACAAGCGAAAAAAAAAAACCAAACACAAGCCACCGGGTCAAGACTCAACAAACTAAAATATAGCTATTGGTTGTTGACAACGCTGGTATGAATTTGGCACGAATTATATCGAAAATGCCTTGATATACCGAGGTATCTGCAAGACTTAAAGGATCCATATCTCATCAAAGGAGATGTCGCAGAGGGAGACATCCGCAACATAAATGTTTCTTCTGTCTATGCAAAGAGACGTCTCTGCAACACCTCGGAGGCTTTCCTCAGTCTAGGTTTCCACTTTGGCGAGTTGGAGTTGCGAGTCATACGCGAGCTGCGCGAGCTCTAACTCGCCTTAGCTCGCACAAGCTCGCGTGAAATTCCTGGAATTTGCTTCAGTGACAAAATACTCAACATCGAGTTCACTACGCTCGTTGTACGAGTGAACCGAGCGCGAAACGAGTCAGGCCGAGCTTAGTATGAGTTGCGGTGACCTTTATACGACTTAAAGCGAGCTATGAACGAGTTATAAAGATTTTGTTACGAGTGATAAGAGTTTCATACGACCAAGGGGCGGGATATGCACATATTTGGCACTCAAAGATGGATGCCGGCGGCGGCGGCGTCAACACCAAATCTTAACCGAAGGTTAAGTTTTTGAAATGGCATCATAACTTAGAAAGTATATGAACCTAGTTCAAGAAACTTGACCATAATGTTTATCAAGCATTACTAAACATCCTTCTTGAGTTTCAGGTCACAAGACCAAGGTCAGAGGTCATTTATGGTAAATGAACTTAGACCATGTTTAGGGAATCAACATCAAAATCTTAACCTACGGTTAAGTTTTTGAAATGTCATCATAACTTAGAAAATGTATGAACCTAGTTCATGAAACGTGGACATAAGGTTATTAAAGTATATAAACATCCTGCTTGAGTTTCAAGTCACATGACTAAGGTCAAAGGTCAATTAGGGTCAATGGACTTTGGCCAATTGGGGTATTTGTTAAATTAACATTATAGCTTTAAAAGTTTATGAATCTGATTCATGAAACTTGAACATAATAGTAATCAGGTATCACTAAAAATCCTGTGCGAATTTCAGGTCACATGTCCAAGGTCAAAGGTCATTGAACTTTAGTGATGTTCGGGTGATCTGTTGAATTACCATCATAACTTTGAAAGTTTATAGATCTGATTCATGAAACTTGAATATAAGAGTAATCAAGTATTACTAAACATCCTGTGCGAGTTTGAGGTCACATGACGAAGGTCAAAGGTCATTTAAGTTCAATGAACTTTGGCCATGTTGGGGGTATTTGTTGAATTACCATCATAACATTGAAAGCTTATGGATATGATTCATCAACTTGGATATTAGAGTAGTCAAGTATCACCGAAAATATCATGCCAGTTTCAGGTCACATGACCAAAGTCGAAGGTCATTTAAGGTTATTGAACTTTGGCCATTTTGGAGATTAATACTATATTGCTGTCATAACTTTCAAAGTTTAGATACAGTTTATAAAATGTGGATATAGGGGTAATCAAGTATCACTGACAAGTCTTAGGTCACATGATCAAGGTCAAATGTCATTTATTGTCAATGAACGTAGTATTGTATCATTGTATGAATGGTGTTTTTGTGAATAATTATTTTATAGTAGTTTTCAAAGTCAGCACTGCTACTATATTGGATAGCGTGATGCAGGTGAGAATGCCAGAGGCGCTCCACTTGGACCTTGTCTAGTTTGATGTCTTGTTCTTTTACCTTGGCTCTGCTCGTCATTGACCTCCTCTTCCGTTTCAATTGTCTCTTCCTGCACTTCTTCTACCCTTGTTTGAATGTCATCTTCTTTCGCTGTTTCCCTACCTGAATGGCCACAACTCTTGGATCTTTTGGATCGAGGCATATTTCTCTCCTTATTTGTTGAAAGTTGTAATAATGCAGTTGCAACAGCCTTTTTAAAAGTACGTGTACATTGCGTGGGTCAGTTAAAATGTGCTCTCACTTTAAAATAAACTCCTCAAAAAAAGTTTGGAAATCCGACTTTAATCAAAACTCCCTCCTCTGTTTTTAGTAAATATCAATTATTATTAATATCAATGATTAGATCATTTAATTTTCTTTAAAATGATACCCTACATGATATGATTATGGTTCACATTGAGGTGAAGTGCCTTGAAATGTGGGGCAAGGTCAAAATTCAAACTTAAGTTGCAAAGTTACACAATATTGAAAGTTACTGTTCCTTTTCCGTGGTGATGAGTGAGTTTTTAAGCGGTTTCTTTTGAGTTTGATCGGTAATCTCGCCTCGGTTTTAGTAAATATCAATGTTGAATTAATATCAATGAATAGATCATTTGATTTTCTTTAAAATGATACTTTCCATGATATGATTTTGGCTCACATGGAGGTGCAGTGCCTTGAAATGTGGGGCAAGGTCAAAATTCAAAATTTGCAAAATGACACAATATTGAAAGTCACTGTTCTTTTCTTCCATGATGATGAGTGAGATTCTCAGCAATTGTTTTCATGCACCTTAACATCAACATTCAAATGGAATCAAACACACCTCTGCACAAGCAAACACACAACAAACAAACATAAGCCACAACAAAACATTATGAAATGAAAAAGCAGGGGTTTGATTTGAATGGATTTTCATCTTTATTGACACAGACAAAAGAATCATGTTCTGTATTGACCCTTCATGATTATTTCTGCTCGTTTTGCAGCTTTTTACTTCAGACCTCATCCAACACTTTTCAATTTTGCTCTTTTTTTGATGGCATGATCATTAAACAAGCATGGGATCATTTTAAAGAGAATCAAATGATCTTTTGAAAGATATCAAATATGCATTGTGTAAAATTTGGAGTCGGGAGAAATTAATGGCCAAACTCAGATTTCCAAACTTTTTTGCTCGTTTTGCAGCTTTTCAATTCAGACTTCATCCAACACTTTTGAATCCTGCTCTTTTCGTGATGGCATGATCATAACAAGCATGGTATCATTGTAAAGAGAATTGGATGACCTTTTGATGATGTCAAATATGCAATGTGTAAATTTTGGAGTTGGGAAAAATTAATGGCCAAACTCAAATTTCCTAACTTTTTTTGAGGGGTTTATATGTGGGGGATATATAGATCACTGGACATTTATCATTCAGCTGGCATGCCTCTGAGCACTTGCAACGCACTCGGAATAAACTCATACGAAACTCGCTGTAACTCGGGGTGCTCGATCTAAAGTCGCGCTAATCTCGTGGGCACCTCCAGTTGACTCGTAAAACGATCGCAATGCTCGTATCTCGCTCTTGAAAACTCGGAACGCACTCGCGTATACTCAGATTTGGCGAGTTATTACGAGTTATTGTGAGTTTATCTCGAGCTTCTTACGAGTTATTGCGAGTACTGCGAGTATATAACGAGTTTAGGTGAGTTCAGCACGAGTTACAGCGAGTTAGCAAAATTTTTGAACATGTTCAAAAATTTTGAAACTGCTCACGATTTCAAGGAGAGTTGTCCCGAGCTTGAACGAGCTCCGCCGAGCCATGCCGAGTTGTCGCGAGTTATCCCGAGTTTCATGGTGAGCTTTATGCGAGTTATCGCGAGTGCCTCATTTTGGCAACTCGCTATAACTCGCCATAACTCGCGATGTTAACTCGCCAAAGTGGAAACCTTAGTTTGCGAATCCACATTAATTGTGGCTAGTTGCATTGCAGAGACGTCTACGCGAAGTCTCAGGCAAGGTTACAAGCACTTTGTCCGACAGTCACGGGGATGTTGTAGTAGTCGATCGCTGTGAAGTCTTGAAAACATCCTTAAAAAGCAAGGTTTCCACTTTGGCGAGTTAACATCGCGAGTTATGGCGAGTTATAGCGAGTTGCCAAAATGAGGCACTCGCGATAACTCGTGTGTTTGATTCCATTTGAATGTTGATGTTAAGGTGCATGAAAACAATTGCTGAGAATCTCACTCATCATCATGGAAGAAAAGAACAGTGACTTTCAATATTGTGTCATTTTGCAAATTTTGAATTTTGACCTTGCCCCACATTTCAAGGCACTGCACCTCCATGTGAGCCAAAATCATATCATGGAAAGTATCATTTTAAAGAAAATCAAATGATCTATTCATTGATATTAATTCAACATTGATATTTACTAAAACCGAGGCGAGAT
Organism: Lytechinus pictus; assembly: GCF_037042905.1. Lineage (NCBI taxonomy): Eukaryota > Metazoa > Echinodermata > Echinoidea > Temnopleuroida > Toxopneustidae > Lytechinus > Lytechinus pictus. The sequence goes on along the minus strand of NC_087248.1, from coordinate 2,792,781 downwards.
TACCGATCAAACTCAAAAGAAACCGCTTAAAAACTCACTCATCACCACGGAAAAGGAACAGTAACTTTCAATATTGTGTAACTTTGCAACTTAAGTTTGAATTTTGACCTTGCCCCACATTTCAAGGCACTTCACCTCAATGTGAACCATAATCATATCATGTAGGGTATCATTTTAAAGAAAATCAAATGATCTAATCATTGATATTAATAATAATTGATATTTACTAAAACAGAGGAGGGAGTTTTGATTAAAGTCGGATTTCCAAACTTTTTTTGAGGAGTTTATTTTAAAGTGAGAGCACATTTTAACTGACCCACGCAATGTACACGTACTTTTAAAAAGGCTGTTGCAACTGCATTATTACAACTTTCAACAAATAAGGAGAGAAATATGCCTCGATCCAAAAGATCCAAGAGTTGTGGCCATTCAGGTAGGGAAACAGCGAAAGAAGATGACATTCAAACAAGGGTAGAAGAAGTGCAGGAAGAGACAATTGAAACGGAAGAGGAGGTCAATGACGAGCAGAGCCAAGGTAAAAGAACAAGACATCAAACTAGACAAGGTCCAAGTGGAGCGCCTCTGGCATTCTCACCTGCATCACGCTATCCAATATAGTAGCAGTGCTGACTTTGAAAACTACTATAAAATAATTATTCACAAAAACACCATTCATACAATGATACAATACTACGTTCATTGACAATAAATGACATTTGACCTTGATCATGTGACCTAAGACTTGTCAGTGATACTTGATTACCCCTATATCCACATTTTATAAACTGTATCTAAACTTTGAAAGTTATGACAGCAATATAGTATTAATCTCCAAAATGGCCAAAGTTCAATAACCTTAAATGACCTTCGACTTTGGTCATGTGACCTGAAACTGGCATGATATTTTCGGTGATACTTGACTACTCTAATATCCAAGTTGATGAATCATATCCATAAGCTTTCAATGTTATGATGGTAATTCAACAAATACCCCCAACATAGCCAAAGTTCATTGAACTTAAATGACCTTTGACCTTCGTCATGTGACCTCAAACTCGCACAGGATGTTTAGTAATACTTGATTACTCTTATATTCAAGTTTCATGAATCAGATCTATAAACTTTCAAAGTTATGATGGTAATTCAACAGATCACCCGAACATCACTAAAGTTCAATGACCTTTGACCTTGGACATGTGACCTGAAATTCGCACAGGATTTTTAGTGATACCTGATTACTATTATGTTCAAGTTTCATGAATCAGATTCATAAACTTTTAAAGCTATAATGTTAATTTAACAAATACCCCAATTGGCCAAAGTCCATTGACCCTAATTGACCTTTGACCTTAGTCATGTGACTTGAAACTCGACTCAAGCAGGATGTTTATATACTTTAATAACCTTATGTCCACGTTTCATGAACTAGGTTCATACATTTTCTAAGTTATGATGACATTTCAAAAACTTAACCGTAGGTTAAGATTTTGATGTTGATTCCCTAAACATGGTCTAAGTTCATTTACCATAAATGACCTCTGACCTTGGTCTTGTGACCTGAAACTCAAGAAGGATGTTTAGTAATGCTTGATAAACATTATGGTCAAGTTTCTTGAACTAGGTTCATATACTTTCTAAGTTATGATGCCATTTCAAAAACTTAACCTTCGGTTAAGATTTGGTGTTGACGCCGCCGCCGCCGGCATCCATCTTTGAGTGCCAAATATGTGCATATCCCGCCCCTTGGTCGTATGAAACTCTTATCACTCGTAACAAAATCTTTATAACTCGTTCATAGCTCGCTTTAAGTCGTATAAAGGTCACCGCAACTCATACTAAGCTCGGCCTGACTCGTTTCGCGCTCGGTTCACTCGTACAACGAGCGTAGTGAACTCGATGTTGAGTATTTTGTCACTGAAGCAAATTCCAGGAAAAAATGTAAATTTCACGCGAGCTTGTGCGAGCTAAGGCGAGTTAGAGCTCGCGCAGCTCGCGTATGACTCGCAACTCCAACTCGCCAAAGTGGAAACCTTGCTAGTTGCAAGCGCAATGAGACATCATCTGAAGATCATTCTTGTCGTACCAATAATATTAACCTCACTAACCGGTTTCAAACCAAGGGTTTGAATGGCATCCTTTCTGTAGATCTAGACTGACATTTATCCGTGTATTTTTCATCTTCTTTCTCTGGGTCTTTGGCCCAGGTTTGTTCCTCTCCAGATCCGAATAATTGAAAGAAGATGGTGACAAAGACTGCGATCCCTGATGCGATATAGAATACATCTCTCCATTCCTCCGGGTCAGACTGTATGTCAGGATTAATTCGAAAATATATATTCAATTTATGGTGTATTCAGAAGCAAATAACAGAAAGCTTTATCCATTCACTGCAGTTTTTATTAGATAATCCTTCCACACCGAGGGCAGTGGAAAGAATGACTGAAAATAAATAGCTGGCGCTGTTAAGAAAGACATTACCAGCCGTGATTGCATTTTCTACAATTTGATTTTTCTTTCACCATGTCGCATAAATCAAATTTACACTTTAAGTTATATAAATTGGTTCTTGAATAATATAAAAAGCAAAATTTTGAAAACAAAATAAATCACTCTCAGTGATTAATATCAGGTTGTTGTCACTAATTCTCTTAAATAATCAAAATGGGATAGACTTAACATACATACCTGATCGTCCACTAGATAACCGGTTACTATTGGTGATATAAAGCTGGCGGATAGTGCGATGGTATTTGCAAGACCCATCAGCGTACCCGAAAACCGAGGTGCCAGGTCCACTGCGTTAGAGAAAACCGACGGATAGGTGATTCCGGTTCCTGTGGCGGCTACTATGATGAAACCCAAACCGAAGTACCGATTGCAACCGATGAAAGCAACCGGCAGGAGGGTTGCAACGATGACCACAACACCTGTAAGTAAGGTATGATATTTCATATTATATTTTTCATGTACTTATTCCTGTAGAAAAAAATAAAACGATATCTGAATAACTGAATCAATCATCTTTCAGAGTATAGACCCACTTCTCTAATATTAGACAAATACGGTTCATTTTCTCTTATCTTCTTAATGAAAAGTTGGACGGATATCATAGACTTATTCATTTTTATTCGGATTAACGTATCAACATATTGTGCAGGCATGATAGTAACAGAACATGACATAATTAACACGATTTCATATAGAGACCATATATATACCAATGAACATCATTGTCTTGCGGACATTAGTTACGCTACTATTTCGACCAATCAGAGAGTCAGCCACTTGTGACGTCACCATCGCTACCATCGTCTGACAAACATAAGGAATTGACGCTAATAATCCAACCTTCAATGGGAAAAAGAAAATGATTACGGTAGACAATTAAATAGCTTTAGTTGGATAATAATAATAATCATTGTTTTTTAAAGTTAAAAGAAATAGTAAACGTAATAATAAATATAAGTAGAGTTGAAATATAATGTATAATAAAGAAAACAATGTAATCGGCTAAGTGATATCAAAGCGCCTGAATGAGTATACATTTTACTAATTTGAAATTTATTGTATCAGAATAGTTAACTCTTTTCTTCAATGAGATGAGTTATCGGGTATATATATATTCATACCAATGCGCAATCAGTGTACACATTATTTGTTTATATTAAACTAATTATGTTCATCATCATGGTATAGTTGACAGAAAAAAGCATTATTTAAACCTCGTAAGAAAATATTGTGTATTAAATTCATATCAAATAATAACCCCCCCCCCCAAACACACACACACACTTCCTCACAAAGAGATAAAATAAATGAATTGAAATGTGTGGAAGAGTTAAAACGAAGAGAAAAATCAAGTACATGAACAACAATAAAAGGAATAGAAAGAAAAGAAAAGGAAAAGAACAAAAGCAAAGAGGAAGAGGAATAGGAAGAGAAGGGATGAGAGGAAAAAGGGAAGAAAACTGAGAAGAAAAGGATGATGGGGAAGAACAAGAAGGAAGAATAGGAGAAAAGGAGAAGGATAAGGAAGTGAAGGAGAATCCGTACCTCTCTAATGGAGAATCCAAGGACGTATTTCATGTAGATAGGTAGATTGGTAAGAAGAGTTCCTACAACCCAACCTTGGATACCAAACCGGATCAGAATAAATGAATATACAGGAAGTGACGTCAGCAGGTCACGAACTGGTACAGTTGCGCGAGACTTGAAAAGCGAAGAAAAAAAAATGGCTTAATATAATACCAATGATTCTCAATATCTATCAACCGTATGACTGCTTTTCTTTTGCATCTGCAGTGGATAGATCCATTAGTTATAATCACTGTATCTTGCATAGATATTTGCTTCCTCCGAAAAAAAAGTTCGATCCAAAGATAAAGCAAAATAAAATCAATTAAATGACCAAAAATAGGTTATCATAATCACATTTTTAGATTTGGTTAAGGTACATGAATACATAAACGTATAGTTCTGGCATTGTTAGGGGGGGGGGGGGAAGTCACCTTTTTAATCTGGTTTCTCTTTTCATATTCCTGTTTATCTGACAGGGGTACATTCTGGTAATTTTCTTCTGTTTCTATCGGACTTTCTCGTACAATAACAGCCCATAGGATAGCCCAAGTTAGATAGATGGAATCTATATAAAAAAAATGCATGAACACATAAAAATGAGAAATGTGGTAGATATAAAATTTATTTCACAAAGTGTAGATATATTTAAAATATGTACAGATTAACAAGAAAATTAAGTTGACAAGGTTTTCTGTAGATTGCAATGAAATGCTGTCTTCATAAGATAGTAACGATCGGTTAATCATCTGTACACGTCATTGGCATTTTGATGAAAACCCAGGGTTGAGTCCATGGTTTATGCAGATTTCCTGTATAAATTACGCTCATTTTACCGTGTATATCAAAAAATGTCCAATGCCGAAAACAATAGAAGCGAAGGATTACGATATAAAAGTTGCTCATTACAATACCTAAGATGTAGAATGAGAAAGGCCATCCAAGCTGAGGGGTTGAGCAGATAAAACCAGATACAATTTGTCCTATCGCAAGTCCAAATGGACAACCTGAAACAAAACCAAAGAATGGTTTGAATCGACTCCATAAATATGGAGAAAATGATAGAAAATGCGGCATTGGTGAGCATGGCAGTGAGATATGAGATTCTGTCAATGTCACTCTCATCATTATGTGGTAAAATACGCTGCAGAAGTGTCCACATTCACACTGTTGAATACAAATGATGGTAAATTGCCAATTCGTCCACTTACCACATTGCCTACTTTCATTTTGTCTAATGCCATTCCGTCTATCAACATTTTTGTTTAACAACCATTTGGTCCAATGACCATTTGGTCCAATCATCACTTCGTCTAATGACAATTTCGTCTATGACCATGTTTTCGTCTCATAACCAGTTGGTCTAATATCCATTTCATTTTCCTTCAGTTCGCCCAATTAACACTTAGTCCAATTAGACCAAATGGTACATAGACTAAAATGGCTATTGGACAAGCTGGTTATTAGACGAAGTGGTGAGTGGACGAATAGGCAATTAGACCATGTGGATATTGGACAAACTGATGGAAGACCAAATGATAGTAGGTGAGTTGGCTATTGGACGAATTAGCATTAGACGAAGTGGAAATAAACAAAAAGGATGAACGCCAGGGGCGTAGACAACGGGGGGGATGAGGGGGATGCATCCCCCCCCCACATCACAAGGTGGGGGGGATGGCATGTACAATCATCCCCCCAGGTTTTGGGGAATGATATTTGGTTACTTAATAAGTCATAATGATGATAATAATAAATAGTAATAATAATAATGATAACAATTATAATATTAATAATAATAATAATTATGGTGATGATAATAATAATAATCATCATTATTGTAATTGTGTTTATTGTTATTAGCTGCATTCACACGGTGAAAGCCAATTCAGACGGTAAAAAAAGAAAATCTTACAAGTATTCTGTGGTTATCTTGTGGTTTGGAAACCACAAGATAACCACAAGATTAATCGCGCATATTTTGCAGTGTGCGCAATCTCGTGGTGTGGAAACCAAAAGATAACCACGAGTTTTGCGTGTTCAAATGGGGCAAACCACAAGATAACCACAAGATACCTCTAAGATTGTAAACCACAAGATAACCACAAGATAACCACAAGATTGGCTTTTAACGTGTGAAAGAAGCTATTGAAAATCAGGGATGCGGATTTCTCTATTATCTGATTAGCAACTGTTAATCAAGCTGTTTTTGGTATGGGAATGAAGCAACAACTTTTTTCTTTTCATCGAGACTACTTTTCAGGCACGAACCGAGTACTAGCAATACCTTCTCATATATGATATGTATTATATTTATTTATTTATTTATTAGTTTATATCAGATTATATTACAGGTATATGATATTTATACATATATATATACATTATATGCATTTATTTATTTTTTTATTATATATTTATATACACGTTATTTTCTCAAGTCGGTTTTTATTGAAATACATGTGTGGTCTGGCCCACTCGTGTATTCGGCATTATACATTGTGTGCAAAATGCATCAGCGCAATCTAAAACAGAATAGAAAATGAATGTGATACAACAGTATACATAATAATTCGTGACAGAGAGTACCATACTACTATCTTTATAACAAGTATTATTCAAACAAACATATATAATTATGTATAATCATGAATTGTTCAACTTCATGCTCCCACTATATGACTATTGTTACACTAATACTGATATCAGGACTGACTGGTATACATTAGTTTGTTGTTAAGCTTGCAGCAGCTACATCTTTTCTGTATTGTTAACTATTTATTCATTTTTGTTTTATTTAAGATGCACTTTGTTTTGTATTCGTTTAAAGTATGTTGATTGATGCATGAAGACATAAGTTTGAAATGTTTAAAGAAGTTTGTTTCATGTAAAGCGCAGTGTGAATTTACCCTGTCTTGAAATGCGAGATAAAAGGAACCTATTAGTATTAGCATTATTATTTGTATTAGTATTATTTTTTATTTGTATTATTATTAATATTATTATTATTATTATTATTATTATTATTCCTCTAAACAGGATCAAGTCCGTATTTTTTGCTCTAACAAAAAGCACCAAGTAATTTCAAGTGCAACTAGGAACTTTACACTACTAATGTCCGAGAGTCTTTCTTATCAATCTGGTTGTACCCAAGATAGCTGCCTTCTGAATGTCGTACATCCGAAGGTGAGGAGAGATCTTGGTTATGCAGGCTTCCATTCCCTTCTTCACAATTCCTGAGTGACCAATGATGACTGGTGTGACCTCTGCTTTCACGTTCCACATCCTCTCGATCTCAATCCTTAGGTCTTGATACTTGAGCCGTTTGTCTCTTTCCTTTACAGCAATGTTGATATCGTGGGGAACAGAGACCTCAATGATATTTACTACGTTGTTGTCTCTGACGATGATGTCTGGCTTGTTGCAGTTGATGGTTCTATCCGTTAGTATGCCACAGTTCCAATATATGGTGCTGTTATTGATCGTGGTGATCGTTTGTGGCTGATGTTCCCAAGCGTGATCACAAGTCATTTTACCGCGATCCTTCAGTAGTTGCCAATGGATAAGTTTGGCAATATTGTCATGTCTTGTGATGTACTCAGTTCCAGCAAGAGTCGAACATGCTGATACCAAATGCATGATTGTTTCGGTCTCTTTTCCACACATCCTGCAAGTGTCGTCTGTGTCTGTTCTGAGGATAGATTTTTCGTAGGCACGGGTCCTCACCACCTGGTCCTGAATAGCATAGACGAACCCTTCAGTTTCACCTCTTAGTCCCGCCGACTTAAGCCATTGATGGGTGTCTTTCTGGTCTACGAACTCCCGATGCGTCTGTTTTTCATGGTGGCCATGAAGTCGCTTGGATTTAAGTTGCTCTTGAAGTTTCTTGTGAAAGGAGCATTTAAGTCTTGCCTTCTCTTTTTCACCGTAGGGTAGTGTCAGTCGATGTTGTGCCAATAAGATAGATGCTTGCTTGAATAATGGAGTATATTGCTTGACATTTATCATAATCGAGGGATATACTCGTCAGTATATCAGGTGGATTGGATAGGTAGTTGGCGAGGTTCGTTGCTTCCATATTCCAGACCATCCCAATTTGTTGTAGACCTGTGTATTATTATTATTATTATTATTATTATTATTATTATTATTATTATTATAAGACTGAGATCAAATAGAAGTAAATAATGCCCTAATTTGAAACGATGCAATGCCGTTATGGTTCCGATTTCTTCACAAACTTACAAAGCAGTATTGTTACTCCATGGATCATAGTGATATTGTTTATGTTTTTTGTATCTGTATGTTAATGAGCCGCCAGCCAATATCCATGTATGGATACTATGCCTGTTTCTTTGAGGTAAAAAAAAGCATAGTATGTACGTATTTATTATGCTTTATAATGAACAGACATATTGTTATTTGTTTGTTGTTTATGTGTTCTATTCACAAATGGCCACAGAGGCTGTTTTCATTCATAACCACATACCCATATCAAGACAACAAAGACTATACCTGCGTGTACACAGTTGACATTGGTTTTTTTTTCTGAAGAGGTGTAACAGCAAAATTTACAGAGATAAATAAATACGTAGTGTGGTTCAATATGCAATACTATGTGTCAGTCCATTCTGTATTCGTATGCCACGGTGTGTAGATCTTGTCGATGTATGTCTGTCCATTCAAGGCGTAGTATGTGTGTGTTGCGCGCACCCGTGTGTGTGTGAGGGTGTGTGTGTGTGTGTGGGGGGGGGGTGTGTGTGAGTATGTGTGTATGTGCGTGCGCGCTTGTGTGTGTTATTTTACCTCATTAAGTATGCATCAGATTGCACGATTTCAAGTTCAAAATTGCAAAAGCTCCCTACCGTGGGAGGGGGGACACCCACCTCCCACACCCTCCCCCGCTCGGTCGCTTCGCTCTCTCGCTCGGGCGCTTCGCGCCCTCACTAGCGTTGGCAGCCCAGTCATCCCCCCCCCAGGTGTACGAACCTGTCTACGCCACTGATGAACGCACTATGAATAAACAGAACATACTTTGGGATACTGTGATGATACTATTAACACACTATGAGCACACTGATCACACTGTAGGACACCGTGATAACATTATAAACAAAATTTTAACACCGTACCTTGAGACACTGAGACAATACACTGGGAATACATTGGACATAATATGTGTGATATTGTGATGACACTATAAACACATTTTCATTAACAGAACATACTGTGCTAGACCTTAAACACACTATAAATTTATTGTGAACACACTGAATATGCTACCAAAAATGTGAACACACAACAAACACACTGTGGTCACATTGAACACAGTTTGAACACACAATAAACACACTATGAACACATTGAACACACAGTGTGAACACACAACAAACACACTGTGAACACATTGAACACACAGTGTAAACACACAATAAACACACTGTGAACACATTGAACACACAGTCTGACCGAACAACAAACACACTGTGGACACATTGAACACATAGTGTGAACACACAACAAACACACTGTGAACACACAGTGTGAACACACAACAAACACACTGTGAACACACAATGTGAACACACAACAAACACACTGTGAACACATTGAACACACAGTGAGAACACACAACAAACACACTGTGAACACATTGAACACACTGCAAAACCCCCCTTAAAATACAATCATGATAGTGTGTCCCGTTGCGATTATAGAAAATTGCTTCTTGCTAAATGATGACCTTTGATTTCAAAGAGAAGTTAATGTGGAATTTAAGAAAAAAAGGTAAATCAGCTCAATCAACTCAACTCATCAAGTTTCCTATTCATACACCCACCTGCCATTGCAAACGATGTGACTCTAGTCTTGGTCTTGTTTGTAGTCCAGTTACTGATCAGTGTGAACATGGCTGGTACTACAGCACCCTTGAAAGGAGAAAGAGACAGAGGGTGAGAATGTGAGACAGAGGTGAAAAAAGAGAATGAGAGAATTAAATGTTTGTCTTAATTTCAATTTGTTCTACTTTTAAAAATTTTATAATTATGGTGCGTTTTTGGTTTATTATTATTCCAAAAATCATAACTTTTAGCTTATGGAAACATTTTCTTTCTCTTTTACCTCGCATAATCCAGCTAATAACCTCACAGTGAAGAAATAGGATGCTCCTGTTCGGGCCGCTAGTGGTGCAAGCATGTTCATAATGGCAGTCATCGCAGCTCCGGTCGCTACTACCCATTTCCCGCCTACTCTATCGGCGAGCCAGCCGCCTGGGAGTTGGGTTATTGGTAGCCCGATGAAGAATGCAGAGAGGAGAAGCTCTTGTGTTCGACTACTCCAAGAAAATTCAGGCTGGACAAAAAAAAAATGATGATTACAGTTATAAGGCTGCTGGAACGTTATCCTTAGGCTTCATTTATGTTGGTTTTGTATTCATTCACGTTTGCAGATCTATCAGATCTCAAGGTTTTCTTCGGGGAAGTCCCACTTTTTCATCAAATAATTTCACTCAAATCAAATCCCACGAACATCAAAAACTGGTTTTCACACTTTTTTTTTCTTGTCTTCTTATGTTACATCACATTTTCCTCGGGCACTCCCCTCCCCCGAATCTGCCACTTATAATTGTGGATGAAATTGTCTTAATTTCGGGAGATGAAATGATTAAAAAGAACATAACAGGGGGTAATGGATAATGGATTATACTGTGGGACCACATAATTTTTTTTCCTGCGGTAAATGCCCGGCTCAATTTCTGAGGAGAAAAAGAGTAAAGTTGTGATTGAGCTTTTGGTCAAGAATAGCATGGTATGATAGGGTAGGCCTAAGTTTAGATTTGATATCAGATTTTAAGTTTGGATTAATCATAATTATGATTTTCCATCAGAGAAAGTGACATGGACTCTTCACTATTTTCTTTCAAATTTGACTTGGATTTTAAGTGAAAGGAGACTCAATATCTGAGAACCACATTAGACAAGTTCCGTGCAGATTATCATCAATGATATTAACGGAACGGCATTAAATCGCAATACATTATACAGGGCCTTAAGGAAACCATTAGGTAGACAGAAGGAAAGACAAAGGTTGAGAGTAATATTAAAGATTTCCTGTTTTCATACCTTCCTTTTTATTCAAGAATATATAGGAAATCATTAAGTGAATAAAGCATCTCATAAAATAACATATAAAGTTTAATTGGCCAATTCAACTCGTGGCAATGAGCAATTATTGAAGTAGTCAGCGTGCATACAAAATCCAGATGATGGGTGTTTATACAACTGAATTTTTTTTATATCAGTGAACATTAATTGGAACATTCAAAATAGACAACTAACGGGCTCAAAACCAGCATCACCAGCATGTCAGAGGGAGAGAAGAGGATCGGGAGCGGGGAGCGAGAGGAGGGAAAGGGTGGGGTGAACGGCTATGAGAGGAGGGGCGGTGAGGGAGAAGGGGGTGGGGTATATCAAAATGCTGAATACGAAGAGAGTATACTAACTTTAATATCATCCGTGTAGTTTCCTTGGAACGCTTTATCTCGTTTCCAACAACCATCATTGGTCACATCGTGGTCACGTGTCGAGTTTCTTTGGCCGTGAATGGATGCTGCCATAGCGGTGATGGCGACGCTCGGATTGATACGGAGTGTGTTAATGCCAGCGAGTCCTACGAAACACATCAGAGCGAAAAGTATCCTCGAGTTTGGATAACAGATTTTTAAAGCTGAAACATAGGACATTTGAAGAAAAAAAACAGTATAATACATGTATAGAGTAAAACATTTTGATAAAAAACATACAAACTAATCATGCTAATAATAACATCATCGATGACATTATACACGCATGTGGTATCTTTGGAACACTTCTGAGTTACAGCCGAGAGGGCGTGATGAATGTTTCAAAGGTATAAAAAGTATGTGTAATTTTTATAATGCCCAAGCAGAATGATGTGTATAATACGTTTAATATTCTTAAAATTGATTTGGATCCTTGTTATTTGATAAACCTCCTCATCTCAAAACTATATATAGAACAAGTCATTAATACCAGTCAATAGCAAACATTCATTTTAGCAAAAATGACTGGCCGTGTTATATTATGTCAGCTTATCATTAATTTTCATTCAAATCAATATTACAATTTTATCATGTATAGGCCTACTAAACAACGTATCATGCTTGATTAAGAAGTAAAGTCATTAACTTTGCATTTTTTAGAATATTGTATACTTAAAGTGAATATAATGAAGGAAAGCCCTTCTCCCTCCCTTAGTCCATAATGCATGCTAGGCAAAAGGGGTTTGAATTCTTTCTACACTTCCACCCTTAACGTTTCCAGGTCAGTGTATTGATTTGAATTTCACCTCGATCTCCGCGCTCGCATGAATAGTGGGAGACGTATCGTATTCATATTTACAATTAAAAAATTGATGAAATGTTGTCAAGTCAATACTCAAAAATAGGTTTTGAACAGCTAGCTCGAGCTTCGCGCTCACAATATATATTCTTGATGAGATGTGCACGCTATTCACTATTAAAGAATGTGCTTAAATGGTCCCGTTTTCAGGTCAGGAAAAAAAAATTGGCTCGAGCTCTGTGTTCGCACTTTTCTTTGTGAGACACATATCATGTTCATAACTTCCTACAACCGGCCCTAATCCTTAAAGCATAAAATTTTCAGGTTAGGATTTACAAATAATTCAGCTCACACTTCGCGCTCCCATCATCGTTTTCATGAGATTTATAATTACATTTTGGAAATTCACCTTTTTAGGATCACGACATTAATTTAAATCGGAAGAATTCATTTATTAGTATAACGTCGCACAATAGGGGTCTTTTTTTCACCAACATTTTCCGTTCTTCAAATTGTCAGATCTAACGACTTTCTTTGACTTTGACCATGTTTACTGGCTGAGAAGTGTCAATCCAATACTACAATGGTAGGCCTGTTTGATGAAATAAACTTTTCGAATATAAACATTCGTCAAGTCCTATTATGAATCGGTTCCCCTGATATGCTGTAGTCCCGGCTGTATGTGGACTTACCCATGATTACTGAAATCGCCTCTGCGTCTGTTTCTTGTTCCAGTCGAATTCAAACGTCCTCCTTCCTCTATGAAGGCTGCATCATTGACCGGCTCAGGTTGATAACAGCAGGATGACTATGACCTCTTAAAACGTATAAAACATCAACTGATCAATGTACCGATCCCAGTGATCGCAAGACACGCGCGCAAATTTCGGTGTACATGGAAGCAGTCCGCCAAACTCTATCCTTCGATGAATATTTTGATAATTGTTAGTTTCAATCATATCAGATTTGAAAGCGCTTGTAGAGTAATGACGGTTAAACCTCGAACCGACCTTGGTGATTGATTTTGATTTTGGCGAGGTATAACAGAAACAGTCAGAAACAGCAAACAGGTACAAATAAAATATATAGTAATACCTTGACAGGATAGCCCATGAAACCGGTCAATGAACTGTACCCTTTGTGATACTACTTCCAGTTCATTGCTACACTACCACTCACGGGTAATACTATCAATACAACCATGGACCTACTATGTGGGGTCCATTATACAACAACAACTTCTAACCGCGAGGGCCGTGATTATCACACTTATCATGATATTGTGATGATTTCTTTACAAATGTTTCCAGTCGAACGAACGATAATCGGCCTTTGTTGCTGATGCATTGAACTTTGATGACAATTTATTTTCAGCGTCCCTTCACATTAAACCCGGGGAAGCTTATCACGAAAGGACTTGTTTCATCCGACAAGTTCTATTTTATCCGACAGTTACCATTTACCAAAGTAACAGTGCTTCTCAGCCAATCAAAACCACGAAAAGTTGTCAGATTTGACAACTTGTCGGACGAAAATGTTGATTAAACGCCCCAGGTATCTCTCCCCCCCCCCCCCCCCTCTCTCTCTCTCTCGTTTCAGTTCCTCCGCTGTTCGGAGATCGGCAGGCACTTCTGCAAAATTAAGTCTGGTTGATGTCAAGTCCGACAGGGTTGAATGCATGAAAGGTAATATTAGGCTTGAGGCTCAGTATATCTGAGCATTCATGTAATCAAACTTGTCAGTTCTTTGCAGTGGCGTAATACTAATAAGAGGGCACAATATGGCATGTGTGTAAAAATATCTTCGCAAGCGAGTCAATATTTTGGCCTTTTTAAAATATAAAAAAGGGTGTGATAAAATTAGACATAATATAATATTTAATAATTTTTTCTTCTCATTTTCTTTTCCATTATCCCGATTCTGTACGTCAGTGGGTCATCTGTCAGAATTGTAATACTATAAAAGAGGTTTGAATTTGATTTGGTACCTATGACTTTCTTTTAAAAATTCAATATCACGGATTTGACAAAAAAATATCTTGGTTTGAAAATCGTTATTTTTACAACAACAAAAACAATACAAACGATATTAACAGCGATGTTGGTGTTAATGATAAAGAAAATCATCTTTTTATTGATCACCTGCTTTGTGCACAGTCGAATTCCGATGGCTATATAGCTCATGGAGTGATACTCATTATCTTTGTCTGGTATTACCGCCCTCTTTCGGGTTCGACAGGTCCATGTTATAACTCACTATCCGTAACTATATCTTCTTATTACTTTTAACCAAGAATTCTCAGAACTCCTTGCTTTAACCCTAAAAGGCCCGGGGGCGGAATCCGCCCCCCCCCCCCCCTCTACATCTTTCGCGATAAATCCGCCGCGCGATAATTTTCAACCGCGCCGCTTGCTGACTTTTTACTTTCAAATCTCGCACAACTTTTGAGAAAAAATTTGCGATGCCCGGGTAGGCGGTTACGAAATTACGCAAAATTAATAAGGAAGTGCATGTCAGACCCAAAACTGCTCAAAAACGTGAAATTATGTACAAATCCAATGCAAATTGTGTATTTAGCCAAAATTCATAAGTGTATCATTATTTGTACTTTTACTGATTTAACTAAATTAATTTTGTCTTGTTTATGATCAGAATCAACATTTTCCATCGAAAAAACAATAAAGAACAACAAGTCGAAAAACAAAGAAATACATAAGAATTAAAAAAAAACAATAAAATACAGAAGAAAAAATTTGCGATACCAATTTTTTTTAAGTACATTTGATCGGGATCCTACAAAGTGTCTGTGAATAAAAAAAATAGCAGTTTTGGGGCCGTATGATAGTTGATTAGAGCAAATGATTTATTTCATGCATAAATTAGCATAATTAATTCATTAAATAAAAAATCTTATTATTTGAAAAAAAATAACCATACAGCCTTGTATATTGTACTACCACCGTGCAAATTGTCGCGGCGCTCGCGCCATCGAAGACCGAGATCGGATTCCGCCCCCCCCCCCCCCCTCGGCTGTGAGATGGGTCCAAATAACCCGGCTCTTTTAGGGTTAAACGACTTTATGCATACAAGCCATGTATACACTCTTATATTATTTTGTTTGCAAAAATTGATGGTCATCCAGTAATTTAACAATCACTTTTTGATACATATGCCTAAACATGTACTTTTTTTTCTAGCAATAGGATTATAATGTTGTTATGTTTGTAAACCTGAAGGTCATGCAGTATAAAATAAAAGGAAACTGAATGTAAAGAGCTATGTCGAAAGTTAATTAATAAAGGTCAGTTTAAAGGGGAATGAAACCTTTGGAACAAGTAGGCTTGTGTTGAAACAGAAAAATCAACGAATAAGAACAAAGAAAGTTTGAGAAAAATCGGACAAATAATGAGAAAGTAATGAGATGTCACATTTGAACAACTTTCCCTCAGTTGATGGACTATAAAATGCCCCCAAAATGATGCCTCTTTTTGCTTTTTCTTATGGTTATACAAACTCTTTATCCATGATGTATTCTTTAAAAATCTGTATTACATGCCCTCCTATTGAAAGAACACATTATCTACTGATAAATTTGATAAAAGAGGCAGTTTATGTGAAATATATATTAAGGTAATGGGGAGAGTTATTCACAAGTGACATCACACATCTTTGTCGCATTCCCATTGTGAGGATCTCCATAGCATTATTGATCGCAATATTCAAATGCTCATAACTTTCTCATTATCTGTCCGATTTTTCTCAAACTTTCGTTGATCTGTTTCTTTGATTTTTCTGTTTTCACACTTGCTATCTTGTTCCAATGGTTTCATTCTCCTTTAAGTTTTGTCGTGCTGATTGAATATGTGTCTAGGCAAGGAGTTGGTAAACTCCTTGGTCTAGGTAAGAGAGAAAGGGGTGGGCATTGTTGTGTCCAGTCAGACCTTAAAAGACTTTGGTCAAGACAAGATGTACGCCATGTACGCTGATGAGAAGAGTCTGTGCACGCACAGTGTCCAGTCCGACTCGGGTTTTGATTGTTGATGTTCTGCTACAACGGGTAACCTACTAGAAATGAATTCAGTCATAATGTTGTTTCATTAATTGATATCTTTACGTAGTAAACGCTTCATCAGATTTCAAAGATTCCACATTCCTTATTTCAAGTCTCTCCATCGACGTATCTCCGGCGTATCTCACTTTCAGGGGCCCGAAAGTGCATCCACGATCTCTCTTCTTTCACGCAGACCTCGTGTCCTTACATGTGATCATCCTATAGGCAATCAATAAACATTATAATGGTCATCAGCGATGACTTCGGACAATAGTCAGTCAGTGCATTGGATGTCGGAGTACGTACCGTCTATTTGGTATAAGCATAGACCATAGAGCTCTCTAATAGCTCCATGCATAGACCATAGACTTAGACTGTTTTGAATGCTGCACATGGTAAGTACATAGCCCCGTGCATAACATTTAGATTAAAATTGAATTAAGAAGGGAAATTAAGCCTACACTGGAAAATGAGATGCGTTTATTTATTATGTCCTGTACGTATTGTGTTTATTTTACAAATAACTTTTAATGTAACTGTAAATCTTATATTTCAACAATAGACCTACATGTATAGTGTTCAAAACTTTTTACATTATCGTACTTTTTTTGCAAATAATTTTCATTGTATATATTTATTTCAATATTTGCCTTAGCCCTTATTTGTTTTGAAAACATATCATTAGGGGAAGTTCACTCTGACGAAGAGTTTGTCGTTGAATACCAGAAAAAAAAGTCATGAAAATATTGATGAAGGTTCGAGGAAAAATCCATCAGAGAATTATTAAAATTCTAAGTTTTTGATTCATGACGTCATATAGGAGCAGCTGCCCCATGTTATGTTATGTGATATGAAATACATAAATTTCAAATTTACCATGGTTCATGATAACTATTTTTTTTCTTTTCTGAAATGACATTGGCGGCATCCCACCTCGCATCTAAGAAACATTTCCCTGATATCTTCTATACAATTTTAGAAATCGGAGCGATCGGGCGAGTTAACACTGTCTGTTTCCTCCCATGGAGCTGTGTGCTATATGCTATAAAAAATACATATTTTGAGACAACTATTAGTAACATTGAGGACAAATTAGCCAATAATTGTATTTGTGTATAGAAAATTATATACATCTTCTGAGTGGAAAGGCACCTGTTTTGCTATTTGGTAACATAATCAGTGTGTATGAACGTATCGAATATAGTGAATTTGTGTGTTATTACAAGATTACATTGAGAATGTTGCATTATGGTTAACAAACCTGGGCAGAGATTAGTAGTTTAGGACTTGAGATGGGGTCCAAGAACCACCCCACACACACACACACCCACCCACCCCTTCCCCGAATCTTCCACTAAAATGGGGGCTAAAACGTCGCAAACCAAATCGATATTATTCATGCAGAAAGGCTTTTTATGACTTCTGAAAAATATCTGAACAAAGTACATGTAAGTGCGTTATAAAATTTGTGTAAATATTTACAGCATCGTCCGCTTATTTTCTGTCATACGTTTCCATCATAAAATGACTGTACGACACTGGCGGATCCAGGGGAGGCACATCGGCTCGTGCCCCCTTTTAACAGCCATAATCAAAATTTTTAATGTAAAAATGCCATTTAACCCATGTGTGCACTCCCCATCCCTTTTTGAAAGCGAGGACTTTTTGTTGTGTTTGTTTTTGCTTGTCAAATTTCCATCGGGAAAATGTGCCCCCCCCCCTCCTTGGAAAATCTTGGATCTGCCCCTGCTGTACGATAAGACATAAAGTTACTGAAGCAATTTATGATCTGTAATGCGATATTGCCTTATGACCAACTGAGATATCAAGTATAGCTTTACGAACACAACCCATGCATGTGAACACATTCATAGAAACAAATTGTACAATTGCAGTTATCACCTAGACCAGGGAGTTGGAAGAAGACCATATTACGCAAGTAGGTGAGTACTAGAGGGGAATAAATAGCCATGTAATTATCTAACATTTTACTTAAAAGTTTAACCAATTAAAAAAATTCATACAAGGAGTTTTTGGTAGTAAACTGCTGATGTATTTACGACTAACTCAGACGGGTTACTTGATTATTATACTTTCATAATAGGTCCTCGTCACCTATAAACCATCCAGATCTTAAGTCTGCATGGAGGGAGAACTAGAGATTGATTGGAGCAAGACTCAGATCCAGCATCATTACAGAAATCATGGGTAAGTTTATTGATTCCTACACATCTAGTAGGGTCATGAGGGTGTTACAAGAAACTAGTGTTCAATTCGAAAGTAAAACGTACGTCCCTTTTGTAGTTGATTTCAATTTGATAAATCGCAAATTCGTCTGTGATTTGCGTTGCCATTGCAAGTCAACTTTCTTGCAAAGCGCCATTATTCTTGATTCTGGGACTTATACGATTTATTTGCATTGTCAAGTTTCATGACATTGTTAGGAAAATTCTCCCATAGGCTGCACGTGAACTTGATAATTGGAGATAAGTTGTTTTCTCAGTAATGCATATTCCTCTTTGGGCAGTAATCAAGAGATAACACATATGCCCTATAGCATATTGTCTTATGTCCTCATGAAGAGAAAATGTAATTTAAAGGAAAAATGTCGAATAATAACCATTTTGTGTATTGGAGTCGCTGAATTACATATGGGAGGGGGGCTTAGGGGCTATGCTCCCCCCCCCAAAAAAAAAGTTTCACGACCAAGAAATAAAGGAGAAAAGAGAAGAAAATGAAAGGCTAAAGGATGAAATATGATATAATTTTCTGAATAGTTTGTCAAAAGATAAACTTTATTAATATGTTTGATTTTACTTTATACCGTTTTTATTCATACGATTCAGCTGTAAAGATCTGTTATACGAACTCGAGGATACTTTTCGCTCTGATGTGTTTCTTGGGAGTAGCTAATTTTAACACACTCCGTATCAACCCGAGTGTTGCCATCACTGCTATGGCAGCATCCAATCACGGTTCAAGCAACTCGACACGTGACCACAATGCGACCAATCACGGCTGTTTGAACCGAAATGAAGACGTAGAAGGAAATCACACTGATGATATTACGGTTAGTATGCTCTCTTCGAAGTCAGCATTTTGCTCTATACCCGTGGAGAGTTTTATCAACATTTGTCATCCGATCGTTAGATCTGACAACTTTCTATAATTTTGAATGGGTGCGAAGCACTGCTACTGTGGTAACTGCCGGATAAAATAAGACTTGTGAGATAAAACATAATTCCTTACATGAAATGCTCCCCAGGCCTCCTCATTCCCGCTACCCCCCCCCCCCACTCCGTATTCATTTTATTTCCCTAACCTGTGAGTTTGATAACCCCAGATCCACTATGATACCAATATATAGCCGAAGATTAATTAAAAAAAATATCAAACTTTCTTTTGTCCAGCCTGAGTTTTCTTGGAGTAGTCGAACACAAGAGCTTCTCCTCTCTGCATTCTTCATCGGGCTACCCATAACCCAACTCCCAGGCGGGTGGATCGCCGACAGAGTAGGCGGGAAGTGGGTAGTAGCGACCGGAGCTGCGATGACTGCCATTATGAACATGCTTGTACCAGTAGCGGCCCGAACAGGAGCATCATATTTCTTCGTAGTCAGGTTATTAGCTGGGATTTTCGAGGTAAGGATGGCACGAAAACTTGAAAACAATAATTTGTGAATAATGACATAAAAATCACATTGATAGACACAATGACTGATGATGTTGGATCTATTTATACACGCTTATATGGCGGGAAGTTTTAGTGCTCATATTTTTTTGTTTTAATAGGCCTAATGATAAACAGACCCCATCAAAATATATTAATGAATGAATATATAATAAGAAAGATAATCATAGTCATGAAAAAAGTTGGAAATAGATTTTTTAAATGAAAATAATGTAAGCAATAAGTAATGAATTAATAAAGATATATAAAAATACTGAATTATAAAAGTAGAACAAATTTAAGTCAGGAAAAGGGAGCTCTCTTTTTTTCCCCTCAACATTTTGATATTTTGCCCCCTCTCTCTCACACACCCCCACCCCCCACACACACACTCAAACACATTCTTACTTTCTGTCTCTTTCTCCTTTCAAGGGTGCTGTAGTACCAGCCATGTTCACACTGATCAGTAACTGGACTACGAACAAGACCAAGACTAGAGTCACATCGTTTGCAATGGCAGGTGGGTGTATGAACAGTCCTAAAGTGTGTTTGAGGTGTCTTCAATGCGCCTTTATAGTATCTTCACAATGTTACATCGTGTGTTTCCAGTGTGTTCAAAGTGTGTATTCACAATGTGTTTACATTGTCCTTTCTTGTGCCCCCAGTGTTTTACATGTTCACAGTGACCTTCAATGTGTTCAGTATGTTGTGTTAACAATGTACAACCGTCTGTTTTGTAGTGCTTTCCTCGTATCCCATAGTGTGTGCCAGTGTGTCCACAATAACGTTCACAGTGTATGCATAGTGTCTTCACACTTTCCTGCAATAAGTTCAAAGTGATCACAACACGTGTTCAAAGAGTGTGGTGTGTTCCCAGTGTGTTCACAGTCTATATATCATCAGCGTATTCACAGTAACCCATCATGTACACCCAGTGTGGTCCCAGAGTGGGGCCACAACAATGTCCACAGTGTGTTCATAGTAGCTTCAAAATTTCCCGCGGTATGTTGAGTGTGTATTTGCATATGTCCACAGTGTCCAATAGTGTGTTCACATTGTTTGCATATTCGACTATTATTAGTCATTATCCGTGTGAAGATCATATCGTAAGTAACCACAGTCTTATATTTGACTACACAGTGTCGGTTTATACGCCCCACCACGTGAAACTGTAATTCACTCGTCGTATTTCTCGCTATGAACACACAGTGTGATAAGGAGGTACATGAATAGTTCAATAAAACAAGAGACATATTCAAACTGATAATCTAAACTTTCTATTTCAGTTACCAATGCACTGTAATGACTGTATATATTGCTCAATGTGGCGCACATTTCTATCAATATTATTCTCTCCATCATTAAGTTGGAAACAATCGATTTATTTTTATGTTTCAGGTAATCCATTTGGGCTGGCGATAGGACAAATTGTATCAGGTTTTATCTGCTCTACCCCTCAGCTTGGATGGCCTTTCTCATTCTACATCTTAGGTATAGTAAATCATCACCTTTTATCGAATTCATTTCATTGAAATATTCTCTATATTCTTTTTGCATGACAGCCATATCGAAAATCACGTTTTGTTTAAAGTATATTTATTTAATTGCCGAATGAAAGAATGACAGTACCCTCAAACTGCTAGTAGCGCTGTGTTTAGATAAATCATAATATTATAATTGCCGAATACAGGAACATTGTATGGACGTTACTATCTTATGAAGACAGCCTTCTAATGCAGTAAATGAAATGATGAGGATTAACTAAATTTGTATTTTATTTAAATGTCGACAACCTTTAAAACGAAACTTATGTATTTACCACCATTACTTATTTCAATTGTAAAATGTTTTCATCTGTTTTAGGTTCCAGTTATCTTACTTGGGCCATCCTATGGGTTCTTATAATACGAGAGAGTCCGATTGAAACGAAGGAAAATTTAGAGGTTGAAGGCCAGTCAGAAAAGAAAGAGAGCGAAAAGGACAGTCAGATTAAAAAGGTGATTTTTGTTGTTGTTCTAATTTGGTAAGAATTTTACGTTAAACAAACCTTCGTCAACATTTAGAAATTCAATTTATTACATAATTTTGTCATCTTTAAAAAAAAGTTATTTGACTTTGTGTTGGATAGACCTTGTTTCTTTACTGATAAAAAAGCATACAGTGACGTATAGATGTGGTGGCTCAGTGGTAAAAAATCAGGGGTCCGTTTCATAAAGAGTTGCAACTGTTGTAACTTTGCCATTATGGCAACTACCATGGTAACGGGGCTCAGCAGCCGATCAAAATCAAGGTTACCATGGTAGTTGCCATAATGGCAAAGGTACAACAGTTGTAACTCTTTATGAAACGGGCCCCTGAACTTTGAACCACAAGGTTCGGGGTTCTAAATCCCACCGCAACACTCGTGTCTTTTGTCCAAGCGTTAGCTATGCATTTGACACTCGGGTGTAGTATCATGGGTACCCGGTAGGAAGAAATGCACCAGTATCTGATCAGGGTAGAATATCTATAGGTGAATGGGTGATAAACGAACATACCCTTTGCCCTGTCATTATATAAATTTAGTGACTTCTTGATTTTACATGATTTTTTTCTTCTTCTTTTCCTTCGTATTTAAGCCTAGCGCCACTGTACCAGTCCGTGACCTATTGACGTCACTTCCTGTATATTCATTTATTCTGATCCGGTTTGGGATACAAGGTTGGGTTGTAGGAACTCTTCTTACCAACCTTCCACTATATATGAAATACGTCCTTGGATTCTCCATTAGAGAGGTACGTTTATCTTTCACTTTCTCAACTTTCTTCTTCTCCTGTCCTCGTACTGTCCCTTCTTCTTTTTCATCATCGTCTCTTATATGTCTTATTCTCTTAGTATACTTTCTTCATCATCATCTTCTTCTTCTCCTCCTCCTCTTTTTCTACTTCTTCTTTCTCGTTTTTCTCATTGTTATTCTATTCTATTTCTTTTTTTTTTCCTTTTCCATTTCTAACCTGAAATTAAAAATCTCACCATTTTTGCGACATTAAAACAATGATTTACCATATAAGCTGCAATTTTTTTATTTTAATGATTAGAATTACTTTTTTACATTTTATGATTGCTAGTTTGTTAATTGTCTACAAAACAGAGTAGTTTGAGTAGCAGTGGTAAGAATAAAATGACTAGCTATACATACACGGATTTTTTTTCAGAATTACAAACGTACTATCCTTGAAGCAGCACATTCTTCAACAAGATCTTGAAGAAAGAAAAATGATTGGATTTAAGAATAACTGATACCCTAACGCACTAAATATAAGATAACAATTAATCGTTAAACCTTAATCATATTCTTTTTTCTTCTTCAAGATTGGATTACTAGCGTCAATACCATATGTTTGTCAGACGATAATATCGATGATGACGTCACAGGTGGCCGACTTTTTGATTGGTCGAAATATCAGCGTTACGCTTATTCGCAAGGCAATGATGTGCATCGGTATGTATGTTGTCTCTAGAACCCCCCCCCAAAAAAAAAAGAGAGAGAGAAAAATAGTTTGAATTTTGTGATGTTCTGATACATGCCTCCACATATGTATTCTTTCGCCAATCTCAACGTGCAAGAGAAATAACTATTTCATATCACTTCAACTTTTTCACTAAGCGATCAAGAGAAGGTGAACCATATTTTACCTAATATTTTAAAGAAGTCAGCCTTCTCTTAAAGCAGATACGAACCAATAGTCCCATCTCGAGTCCTCAACTACTCATACATGGCCGGTTTCCTGACCCATAATGCTAGTGTAATATAGACCCACTTTAATGATAACATGTTAATTAAATACTCAGTACATTTATACCGCAGTTATTATGTTACCATGTAGCAAAACAATTACTTTTCCTCTCAAAACATTTTAGTTTCTCTATACAAATACAATTATTGGTCAATTTATTCTCTGTAGTATTAGTAGATATCTGAAAACGTATATTTTAAGACTATTTATTTATAACACACATTCAATGAGACACCACAAAAAGTTCACATGCACACCCCCTTTAAAGAAATCTGATTCAGTTATTCAGATTGCCATATTATTTTTAAGGAATAAGCACATAAATCATAACAGGAATGTTATTATACCTATTTACAGGTGTTGTGATCATCGTTGCAACACTCCTTCCGGTTTCCTTCATCGGTTGCAATCGGTTCCTCGGTTTGGGTTTGATCGTAGTAGCGGCCACGGGAACCGGAATCACCTATCCGTCAATTTTCTCTAACGCAGTGGACCTGGCACCTCGGTTTTCGGGTACGCTGATGGGTCTTGCAAATACCGTCGCACTATCCGCCAGCTTTATATCACCAATAGTAACTGGATATTTAGTGACGGACCAGGTAGGTCAAATTAGATACGAAAATTGACGAAAGGAAGTTCCAGATATCTTTGCAGAGCCTATGACACTTGTTATCTAAATCCAGGTCTAAACCATTGTTCTTGGAACATACAGTGTACCGTAGCATTATATTTCAAGTGAAAGACAAAAATCATATTTTCCACGCTTGTTTTTTTTTTACAAAGTTAAAATCAAAATTGCAGTGAACAAAAATAGTTTTCCTTCGTTTTATTTCCGGTTGTACCATGCATGTTTTTACTTTATTTCTTTATTTTAACCTTTTCCAAACTTTGTTACATTTTCATCTTGTGAGAAATGATGAATGTTAACTATCTTCGCAGATAATTATTTTTACAATATGATTCCCATGTTGAATATCGTTCTACTAGGTTTATCTCTAACTCTGGGTCAAGCATTCGGACTGCTGTTATAATTAATTAATAAAGCATGATTTGTTAATTGTTATTTCAAATTTATTTTAATATACAGTCAGACCCGGAGCAATGGAGAGATGTCTTCTATATCGCTTCAGGAATCGCAGTCTTTGTCGCCATCGTCTTTCAAATATTTGGATCTGGAGAGGAACAAGCTTGGGCCAGAAACCCCGAGAAAGAAGAGGAAAAATATACGGATAAATCTATTCATGTCAGCCATATAAGCACCAATGCAGTTTCCTATGTGGTCCCTACCAAAAATGATTACCAGAAAGAAGATTTAGAAGAAGGATGCCATTCGAACCCTTCGCTTGATATAGGCCTAGATTTGTGAGGTTAACATTAATTTATTCAACAAACGTAGATAGTGACCCATCTTCGCTGAGAGCTGGGAGGTAGAAATTCCCTGATCTTACAGGCCAGCAGCCTGTTATGTCGAAATAGCAAACCCCTTGAGAATGTCGTACAAAAAAATAAAAATGATTTTAAGGCAAACTTTTAACGGTTTGAAAACCTAAGATATTGTTCGAGAAAGAGAGAACCATTTGCAAAAATTTCTCTCTTTTTTCCTTAAAACTTTGTCAAACTAAAACCGTGCATGTTCGGCGAGCTCTATTTTGGGTCACAATGTTGGACGTCGCAAAACTTTCGAGGCGCATTTGGAGAGGGAAAAAATTGCCCGTTGTATATTGAAATATATTTCAACTGCACTCCAAATACATTTTTATTAGGTTTGGGCATTCGAACGACATCCAATTTTTTTATTTTATAATGATAAGAATGGAGATACCATTGTTATTAATAAGTAGCATCTCTCTCGAGTTTCATCTTTCCATCACACAAGTCATATTTTGATATAATAAAAGGCCAAGGAGACTTTTCACACAGTGAATTCTTGCCATAAGATCATGAACGCTATATAGGATACCTTTGATACGCGTACTTTTACAAAATAATCAGAAATCTATTGTGAATTTCGGTTTAAATTAATATTTAATTTTTTTATTTTTATTAAAAGTAAACATTTTATTTTTAATAAACATTTGATATGAATATATTATATAAATATATATATTTTAGAAGATATATATATATATATGTAATCTTGAGACTACAATATCAGAACATTGCATTATGGGTAATGGTCCAGGAACTTTGTGAACAGTTTTGGTCTTAGGCCGGTTCTGTTTAAAGCGACTATGCCGTCACTTGTCTTAACGTGCGATGAGGTATTGTGATAAAGCTATATGAATATCCAAATGGATAAGGTATGAACATGATCCGGGCGGATCCTGGACCCCGTCTTACAAAGAGTTACGATTACGAATCAATCGTAACTATATGGAAATCCATCAGTGTCATAATTTTTTCTACAGTAAATGTGTGCAATCTCCCCAGTAAACAGAGAGAATCACACTGAATCATCAAGAGAACGATGAATGTATGAATATACATCTTAGAAAATATTTTAAACAAACATGCATGCATGTTAGATGTTGACGTTGCTGGCCGTCCATAGTTGTGATTGATCGGATCAATCACAACTCTTTGTAAGACAGGGCTCAGGATTTTCCAAGGGGGGGGGGGGGCGCATTTTCCCGATGAAAAATTCGACAAGCCAAAAAAAAAGGTTTCCACCTAAAATCTAAGGTCATTTCATTTCGTCCCCGAAGAAATTTGACAAGCAAAAATATAAAAAAAAGGTCTTGATTTTCAAAAGGGGGAGGGCATACTTCTGTTTTAACCGCATTGTTACATTACACATTTTAATTGTGCCTCTCAAAGGTGGGGGCACGGGCCGTCTGAGCCCCCCACCCCCTGGATCCGCCAGTGAACGTGATGACTAGGCCCCCTATCAACTTCCTTTTTGTTTGTTAGTTATTTCATTCTGAGTTATGCATGCTCGAGCCGTTGATAAAGAACATATTGTTTTATAGGAATATCTACTTTATTACAGTACTCATCAGGGCTCCTTAACACAAAGGTTTGCAATCAATCGCTGAATACCCATGACCAATCAAGATCATCGTTGCATGCGCACTCTGTTTAAAATACTGACTGGGAGCCAATGAGTGCGGTTCTTTCATATTTGCAATTCATCGCAAACCTTTGTGTTACGGAGCCAGGACCTTGTATCAGTGCTTACAAGTTACAGTGAACTTTACACTTTAAAAGGTCGTGTTTTGCAGAATAGTATTTTTTTCGTTCTACATTTTCACCTGATAAAAAGTTTTTACATTATATTCTTTTTTTTTATAAACTTTTATGTACTTGTATATTTCAGTGTTTATGCCATGATATTATCCACAAATTTGTTTGTTACCTCTGTATGTTTTTGATAATAGGTATATTAAAAATACCTGAATAAATGAATTAATTAACAATCTTTCTCTTTTTGTTTTATTGTTGTTGACTTTCTTCGAGCTGATATAAGGCATCGTGTTATTTTGTCTGTCTGTTATTCGATTAAAGTCCAAAGAAGTTTACCCATGATTCGCACGAAATGCACATTTCATTTAGTATCGGAGATAAGCTTCATTAAAAAAAAATCAATTTCTATTTCAGTTCATTAACATATATTTCCAAAGTCTAAGCATTATTCACATTAAGACATTCATAAAGGTTACAATGTTATTGAAATAACAGCCCTCAAAGTACACCTTGTAGATACATTTAAGTTGGAATTAATGAAAAGTTTCGACCAGTATACTTTGATCGTCATCAGGATTCAAATATCATCCAACCTCCAAAAAAACGTCATTATGTGATGTTCACTGCCTAAAAACATGTAAATGTTAAACTTATAGAGAACTTATTTATAGTATTACTTAATGAATGATAATTATATATTTCAAGTTCATACCGCATGGGATTTTGTATTATATCCGAATTCTCCACATGATCGAGGTTGCTAGCTTTCCAAAATCAATAACAATAAAAAAAAAAACCTTTGTAA
This sequence comes from Lytechinus pictus, assembly GCF_037042905.1. Taxonomy (NCBI): domain Eukaryota; kingdom Metazoa; phylum Echinodermata; class Echinoidea; order Temnopleuroida; family Toxopneustidae; genus Lytechinus; species Lytechinus pictus. Next base: position 2,764,866 of record NC_087248.1, on the reverse strand, counting down.
GTCATTGTAAGAGAGAACACTGCAGCGTGCCCCGACAAATCCGTTGACCAACTCAATTAAAAAAAGTTCATTTGTCAAAATCTTGCCCATTGTCATAACCATGGTTCGAATAAAAATCAATTTCCTTGGCATTCTCGACTTCCTCTGTCTCGTCGTCTTTGACCCATTTCTGATCTTCTCCCGATCCAAACGTATGGAAAAAAATAGCGGAAAAAGCTGCGATTGCTGAAGCGATGTAAAACACATACCTCCAACTTACAGGATCATACTGAAATTATGAAAAAAAATAATAGAAAAAAGTAGGAATGCATAAATGGAGACTTTCGTCGTAAGGACTTGAAATATCAACAGGAGAATGGCCTCTGGATCGCAATGCTGATTATCAAAATGATGATATTTAATTACAAGGGGAGCCTTGGTATGATATATAAATAACAACTAGTATCTATTTATACCATTATTCATACATCGATTTCTGATTGGTGGATAAATTCTTCTGCTGGTATTTCCACAAAATGATTCTACGCAATCAAATGCAGCCGCATCCCTTCCCTCAATCGATAAATGGTGGCGTTATTTTAAGTGTTCTGTCAAGTTGCATCGCGTCATAACATCTAATTAAGTAAAATAATTTGCGACATATATCAAGGAGAATGCAGCGTTAGGAAAGAAAAAGAAAAGATTCTGTAATAATTATATAGATGGTGAAGCAGAAAGAGAAAGAAATTGAGCAATGAGCTAGGGGGGCCAACAGGTCTAGATAGGAACGAATCCGGAATTTCATGAGTAAGTATATAGATACACACATTTTTCTTACAAGCAATTTTTTAATTATTTTTTACAATGGTAGTGATGAAGTCGTTGATTCCTATAATAAATGATAATTAAAAAAATCATTTACCTGGTCGACAATTAGTATTCCGGTTATCAACGGTGATATAAAACTCGCGGATATCCCAATGGTATTTGATATTCCATATAGAGTACCCGTTGACCGGGGCGCCAAATCAACCGTATTTGAAAAAACCGACGGATACGCCACACCGGTTCCTATGGTTGCGATGATCACCAGTGCCATGCCGAAATACCGGTTACATACGAGAAAAGCAACCGGTATAAGTGACCCAGCTATCAGTATGGCACCTTGAAAAATAAAACATAAAGCAACATTAAAAGTGACAAAAGTGAGATTAAATCTACAGAATACATCCATAAATGCTTCCTTAAAAATAACTTTCCATATTTCAGGATTAAAGGCAAATAATCTTTTCTTAAAGTCTGAAGTATTATTCTTTTCATAATTTTTTTTTAATGAGACGGTTCCAATTATAGAGCTTGGGATTTTTGAATTATGTGAGGGGGGTGGTACTGATCTCTAGGCATTGAACATGATAATGCCTGCATCCTATTATGATGATTGTTTCAATGGAAAGGATGCATAGTGACGAATGCCAACCTCCCGCCTCCACCCCCAGGAAAAATATCAATTTAATATAATAGAGATTTAACAAGGTCATAACTCGCGGGAAAATAATGATATATAGATCATGTTTAGCTGGTAATAATACGCACCAATGCTTGCTGATGTCTTTCGAACCTTCGTCACACTGATGCCTCGACCAATGAGAAAGTCTGATATCTGTGACGTAATTATACACGTAATCATTTGGCAGATGTAGGGAACAGAGGCCAAAAGTCCAACCTTACATTGATATTAAGACCAAAAAAAATGAATGAGAAATTGTGATTCACTTTTTTGCACTGGTCGTGTTGTTGGCTTTGTTGTTTTAGTTTCGGTATTAAAACAAAATTTCTACCCCCCCCCAAAAAAAAAAAAAACCCATTAACACATTCCGCGAGACAGGGTTTCCAACCTTCACGTTAACATGGTTAGGTTAATGGTAGCGGTGAAAAGTTTACTTTGGAATACAGAATAACATTAAAATAATGAGAAAAAAAACAAATAGAAGAAAAAGAAATTACAACTTTAATATACCTTTTTCTGCACGCGTTGGATTGTTTGTTATTTTGATTTTGTTTAGATCTCCTTACCTCTCTCACTTTGAATCCTAGGATGTACTTCATGAAGATAGGTAGGTTGGTGAGCAGAGTTCCCACAACCCAACCATGGATTGAAAATCGCAGGATGATTAAGGCATACACAGGAAGTGACGTCAGAACTTTGAATATTGGGTAGGATTTCTGGGTGAGGAAGATGAAGATAGAGACTGTGAGATAGAATTTACCAAGAGTTGATATTGTCATACAAAGAGGATACGAGTACTTTGAATTTTTTTGTAACTACATTTATGGAGGCCTTGATTATTATGGGTTCCGTGATATCATAGTTGTAACTCTTTATGATATACGGGCATCAAAAAGATGCCCGTAAAGAAAAAGCAAAAAAAAAAAAAAAAAACGAAATCAGAGATAAAATTATGTTTTTCGTTTCGTAAGGGATCGTATAACATTTGTGTTTTTTAATAGATACCCACACATTTACTGATGGAGATAGACAGGGGAAATTTAAAGAGGTTTGAAATGTCATGGCGCTGATCAAGGGAGGGCATTTGGTGCACACTCTCATCATTCCCCGTCCAAACTGATCCGTTGATATCTTTAAATAGTTTATGTGACCCTCCACCTCCAGAAAGATCAGTTTGATAAAGTGAAATTAAAAAGATAGTTTTGGGATATGTTACGGACAAAATTATTTCCTTTAGTGCAGCGATTTTGGAGCATTTCTACTTGACCTTCAAGGAAAAGTAGAAACCTGCTCTCAGAATAACTAACCTTCTTCGAATTATTTTCCTGTGTTTGTTGTAGGTCATCATTGTGAGATACATCTTCACTCGAAGCCGGTGTATCTTCATCAGGTTTTTCTTTGATGAAGAGCCCCCAACATATTGCCCAAACAAGGGCGTTTGAACCTGTACACCACAAAACAAATCAAGTGTTTGGGATCATTTGGTGCATTTGATGGTTGTATTAGTCTGAACTTTTGTTTAACATTTTCATATTCAATGCCACTATTGCCATCATTATCATCAAATCATTATTATGGTATCATTATCATCTTTATATAATCACCATCATAATCATCATCATTAGCATCACTACCACTACAGCATCACCACCAGCACCACCAACATAAATCATAATCATCAGCAGTAGCAGCATCACTATAGCACCATCATCGCCACCATCATTATCATCACCCCGTCTTCATCACGACCATTATCACCGGCATCGTCACCACTTTATTACTTTTACCCTTTTTACACAGAATTTTCTTAACCCCGTACTATCCTTAACCCCGTACTATTTTTTTTCCTTTTCACACATGCCAAATTGTTATTGCTAACCCCGGATAAGGAATGCTTGCTTTTCACACACGAAACTCGCTAACCCCGGACTAGTGGTAGCTCATTCACTCGTACCCTTTTTACACACGCTAAAATTTCCTTTACCCCGTACTATAGGTGGGGCTAAATTGCCATTTAGCCCCACCTATAGTACGGGGTTAAGCTTAGCCCACTTTCGTTTTACACTAGCGATCTTAACCCCGTACTATCGCTCTTAGCACCGCAATTGCTGGAATAACCCTGCTTTTTTTGCAGGGCCAAATAATCCCGTACTAAAGATGGGGTTAACCCACTTTGCAAAAATGCTGTGTAAAAAGAAAGTGGGCTAAGCTTAACCCCGTACTATAGGTGGGGCTAAATGGCAATTTAGCCCCACCTATATAGTACGGGGTTAAGGAAATTTCAGCGTGTCTAAAAAGGGTACTGAACTCCAAACACATTATTTAGTTACAAGATTCATTCCCAGGCGCGGACCAGGGGGGTAAAAAAAGTAAAAGTATTATGGTGCAGTACCCCGTTGAATGAAATTGAATTTGAACTTTTCATTCTATTGAAATAGAACATTTCATTTTACTCAGAAATTTATTTCTGAACATCATCCAATTGACAAGACCTATTCCATTTTATTTGACAAGTATATACACTCCTATCAAAAGGGGAGTCCACCCTGACCACAATTGGTATTAAAAAACCCCAGAAAAGTCCAGTATATCGTGAGTTTGTACTGTTTTGATTGAGTGACAACAACACATGCGAGTATAGTCCAGTCAGTCCGCAAGATTTATCCAAGTCCTCTCGTGGCTGAATTCATGTCCCTGCAAAATCTCGTGAATTGTGAGACTTTCTTTCTCAAAGAATTTAACCACTTTCTCCTTGAGTAATATTGATTATTTTTTTACCATGGGCAAGAGTTAATGTTACCCTTTTATATTGATCATTTCTTTTGAATGAAATATGATAAATAAGTGAATTTTTTACCTGAAAAGATGCATCAAACAGAATTTTCTTCCTCTGTTTTCACTTGCAAATTATGCAACACTTTGTGTTTTAGGCACCAACATTATTTATATCATCAGAAAGCTCAAACTCTATACTTTCTTACAATGTCACTCTTGATATGTGGCATCTTTTAGATGGGTCAGCAGCCAGCTTTTTCCATCAAGATGCAAAACGAGATTTCTGAAATTGGCTGAATACTGTTTTCAAAACAAACAGGCGCGGGTAATTTGAAGAGATTACCACATGGTGAGTGTGACCTTGCAGAGGCCCAGTGTGGGGAACATTGGAATTTGCGTGGGTGTGTGGTCTATATGACCAATCAGAGCGCAGTATTCTTGTTTTTGAGCTGCAAAATGTACTTGGCCTATGAAAAGCTGGCTGACCCATCTAAAATACATCTTCTTAAAAAAATTATATCATATTAAAGCTTAGATCTTCAGCTTTATCATGATCTAAAAATCATTTGTGCCCAAACAGAAATTAAGTGTGAAAACAATAACTTTTGTTGCATGAAAAAAATATTTTGTTTCATGTTTTAGATCAAAAGTTTTTCCTATATTACAACATTCTTTTAAAAATCCAAACACATGACCTGAAAGAATTATTCTTCTTCTTCACAAAGATATCAAAAACATGAAATTTGGTCAATATTTAGAGCAGCAATGGCCGAATAAAGAGAGATGTTTTGGTTCGCACCAAGCTCATTAACTATGCAAAAACCCTCTAGTCATGAATATCACTTTGATAAAAGAAGCTACTTTTTCAGGGCTTGCGGACTGACTGAGTCGTGATATAAATTCCATGAATTCCCACTCTTAAAGCAGATACGAACCAATTGCGCCATCTCGAGTCCTCAACTACTCATACCTGGCCAGTTTCCTGACCCATAATGCTAGTGTAGTCTAGTAATATAGACCCACTTGAATGATAACATGCTAATTAACTACTCAATACATTTGTACCGCAATAATTATGTTACCAAGTAGCAAAATAATTACTTTTCCTCTCAAAACATTTTAGTTGTTTCTCTTTACAAATACAATTATAGGTCAATTTATTCTCTGTATATAGTATTAGTAGATATCTGAAAACGTATATTTTAAGACTATGTATTTATAACACACAGTCAATGAGAGACCACACACAGTTCAATCCCCTTTAAGTTATTAATAATTAAATAACATTTCACATAATGTTAAAAGCAAAAGACAGAGATAATGTCAACTCATGGAATTCATGTAAAGTGACATAATAGGGGGGGGGGGTTCTCGCATGAGACATCAAAAATAAATCTATATTTTCTGCTGGATTGTTGGCAATCATTAATTGATATGTTCATCTTAACATTTATATCATACCTAAGATATAGAATGAGAACGGCCATCCAAGCCAGGGGGTTGAGCATATCAAACCAGATAGAGTTTGACCTACAGCCAATCCGAATGGAGCACCTGAAAATTGAGAATTACAAAATGATGAGTTCTTTTGTCAAAATCATCGATTTTTTTTTCCTTTTCAAGTTGATTTCCAAGTTTTCGTTGACGATCCTACAAGCTTCACCAGACCTTCGTTGATGATCTGAGTCCTGTATGATCAAACTCTTTGAGCTGCTACACCAATCATACACTGTTAAAAAAACGTGATATTACAGAAAAAATAAGATTTTGCAGAAAGCAATAACAGAATAATTCTGTAAATTCATAAAACAGGATTTTTTTCTGCAATTTAACAGAACAGGTCTGTTTAAAAAGGGGAAAAGGGTGTTTTATTATAGGAAATTTTAAAGGTTCCATACACCAAATACGAATTTACTGTAAGATTACGCAATCTGGTAAGATTACAGGTGTTCTCGAGACTGCAGGAACTTCTTTTATTTCAAGGATACATTTTCTAACAGTGTACGTCATCTTTCATCAGTGCCCCGTGCCACAAACCTTAGCGATTGATCGTTTCTACGATTTATTGCATTAATATTTAATGTAAACAACCGTAAAAATCGGCGCTACGATCGATCGCTACGCTTTGTGTCACGGGGCACTGAACATATATAGATATAGGCGACGGAAGCGGGGGGGGGAGTCATTTCTCCCCTCCTAAATTTGAGGTGGGGGACGGACCCCCCCCCCCCTAAATTATCTGTTGATAACCTTTCTTTTTTTTTTTTGCTTGTCCAATTTTTTACCTGTGTCCATCCCAAAATTTCAGGTGGACCCCCCTAATTTTTTTGGCTTCCGCCGCAAATGATCATAGATGATGTATATTAATATTGCTGCAGGCCTACAGCAGCTCAAAAACCTTTTATCATATGTCGAGCCAGAGTTCGAGCCATAAGATAATATCATGTTTTCGCAATTGCAACGGGGACGGACTCGAAAACATAGTAAATCTATTGAAAATACCTGTCAAATCGCAATGAGCAGCTAAGAGGTCTTTGTCGAAAATTAGTGAACCGGAACAGCACTTCGTCGTAAGATTCGGAGCGGACGAAAAATGGCAAATATGTCGTTTTCTATACACAGTCCCCGCTGTTTTGATTCACCGATTTTCGACAAAGACTGAGAACTTTTAAAAATAGATTGTTTACGTTCAAAAAAGTGTGTGCGTGGTGGTTAAGAAAACTACTTCATAATCTCTGGCTCTAGTCTCGTGTTATCACAACGCGATCAGTTCGATGATCACTGGATATTATACTATTAAACCAATAGGCCCGTATTCTGAAGTCAGGTTTAACTTAAACTCAAGTTTAAAGTTGTGGTTTAAGTATGGGAAGCCAAAAGTATCAAATTTTTTTATCAAGTTGTACGTTTCTTATGTTTACTGTGCTCTTTCCTGATTCATCGAAGGTGAAGACAATAATCTATTTATATTTCCTAGACAATTATGAATGATTTGAGAGCCAAATGAGCTGAAATATGATATCTCTACCATTAGTGATTTATGTAACAATTGGCTGTCCATACTTAAACAACAACTTTAAACCTGAGGTTGAGTTAAACCTGACTTTAGAATACGGGCAATTGAAAACGTAAAGTTGATGGTTATTATGAGAATTCGGCAGTCATTGTGTGAACGTCGGCAACGAGCACGACATACTACTTCAACGGAAACTATTTCATTTCATTTGCAGAGTTCCAGAGCGGAACATAATTATCTGATGTGTCGAGGAAAAGGAAACAATTGATTTTTCCTATATCCCAGCAAAAATAATCAATATTATTAAGCATGAATCATGTTGGGACGGATTGTTTCACTTCTTGTACACAGCAAAAACTGTGGTGTTAACCGGTGTACATAGAGGACCACATCAGTTATTTTACACCGATGTTAAATTGGTGGTGTTAGTTTTACACCTAAAGGTGTTATTACAACACCATAAGGTTGTAACATTTACACTCTTTGGTGTTATGTTCAATCTCTAGGGTGTTATTTTAACACCTCAGGGTGTGGTCCTCTATTAACACCAATTGGTGTCAGTTTTAACACCACAGTTTTTACAGTGTATATTATACAAATTTGAGTAAATTACACTTGCCATCAAACAATGATGAAGCAATTTACACAGTAAACATAATACAACAAAACAGCAATTAATGGATGAAATTGAATCTTTAACATTGAAATAAGAAATTTGTATAGTTAGTTTCGCAAAGTTACTTGCTCAAATTATAAAAACACTTGGTAACATGGAATTTCACATGAAAAGGATAAATTATGATCAAAACTATAGGAGAGAAAGTTGTAAACGCATATCTAAACCACCGGGCTGTATGAGATTGATTTGAAATAGAATATTTACCAGCTAGAGCGAATGATGATATTCTTGTGTTGGTATCGACTGTTGACCATTTTCCGAGTAACGTGAACATAGCAGGAACAACGGTGCCCTTTGAATCATATTATTACAAAAATATAGCGAATTATATAATTATGATACTGGCCTTGAGATATCGTAAGGATACCTTACATATTCATCTATTTATAATAATCTTTCTTTCTGTTTTTCTCCCCCCGTTTTTCCTATTTCCAGTAGATGTAATTATTTTGGTTATTCTCCATTGCTGTCACGCTTTCAAGCTTTGCTTTTGTTGCAACCATCTTATTTATTGTGTAACAGAAAATACCACTTAGATTTTTTATTTATGTATGATACATACATTTTAATGTTTTATATATAAATTTATTTTGTTCATTGTCTTGATGTCAATATTCTCTTGTCCAGATTTTTGTTGTGAAAAATGAAATTAAATTCAATTAAATGAAATAATACATCTTTTGAATGAAAAAAGAGCCCCCCCCCCCACCATCGCCGCATGCTTTAATCAGCAACGTGACATCACAAATGATTACGTTGACTTGGATCATCATTTCCGCAGTCCAGGCAAGCATTTCATAAAGAGGTTTGTCTGTGATTTTTACTGACGTATCTGCACCCAGCCAATCAGAAGCAAGGATTCACAGTAGCTTATAACATTTTTCGTTGAACACGACCGTTACGACAGACAGATCTCTCCATGTAACTTTTGCCTGAACCTAAAAGGAAACAGTAATACAATCAACCACGCACAATAATTGATAGTCAATAGTTATGGGTCATGGTTATGATTATAGTTATTTCAAAAGTACACTTTACATACATTTCTCACGCAGTTGGGACGTATTTCCATTTTTTGTTTTATGCAAAATTGAATCCCTCATGTTTATCACTGTTTTTTGAAACTGTTTGCACGACTAGTGAAGCATGATCTCACTTCGCTACATACCAGTGAAAATGTTTTGTCGCGGTTTAGTGTATTTTCTTTCATGTTCAGTAGGACAATATCGATCACATGACTTTTTTTTCTCTTATCATTTCATACATTTTGTTAATATTTCATTTTGTAAATGCTGAAACGCATTATTAATTTCCAGTATCTTTGAAGTTTGATGTATAATTATACTTGTTATGGATTTATTGTATAATTTATAATCATGTTTCAAATAGTTTGTACTACTTGCTTATGGAATGTGAATGTTTTATTTTGATTTGAGAGAATACAATAAAAACATCCTTAAAAAACAACAACAAGGATTTAATGGTTTTAACTGAAGGAGCGGTGACAAGGGGGGGGGCATGGGGTAACCATCCACATGATTGCTCATGTAGTGAAAGGATGAGAAAAGGGAAGGAGAGAAGGATGAAGGGTACAAGTTATGGGCTATATTAACCCAATAATTATTATGATTTAATAAAGAAAAAACACCCGCCCCTCCCTATCAAAATTTCCTGGCGATGCCCCTGTGTTACTTTGTTGGTGTGCAACTATTAGAACGGAAATGCATACTAATGGTAAAGACGCCAAAGAAAAGTATTTCTCCTTTTAATATCTGGGGTCGTGTGACGATTGCTTTTCAATTCTTATTTTGAGATTATTTGTAAAGGGGAAGTATACCCTGAAATTTATTGAAGTTTATTGTAAAAATCGGAGAAAAAATGATAAAAACATATTGGTGACGGTTCGAGGAATATCTATCAAAGATTTAAAAAGAGATTTTTTTCATTTGTGACGTCACATGCGAGCAGCTTCACATGTGAATTACTGAAATCAAATGTCATTTTCTATAAAAAAAAAAAAAAAGGAAAAAAATGCGTTTTATTATACTTATTATAGTATATCAACAGACAAATTATTCAACACCCGCTCCTGAAAGAATAATTTGTTTAGTCATCATGAACCACTAAAAAATTGAAATTTATGCATATATTACATAACGATAGGGGGTAGCTACTCGTCTAAGACAGCACAAATATAAAAAAAAAGCTTCGAATTCTAATAACTTTCTTCTTCTTTGATGGATTTTCCTCAGACCTTATTTTTTCTGCTATTTTTAAAATGAAATTTTTGTAAGGGTGAACTTCCCCCTTAAGGATAATTATCATTTTCGACAATAATTGAGGGAGTGATATCTTTACTTCTTTTCGCTTGTAATGTTAACTGACAAACAAAATCGATCAACTTTCTGTGTATACCTGCTCCGTGCCCCATATTGCAAAATCCTAATATCATGAATATGGTCAATGTTAATCGATCAGTATGCCTGACTCACCTCAGCTAGTCCAGCCAACAGCCTCACTCCAAAGAAATACCCAGCTCCTGTCCTGGCTGCTACAGGAACGAGCATGTTCATTACAGCAGTCACTACACCTCCAATCATGACTACCCATTTCCCGCCAACTCTATCGGCGAGCCAGCCGCCTGGGAGTTGGGTTATGGGTAGCCCGATGAAGAACGCGGAAAGAAGAAGCTCTTGTGTCCGACTGCTCCATATGAATTCAGGCTGTAATCAGGAAAATAATTTAATTGATGTACTATGAGAAGAAATAGTACAACTTTATTCTTTTATAGTAATGCCACACTAAACACGTTTTATATAGGCCTACAGATGCAATTTCACACCTTTCTGCATGGTCTGAAAGATTCAACGCATTGCACTTTACATGCTTAAAGGTGTTCTAAGACCAGAAAGAATGTACCAAACTATTATATTATTAGGTCATGGAAAAATCAGGAATATCATCTGAAAACAATCATTGAAAATTAAGCGCAGGCCTATGAATACAACGATGAGAAGAATTCTACTCAGGAGGAAACATCATAGATTTATATTTCCTTTCTCTTTCCTATATTTTCTCCAAAAAAACCCTTCAACTTAAGGAGTCAAAATATATGTTTTTTTATTTAATTCATCCTAGATCAATATAGCTTAGTGCTGTTTGTTTGAGGATCATATTTTGTTCTTTTACCTTGATATCCGTATCATCCGCATCTTCTGTGATTCCATCATTGATACACGCATGCGTAGAGTTGTTTGGACCACGTGATACATTTTCTTTTGCGTGATTGGAAACAGCCATCGCCGTGATGGCGACGCTAGGGTTAATACGTAAAGAATCCATGCAAGTCACACACCAAAAGCACATGAAGGCAAAGAACATTCTTGAGTTTGGTCGCCATCTTTTTCTGTCTTTCGAAGGCGAAAAATAAGAATAATTAAGAATGATTTATATAGCGTCTAATAAAAATATCTAAACGCTTTACAATAAATTCACAACTTGACTAATTCAATACATTTAGCACTGGTCAACTAATGCAGACTTAATTATTGTTATTAGAAATTGTGACTTCAGCGCTACTTTGAATGAATTAAGAGAAGAAAGATTTCAAAAGCAGTACGGGGGAGTGAGTTCCAGAGTGAATGAGCCACAACTGAGTAGGCTCTGTCGTCGCGGGCAAATTCTATATTTTACTTTCAAAAATCAGATTTAAGTGAATATACTCACCCATTTTATTACTATTAGCCTTCGATAGTTTTGTGTATTCCTTTGAAATAAACTCTGCTTGAAGAAGATCGAGATCAGCTGATGGTAAAATGCTCGATTTAAAATATAACAACAAAAAATTAAGATAACTATGGATGACTTAAAAGTGTTATACAGTAATGAGAACATCTTTCATTATCATTGCAATAGAATTGTTTTACGGATCCCATTATTTAAAATAAGTTTTTTCTATTAAGATTTGATGTTGATATTTTACTTTGATGTGCATACATTAAAGAATGATTAAGAATAAATTGATTATGATAAATTACAATCCCAATATGATCAGTTGCAATTTTTTAAGGAGCACTGGTCACCTTCATTGTATTTTGTTAATCAACATTCATTAATGTTTTTTTCCTAATCGACATTCAATTCAATTTGCATTCCATGCTGTTGAAAACACGAATAATCGTCAAACTGTAAAACCATAGAGATATAGGCCTATACTAAAAACTCTTATGACGCAGGCTAACTATATCATTGGATCTGTATAGGCATCGCAGGCCTAAAACATTTCCCATAGACTCGTGTGTTAAAAAATTCATTAAAAAATAAGGATGAAATTCGGGGGTCGAATGTTACTACCATGCAGTGGATATGATATATATCTGACAATCCACATCTGACTAGAAAAGGGTCACTCGACTGGCTCAATTTTAAAATAAATCGGCATTTATAAAGGACTCTCCAGCTCAGGGATCAAATTCATCACCTGAAACAGTAAAATAACCCTTATCCTTCCGTCATTAAAAATATAGTTCCAAAGTTGGTGATATTTCTTCCCAATTTGAGAAAAGGACTGAGTTCAGTAATTACCAATATAGAATCAGTGTTACATGGACAATCATGATACACTTGTCAATCAACCATTTCAAAATAATTTTGAGCATGGGTTGACTCGAATGAATATCTGTTACCTTCCCGATGTTAATAGGCCAGTACGACCTGTTATTGTACATACTATAAGTTAGTATTCAGATCAGTGGCTGTGGCAGACACATAATAGCGTGTTGAATAGGTTCGAACTCTGGACTCCTGATTATGATTATACCATCGCTTTATACCAAGTTCTGCGTTTTCCGGCATCCTAACAGAAATCAATATGGGATTCGGCCATCAGGTCATTATAAACTGGGCCCTGAACTACAAAAAAAAACAACAACAAAAAACAGAACCTATCGACCTTGGTCCAGGAAGAAAAACACAGTTATTAATAGGTGCGCCCCTTCATGCATATGATTTGAAATGTTAATAAGTGATAAAACATCGTTCTTGTGTAGCACATATGATATAACGCTAAATCTTTGTAAAAAATATTCTTGTCACTTATATGTTAACACACAGTTGCTTTGCTTAACTGAAATTAATACGGAATGTCATTTTTCATCACAATGTGGCTAGCTGTCTCCACCAAAGGAGAGAAGGCGCTTTTCATAATTTTTGGCTAAATGTAACAGCTTCTATATAAGCCTTCACCTTGTTTCATAACCAATGGTCCTTACCACCCGCGAATATAGAGGCGGGGCTTGGGGACTATGGACCCCCCCCCCCCCAAAAAAAAAAAAAAAAAAAAAAAAAAAAAAAAAAACCTAAGAAAAAGTAATGAAAAAGGTGTAAATTATGATTTTCAGAATATTATGTCAATATCTATCAAGAATTTGATTTTTGTTTAAATTAGGTTTAAAATCACTCCGTTTTCACTCGAATTGATAATGAAGTGAAGTTAGAGTAAATTTAAAGTTGACATACGAATACTTCACAAAAATGTGATTTAAAGACTGAATTTCACTCTTAATTTATAAGTTGTATTCCCTTTGTCAGAGAAGTTTATAATTCTCTCTATTTTTTAAAGAGATTATCCCAATACTATAGACGAAAAGTGTGATCAAACTATCATAAAGAGTACTTCTTACCATATATGCCGAATTACAGGAAAATCAGAAAGGTAGTCGCTTTATTAGTAGAAAATCATATTCCGCACTGCTTCAAAAAGTGGGACCAGTCGATCACCAAGAAAAGATGAAAATGTTTATACCTATCATTGCCTATAGGCCTACAAGTCGATAAGCAGTCACGAAGCCTTCATCAGAATGATAGGGAAAATAATACGTCCACTTTGATGTCTTTAAATGTTATATAGCGTGAAACGTAGATACTTATGTGTATACTGTATACACATGCAGCGCGGTTGCAGGAGGTAACTGGTTCAACAGGTGTTTTGTTTTCTTTTGTTTGGGGTTTTTTGGTATAAAAAACCCGTCTGAAACGGTCCATACACCAGTACACACGTTCTATTGATACACGTAATAATAGGTGGATATAGTCAATAAAAATGATATTTATATTTCTTTCTTATATAGAGTTTATTCCATCGAATCCTGACATACCCGCACACAATTATGTTTGCAATTTCTGCACTCACTGAGTATTCCAAAGGCAAAGAGTGGATTGATGCCTTGCCAAATGACGCTAGGATGTGGTGGGATTCGAACACACGACTCTCTGATTACAGGGAAAGCATCATACTGACGCGTCCAAGGATTATTCAAACTGGCCGGGACACATAATCAAATTTTATTAAAAATAAATGACATGCAGTCAATTTCAAGCCCGTTTAACAGTAATAGTACAAGTTTGCTTTTAGTGTGTTTTCAATTTAATAATGATTGTTTTGGAATCATATCAATTTTCCCACATTCGACTACTTTTTATTCAATAAAAATGTAGAATTTTATAAATGACAAGAATATTGTTTTTCATTTTTCTAACTTTTGGGGTGAAGTGCCACGTCCATCCCCTTATTCACTAATGATCATCTAACTACTGACCTATCGGAAATATGTTAAATCACTCTATTTTATGTAATAACATGGGACAGGAAACTATTAAAATGCCGCACTACCAAATAAAGTTGTAGTGGAAGTTTGCCAATCACTGAGCTTGCTAACCATTTATGATTCATCACTATATCTATACAATTTCATCAACACAGTCTATATCTTTTTAAATGGAATGATCAAATATAAGAGACGCTCATAAACTTATTCTCCTGAAAAATATAATTTTTATAAAGTGTTTGGACCTTTTGATAATCCCAGAAATAGTATTTTCAACTGGGAATTGTATTCTCTTACCTCATTTCATATTCAAAGCTTGAATTAAATTTTATTTAATCGTAATAGACTCATATCATGATCATTATCATCATCATGATCGTTATCATCATCATCATTATCCTCATCATTATCATCATCATCATCATTATCATCGTCATCATATTCATCATCGTCATCATATTCATCCAGTTCACCTAGTCATCTTATGGTCTATTTCTAAAATGTGATATTTTGTCCTCCAAGGCGGTGCATGGGTGGAACTCCCTGGAGGGTAAACTATTCATATTTTAGAAAAAGAAAATAGAAAAATGTCAATGGGGGTGTGATTTGGGTGATAACCTTTTGGGGGACTTTACGTGTCAATCCGCTATCAGTCGCTGCTACCACCAACTCCAACGCCATCATCATCACCACTACCACCACATCATCATCACTACCACCACATCATCATCATCATCACCATCATCGTCATCAACATGATCACCATCATCATCATCATCATCAACATCACCATTATCATCACCATTATCATCATCATCAACATCACCATTATCATCATCATCATCACCATCATCATCACCATTATCATCATCATCACCATCATCATCATCATCACCATTATCATCATCATCATCATCATCACCATCACCATCACCATCATCATCATCAACATCACCACTATCATCCTCACTACCACCATCACCACCACATCATCATCAACATCATCCATCATCATCACCATCAACATCATCACCATCATCATCAACATCATCAACATCATCAACATCATCACCATCATCATCAACATCATCACCATCATCATCATCATCAATATCACCATCATCATCATCACCATCATCATCATCATCACCATCATCATCGTCGTCATATTATCATCACCATCATCATCATAATCATAAACATCACCAACATAATCACAATGAAATCACATCTATTACAATTCTCCTTTATAATCACCCGCAGACCAAACATCATCTTAACCTGTGATGCTGCAAAAATAATGGAAAGAAGGAATGAGTATTTCTTTAAAAATATTATGTTCAGAGACATGTTTATTTGAAATAATGTGGCACAGATCTTCTCTTTATCTGTGATACTGGGTAAAGTCCAAAATTATATAGAGTTCAGAGCAAATATTTTATCATTATTGCTAGAAAGTAATAGGTCATTTCAGTTCGTAATGTAGATTAGCGTCATGAGTGTAAGAACCTGTCTAATATTCGTCGCCTTCCTCCTCCTCTCCCTCTGCATCGACGGAGTCGGTTCCGACTTCTTCGTAGTCCTTCTCGAGAGCGGCCAAATCCTCACGAGCCTCGGAGAATTCTCCTTCCTCCATACCCTCTCCGACGTACCAATGGACGAAAGCACGCTTGGCGTACATCAGATCGAACTTGTGGTCAAGACGAGCCCATGCCTCGGCGATGGCGGTGGTGTTGCTCAACATGCAGACGGCACGCTGGACCTTGGCAAGATCACCACCGGGAACGACGGTGGGTGGTTGGTAGTTGATACCGACCTTGAAACCAGTTGGACACCAATCGACGAACTGGATGGTACGCTTGGTCTTGATGGTAGCAATGGCAGCGTTGACATCCTTGGGGACGACATCACCACGGTAAAGGAGACAGCAGGCCATGTACTTGCCGTGACGGGGATCGCACTTCACCATCTGGTTGGCAGGCTCGAAGCAGGCGTTGGTGATCTCGGCAACAGTCAGCTGCTCATGGTAGGCCTTCTCGGCAGAGATGACTGGGGCATAGACTGCAAGAGGGAAATGGATACGTGGGTAGGGCACCAAGTTGGTCTGGAACTCGGTAAGATCGACGTTGAGGGCACCATCGAATCGCAGAGATGCGGTGATGGAGGAGACAATCTGTCCGATGAGACGGTTCAAGTTGGTGTAGGTGGGACGCTCGATGTCAAGGTTGCGACGGCAGATATCGTAGATGGCTTCGTTGTCGACCATGAAGGCACAGTCGGAATGCTCGAGGGTGGTATGGGTGGTCAGGATGGAGTTGTAGGGCTCGACGACAGCGGTGGAGATCTGAGGGGCAGGGTAGATGGCGAACTCGAGCTTGGACTTCTTTCCGTAATCAACAGACAGACGCTCCATGAGCAGGGAGGTGAAGCCAGAGCCGGTGCCACCACCGAAGCTGTGGAAGATGAGGAATCCCTGAAGACCTGTGCACTGGTCAGCCAACTTCCTGATCCTGTCGAGGACGATATCGATGAGTTCCTTTCCGACTGTGTAGTGACCACGGGCGTAGTTGTTGGCAGCATCCTCCTTGCCGGTGATCAGCTGCTCAGGGTGGAAGAGCTGACGGTAGGTTCCGGTACGGACCTCATCTAAAGTAGAGGGGAAAAAAATCATTATTAAGATGAAATAAAATGAGAACGAGAATGATACTTTATGTCGTTAAACGATAAACTGAAAAGTAACAGATACAGTTTGTAATATTTTACTGTTACCATGGTTACTGATGAAGAATTAGTCAATATAAGTTTTGTTAACAATATTTTTCCATGATACGCAAAATGATAACATGGAAATCTAAGACTTTACTGAATAGGATCAATACATAAGATCAATAAATTTTTTTTAATTAGCATCTTCATTCTTTTGACGAATGTAAGTTTCATGCTTACCGACTACGGTTGGCTCGAGGTCGACGAAGACGGCACGGGGGACGTGCTTGCCAGCTCCAGTCTCACTGAAGAAGGTGTTGAAGGAGTCATCACCACCTCCGATGGTCTTGTCTGAGGGCATCTGACCATCAGGCTGGATGCCGTGCTCAAGGCAGTACAACTCCCAGCAGGCATTACCGATCTGGACTCCGGCTTGGCCGACGTGGATAGAGATACATTCACGCTATAATAATGAGAGAAAGTGAGATTAATTTAGACATAAGATATAAAATTTTGATGAATATATTTATATTTAAAAATATATATATCATAAAGTATTCTATTATAGACAATCTAAAATGTCAAAGATATCAAAGGCGGTTGATAACTGTAAGGTAATGGTTTTTGCCAAAGATAGTAGGTCGCTCTTTGAATATACAATGTCACTCTGGTGTATTTCCTCACTTAAGTTGACAAGCTGTATATATTGATTATAAACTTTACAAAAACTAGTATCTAATAGTCACATCGATTTAAATTTTGTAGAGTAGTAATCAGAACCAGTAAAAAAATATTCATCTAAAAGAGCAACAGGTTGGCACAATGATCACAATTATTAACTGACGTTAAAAAAATAAATGAAATACACATACCATCTTGAAGTTCTTGAGTTATGAAGTATTTAACGAAGAAAAAATATTGACTTAAAAGTCGCAAATTCACGAAATGCCTTCGACGTGCGATGTGTCTTGAGCAAAATCTGAATATGGCGACTTCACTCCCCGACGTTCATTTATACACCTTAGCCGTTGCTATGCGGCTTGACCATAAACAAATAATTGACCAATGGCGATGAGTCGATCAGCTCGAGCGAACACTTTATAGCCGTTGGTATTGCTTGTAAAGTTCGCATCGTTAGGTTGCCATTATAGTGGTTGCGAATCTAATATCGATGATTGTTTTGTTGTTATCTTGTCTTGTTTGAAGAATGGTGCATGTGGGGGGGGGGTCGTCTGTGTTCGTTTAGACAAATAAAACCCCATAGATACTGTTGCCGGGAGCAACATCTAGAGCAAAATGAAACCGAACTAATATTGCAATTCTGCATGATTATGCTAAATTGCTGACTTCAATCTTTAAAAGTATAAAACTATTCCTGTTCTTCCTTTTGATAATAAATTTATATTACAATCCGCTATCTTGTTTGGAATCATGTTAAGTTTACTTGATGTTCTTACATGCGTATAATATTTCATTACATGAGTAATATTACACTTTCAAAATGGATGATAGGAACAGTGATGACGAATTTCATTTACAGGCGTAAATCGACTTCCAATAAGATACAAAGTGCATTAAATAAAGGGAAAACATCATATCGTGGGTCTATATCAAAATTATATGAAATATTATATACATACTACAAACATAGATTGTTTTTGAGACAGTCACATAGATGAACTTTAGAGAATTATTTTAATGTCGAAGGCACGGTGATTTATGTATGGCATGATTAGGAAATATACCACAAAATCATTCTGTCCTTTATTTTAAATATCTTTTAAAAACACTTCGTGATCAATTAATTTGATTGACATCCCACCCCCCCTCCCATCCGCCTATCTGTACCAACCAGAGAGTGGCAGACTGCTCGTAGTTAAGAAGTGTAAACAGAATTGTCTTGTTGCTACCTGCGATGTTCATTGTTTGATACAATAGGCCCCTTCAATAATACTTTCCCTCATATCCTCAAAATCGATACGGAACAATATACCTGTAATACCCACTGCCGATGCAGGGTAGCCTGGTAGGTTCCTTTAAAAAAAGTACACAACCAATGTATGATGACTGATGATTATTACCTGAATCTTATAATGTATATCATTCTGATACGTTTATGAGCAGTTCTTTAGTACATTGAACGGTGAAATTCAATGACATTAAAGGGAAAGTTCACCCTGACAAAAACAAATATTGCAGAAATAGCAGAAAAAACAATAAAAAATATCGCCGAAGGTTTGAGAAAAATCCATCAAAGAAATAAAAAGTTTATTAGAATTTCAGTTAGTTGATTAGTGGCGTCATAATAATTTATGCGAGTAGCATTCCTACATAACGAATGGTAGAAAATCAATGAAATGTCATGGCTTTGACTGTACCTTTTGTATATCAATACACAAATAATTTTACACACGATCATGAAAATAAAACAAAAATTAGTCATCAGGAACCATTAAAAAAATGAAATTCATGCATTTTATATTACATAACAATGAGGGCAGCTGCTCGTTTATGACGTCACAAATCGAAAACTTAAAATTCTAATAAAATTTTCTCAATCTTTAACGGATTTTTCTGAAACCTTCACCAATATTTTTTATTATTTTTTTCTGCTATTTTTACAACCAACTTTTCTTCAGGGTGAACTTCCCCTTTAATACGGCATTTCCCCCATTTTTCTTTCTTCCCATAGGCACCCCTCTATAAAGTTTATCTATCGATCAACCAATATATCTATCCATTTATCTATCTAATCTGTCTATCCCAACTTATTTTCGATCTTTTTAAAATCTTCAGATTATCATTTATTGTCTCTTTCTCACCACAGGAATACCTTCCTTAAAGAACAAGTCCACCCCAACAAAAAGTTGAATTTAATAAAAAAAAAAAAAAATCCAACAAGCACATAACGCTGAAAATGTCATCAATATCGGATGTAAAATAAGAAAATTATAACATTTTTAAGTTTCGCTTAATTTCACAAAATTGTTATGCACATACCGGTTGGTATGCAAATTAGGGAACTGATGACATCACTCACTCACTGTAATTTTCTTTTGTATTTTATTATATGAAATATTCTATTTTTCCCCATTGTCCTGTGAAACAAAGTTTTATTTCTCCCTGATGTGGAATTACCATTGTTTAAAATTTTATGTTTCAGTCAAGTTGGTCCTCAGGCATATTGTCAAATCTGTAAAAATAGAAATATTGTATAATTCAAACAATAAAAAACAAAAGAAATATTGAGTGAGGGACATCATTGATTCTCTCATTTGCACGTGACTAAATTGTGCATATAATTATTTTGTGAAAAATAAGGGAAACTTCAAAATGTCATAACTTTCTCATTTTACATTCGATTTTAATGAAATGTTCAGCATTATGCTTGTTTGATTTTCTCTATTGATTCAAATCAACATTACTCTGAGGTGGACTAGACCTTTGATCACTTTAAATTTAAAGTGAAAATCCTGAATTTTATTTGTTTTTCTCATAGCCTTAATTGCATTATTTCGACTTGTTATGAAGAATCTGTATAACTTGATTTTTTTCTTAAATATTAAATTGATGATAAATTACAATAATGATGATTTTACACTTTTTGCATTTTTGGAGCAGAAATTCAAATAGTAATTTGTATTTTATATATAAAACGACAATCTGTGATATTGTATCATCGGGTGACTCACAGAAATGACAAAATACAAATTATGCATAACGTAATCAGTTATATTGTAATGGGTCGGAGAGGGGGGGGGCAGCAAGTTGCATGAATGTCATTTTTGGGGCCTTATTATACCTTTATTAATCCCCTAAAAAACTATACATTAGACGCGGCTTGGCGATCTCGGATACCCCCCCCCCCCACTAGCGTACCTACGGGGGGGGGGGCACTCTGCCCCCCTGACGAGTCACAACCAATGCAAAAGACGTATCTTTGCCCCACCTGACGGGCTTGAAAAACCTGTTTTGCCCCCCCCCCTGACGAGCTTGAAGACCTTTATTGCCCCCCTGACGAGCTTGAAGACCTTTTTTTTTTTTTTTTTTTTGCTTTTCAAATTTTTTGGTGGACGGTTTTGCCCCCCCCCCTGTGGAAAATCCTAGGTACGCCACTGCCCCCCCCCCCCTACACCCCGCCCTACATCTTAACTCCTTGAAGTGTATATTTAGGGACAGAGAACCAGAGATCACAAATTTTAAATATTATAGAATGGGTAGTCAATGTCATTGATTTAAAATTTATTTTTGGTTAGTTCCTAATAATAACACATTAATTAGATTGATTTTCAATCTAAGAGTGATGGGAGTATTGGGATAAGAAAAGGCGAAATAGGAAAGAATTCTGAATAATATTCTTCAAGCTATAATTTTTATGAGTCGATTACGTCTATCAAGTTATTACTTTGAAAAGCCTTTAGTTTATTATGTTTCAGACATTTTCATTCCATTCAAGACTATACAGCTTTTATGAACCTAATGAACAATCTAATGATTATTTCAAATATGCATTGCTTTTTGTCAAGAATGTGATAAGGTTGCGTCAAATCCTTGGGTATAAACATTAAGTTTTTATTGGAGAGCAATTACAGAAGTTAGAAAATCTTCTTCCAATTTTTGCAGTGCTTCAGTGAAGTAGTAGGCCTATACCGTTTCCCTATGCAAATATTTACGTTTTCAAAAACTGTGGTATCCATTTTCATCAAAGTTTATCAAATACTGAGATCCTTCCATTTACTGGCAAAAGCTGTACCTAGCTGTCCGTTCTGTGCTTTTAAAGGGCAAAAACCATAAACATAAAAAAAATGATGTTAAGAGTAAAAAGAAAAAAGGCAGAACATAATGTAAAAATAAATTCAATCAATCAAAAAAAAAAAAAATGTAAAACAGAGGTTTATTCTTAGCCAAAAGAGTTTAGATATAGATTACTTATTATTATTTCATTTTTACTCCAAAGGAAAAATATATTTCTGAGTCAAACCTTTTAAATGCCCATAGCTTGCCTTTATAGTGACTTAGCCCTAGGCTCTACAATTTTTCACAAAATCTCAATTTTTTTTTCCAATTCAGTTCATTTTCACTGGACCAAAAAATAACTGGCGCATCATCATCTCGTATCGTAAGTGGCGCTACAGTACATACAACTCTCGATCTCGTGAATTGGAGACACACAAGTCAAGATCAATAATTCTCGATCCGGCATCATATTTGGAATTGGAAATGGCTTCAAACATGATGAGGGCTTTGCCTCGGAAGCTGGTAAGATTTTTAGAATATTCGTATCGAATAACATCCGATATTTTTTAATAACAATTTTTAGAGGGAGTGAGAGAGAGAGCTGAGGTGAGTGAGAGGATGGCTGTGGACTTTAATCGCGTGAGCGGTAAGTGCCCAAGAACAGTGCCTGCTAAATGGTTTACCGCTCTGATTCGCGGTCGGGGTTTGAACAAGGGCCGGCGCTATGGAGAGGGGGGTCGCGATCGCCGGTAAAATTCATGCGATCTATCTTATGCCAAGTCATTATTTAGATGTACGAATCTGATGCATAAATCAATGCGGCCACTGGATCTAGACGGAAAAAACCCGAAAAATCAGCTGTCTTTTGGAGGAGTTTTTTTTTTTTACATTTTCTGATTTGTTCAGCCCTCCTAAAATTAAAAAAAAAGTCCTATCCCTAACTAACCTGGCTAAGCTCCTCCTCTGAGAGACACAGATAGAATCATGGAAGACATTCTTAATTGTAATGGTGGTTCATGTGAGGCTTTCTTTGCCATGATAATCAACACTTTGATTGTGGGCATCAACGGAAAGACGGCTTAAGTACAGCGTCTATGGGGAAAAGGGTGTGCTACCTCACCCTCTTCAATTTCTCCTTAAATCCAACATATTTTAAAGGGAGAAACAAAGCGCCGGAGGCCGAATGGAAATTAAATTTTTATGAATACAATCAGTTTACCAGTTTCTCGAAATATGTGAAAATATGGAAAAGGCCACATTTCCATGGGGAAAATAAATCACATTATGATGAGAAAATTTGACTAGATCCCTATTAATATTTCATAAAATAATAGGAAAGAGTTCCATATGCACCCCCCACCAAAAATAACAAAAGATTGTTGAGACTTCCGGTTCGTTCACTCCAGATTTTTCTATCAATTTTTTACTGTTGCTTACCTTAGTTGGGACTTGAACTCACCTCGTTTGATCTGTAGTCAAGACCTTTCCCGCTATGCTAGCGAGAAGCGCTGATACCGGAAAGGGTATTTTTACGATTATCAGCCGATAGTTCGACTAGTCTTGACTCGCAGACCCTTTACTGACTAAATAAACCGATGTCTATGGACAATTACACGCACAAGATCTCGCTCGAAATTTGACGGAATAAAGCCATATTTTGGTATGTATTTCCACTTCCCCATCATATATTCTGATATTAGGGCTAGATATATTATTCTGAACCTTCTCCATGTTTTTATTTTCAATTTTAGTGGGGGGTGCATATGGAACTCTTACCAAATTATATGACAAGAAATGATGAATGGCGTCATTGGTCCCTTCATTTACATACCAACCAGGATGTGCAGCGTACTTGTAAAGTTTGGTGAAATGATGTTTGTTTAAAATGTTATACCTTTCTAATTTTACATCTGATTATGATATTTCCAGCATTAAACTTGTTTGATCAATTAAAATTTTGTTGGGGTAGACTTGCTCTTTGAAGTAGTGCATCTAATTTTGTCTGAAGGAGAGCAGCAATATACATTCTAATTTGATCGATGAACAGGCTTAGTCCTACAACATCGTTGGAGTAAACTAAACTAATATAAAAAATAAAGACTAACAAAAGCTGTATTTGAACCCGTAAAAGAAGTCATTATTATTATCATTGTTTTATTCTGCATAATCAAACATATAAACAACATATACAGACAATGGGAAAAGCAGAGTCACATGGTTGCCAGGAAAAGAAAAAGATTAACTTAATAACTAACCCGAAGGTCTTCTTTTCCAATCCATGTGACTTCACACAAAAAGAATGTAATAGTGTATGACTAATAGTTGAAGATCACAAAACATCAGACTCACACATAGTTTAACAATAAGATATAATCAAAAGTTTAAAGAAGAAAGTGTCACCCTGGGTACAAGTAGGGCTTACAACACCAAACTTTTGGAGCTGTAATGTGAGTACGTACTAAGACTGACACAGTCAAGATGAAGAGGGCGCTGTGCAATTAAATGAATAGCATGTAGGCCTACAGATTACAAAATGATTAAAGACCCAGACTGGAGCTAAAAGTGCAATTGACAAATGGGAAATATGTAAGCTACATAGTACAACAGTGTACGTTTTATGCATATTCACCTCTTGGCAGCTTAGTATTTTGCTTAAGAAAAACAATTCAAAGGGTTTCGCTTGGGATTTTGACAAAAGGCTTTCCAATTTCCATTGCCTTTCTCCGTTCTCACGACCGTGACGTCATGTTTGTTAGAATCGTTGTGATTCCATAGGCTTTACGCTGAAAAAGGATTATTTTTCTGCTTTTCAGATTTTGAATTTGATTTTTTTCAATTGCAGAAAAAAAATGACAATGACAATTATTCAGTGCTCAAATGGATGGAAACCTACAACTCATCTCTAGATTTGTTGCTATTTCTTTTCTTAGTTCTTATTAGGCCTAAATGCTATGTCAGGAAAACTTGTTACACATACTCTGAAAGAAGATATAATTCAAAAGCTGTGCTAAATAAGCAGGAAATAAAATATGGGGAAAACTCGCAAAAGCCCTAAATTTCATTAATTTAGGCTTGCAGAAAAATATATTATGATATCTCTATATGATAGAAGTGAAGAAAATAAAAGGCGTAATAAGAAAGGGGGAAAATCACCCACTTTTTCTGTGTACAATTCGATGGAATTACACTGCTTTTAACACAACATGATGCCACGGTCTCGAGGCCGGTGAAAGCATTTACAAGAAAGTCTATTTTCAAAGCCCGATAATTGGGTCTATTCTTAAGCAAAATACTCAGCTGTTAAGCGTTAAAAATGCATAAAGCTTGCATTTCTATATTAAGTATTTTATTAGCTTTCAATTGGTACATGATTTGTCAATTTCATTTTGGGGTCCGGTCTGGGTCTTTAAACTGTGTGGCTAATTTCTTCAAAAGTACATCATGAGGCATAGCATTGGATGCCTTGGCAAAGTCTTAAAAAACTGCGTCAATTTTTGGAGGATGCACGCTTTTGTCACAGTGCGCCAAATTGCTGCCTGTTGCCATGGTTAAGGAAGTTATTTTATTCATGAGTCCATTGTTCGAAGAGTGGACTCATTAATTCAAAACAATATTGGTAAATAAGCGTAATTTATACAGGAAATCTGCATAAACCATGGGTTCAACCGATGGTTTTAAAAACCATCTTTGTGAATTCGGGCCTATAGGTTCAACTGGGAGTTCACCTGCAGCACTGTGTACAGATGCTAAGTATGGACCAAACAATTCAGATATCTCTTCATCAAAAGTCACCAACCATAAATGAAATATTATTTTGAATTTTTTATTCATGTTGTACATGCAGGTAAGACAGAGTTGCAGCTTTCGTCACTTTTCAACAGTGAAGGGCCTTAATGTAAGTACTTTATTACTAAAATTCAAATTAACAAAAATATCCCCCAAATCCATGTTACAACTTAGCGTAGGTGCCTGGGAACAACTTTTAAAGAAGGGGTGGGGGGTTGCTTCAGCACCCCATTATTCCAGGGCCATGACTTAGCTCTATAGATTCTCTGTGTATAATCTCTAGTTCAGTGTTCTGTAGTTGGAAGCACAATTCAGAATGCCTTATTGTGCAGCTCCGACACCCAATGTTGATTTACAAAAAAATTATTCAATTCTCGTTATTGATAATTCAAACCCCAGTGAAATTCATCTTAGAACCACCTCAAATTTAAGTTTGGTTTTGTGGTTAAAACTGGCTCAGTTCCAATATCGGAAGTCAACACCAAATCTAAGGAGCATTTCATCAAACAACAAGCAGTCAGTTATTTTCACAGGCCAGTTGTTATAAGCTAGTGAAATCCTTGCATCTGATTGGTTCAGAGCAAGTTAATCAGTGAAAATAACTGACAGAATGCTTCTTGAAACATTCCCCTGAAGTCACCCACTGTTATTTCATTTCCAATCCTGTGTAATCAGTGTTGAACAAATATTAATTCATTCATTCAAAACCATAAACCACACCATACCCAATGTTGTCTCTAAGATTTTGTTTGGTCAAATTTTATTGGGAATCTGGGTGATGTTTACTACTCCATTTTAGTACTTGGGAATGACGAAAAAGAGCCAAAAGGAAATTAAAAAGAAGGTCCTATTGTACATTTTGCATGTAGGCCTATGCATCATTTGTTTGTTGTTTGGTGTAGCTGAGTTCTTATCGTAGATCCTGTGACAAGATCTCTCAATATTTTCTTTTCTTTTACTACTATTATTTCTTGACAGGATGTAGTTATTGTAAGCTCAGTGAGGACTCCTATTGGTTCATTCAGGAGTGCACTAGCATCCCTTCCAGCCCATAGAATGGGTAGCATGGTCATTCAGGCAGCTGTCGAAAAAGCAGGTAATAATACATGTATACTGTATGTGCACCAGTAGTGCCCAATTTTTCTTTTCTTCAAAACTTGGTTTTATTCAGAATGCACATGTTGTAATCAATTAAATATTTGTCGACTTCAGTTTAGGTAATTGTTCAGTCTTCTTCTTGATATTCTTCATCCGCTGAGGTCGGAGATCATCAGCTGGAATTCCAGATATACAGTAGTAAGTCAGGAGCACAGGGGGTTTAGGAGTTGGATATGGCTGCATGGCATAAGTGGATTTGGAGGATATAACGTAAGGCAATCAGAGTGGAGGTAGAGGAAGCAGAGTTGGAGAGAGTAGGATCAGGGAAGAGAACAAGAGATGTGAAGGCATGTAGGTCATCCTGATCCAAGGTCTTAGGGATTCCTGGGTCCTGAAGAGCATGATTCCGGTTAACTATGAACTTAGACCGGTGGGGTTGGAGAATATTACAGGAAGCCAAAAAGTGAAAAACAACTTCTTCCCTCAGTACATGTATGTGTTCGCAATCCTTTCTTTCGACACTTGTCTTGGGCTAGCTGGTCAATATGTTGACTGAACAGATGCATAGGTTTTTTTGCACTATAATCTATATGAATTTTGATATTAATCATTTATGACCTGATTTAATCAAAATAAACTTTGGCATGTACATGTATTCCTTCACATTTCCAGTTTGTTTGTTTTTTGCATTTTGATACATTAATTCATATTTTGTTTATTGTTTGATTATAGTGTATCAGAAATTTTATGAATTATTTCCTCATGTTTTGATTAGGTATCACTCCTGAAGATGTGAATGAAGTCTACATGGGCAATGTCCTTCAGGCTGGTCAAGGTCAAGCACCAACAAGACAAGCAGCTCTAGGAGCAGGTATGTTAATGATAACATGTATTCATTTTAACTAGAACATTACTCCTCAGGAGGGAACAGTTTAAAGAATTACTGTCAGTTGTGAAGATTTTGGACGTATGGTACCTTTGGCAAATGACATTCTTTATCTTGCTTAACTACTTTTTCCTACCAATAATAGTTCAGTGTGATATGAATATTATTAGGTAGAACTTGAGTAATTGAAGGGAGGTCAAATAGGATTGGAGGAAATAGATATTGAGGCCATATGATATACAGTCTATTTTCTGAAGTGTTTCCAAAGCCACACTAGTTGAATGCACTGTGATAAGATGCATGGTGTGGTTAGTGAAATACACATTGACCTCAGCTTGCTTAACATGCCGTGGGTCTAAGAAAATGAAGCATGAGAGAAGAAAGTATCGGTTCTTGGTTAAAAAAATGGGAGTTGAGTTTACAAGCCTTTTTATCACACCATGATCATTGTAAAGAAGATATCTAGTTACCATATTTGATCAAACATTGGGTTCCTCCTTCTTTATGAAACGGGACGGGCCCCAGGGGCCCGTTTCATAAAGAACTTGCAACTGTTGTAACTTTGTCATTATGGCAACTACCATGGTAACCTTGATTTTGATTGGCTGCTGAGCCCTGTTGCCATGGTATTTGCCATTATGGCAAAGTTACAAGAGTTGCAAGTCCTTAATGAAACGGGCCCTAGTGCAGGTCTTCCTCTTGGAACATCAAATCCCATTATTATTATCTGATCAAAGTTTGAATTTCTCCTGTTTCAGGTCTTCCTCTTGGAACACCCTGTACTACTGTCAACAAGGTCTGTGCATCGGGAATGAAGAGTGTTATGATGGCAGCACAAAGCCTTATGTGTGGACATCAGGTATTAAAGCTTTCAGTGAAATAGTTTTCTTTATACACCCTTATACATTTGGTGATGATTGAAAAGTGAATACCGGTAAGCAAATCATCAAAACAATATTCAGTGAATGCACACACAATTATCAGATATTGTAGCCGGGTCTGTAGCCAGTGGCTTCAGATCACTCATAGTAGCAACCAAGTATGATTGTGGATGGAGCTAGGATTATGCGAAATGTTTCAAAATGCACAATGGGCTGTTATTTCCATTATTTGATTTTGATTTTTGATTTGAATTTATTTTTCTTCTACATAACAATATAATATAACATAAATGTAACAAACATACATTGACAATAAATCAGGTATAAATCATTTAGCATAAAATTAATAGCAGAAGATGGATTGCCATAGTAAGCAAAAAAATGCTTGAAAATTATGACAAACCGAAACATATTTTAACCATATAATCATATTATGAGCAGAATGGACAATAACAAATTATTAAAGTATCAATTAAGTATAATATAAAAAGAGAAGAACAAAATCTAACAAGCCAAAACTTGCTATAATATATATAATCAAGTAAAAAAAAAAATAATAATAATGATAATGACAAATGAAGATGATGAAGATGATGATGATGATGATGATGATGATGATAGTGGTGATGGTGGTGGTGGTGGTGGAAATAATGTTAATGATGATGGAAACGGAATATTAGAACATGATTATGACACAAGAAAGTTTATTGTACATATTCCGATAGTAACATGACCTTAACTTTAGCTTTGAATGAGTGTAGGGAGCAAGAGGATTTAATTGAGTCTGGGAGAGGATTCCAAAGATCAGGACCATGATGTCTTACGGATCTCTGGGCAATACGTAGTTTTGGATTGACTAAATGTAAATTAGAGGAATTACGGGTGGGGTAATCATGAATGGTTTTATTCAAAGTATAAAAATTTTGAAATGAATTTGGTAGCATCCCATTTAAATACTTGAAAATGAACAATAAACTTTGTAGTGTATTAATGTCAAATACTGTCAGAGTTTTTAATTGGTAAAATAATGGTTTGGAGTGAGATAAATATTGTGAACCGGTACAAATGCGAAGCGCTTTCTTTTGCAATAAGTGAATATAATTTATTTTTGTTTTGTTTGTTGTGGCCCATACTAAATTGCTATACGTTATATACGGTAAAATCAATGAATTATAAAGCAACGCAAGTGTTTTGCAAGGAATACATTTCTTTAATTTATATAGTATACCAACATTCCTAGAAATAGAAGTTATTATATGGCGTATATGTTCGTTCCAATTTAAATTTTCGTCAATGACGACACCCAAAAACTTCGTTTGATGCTTTCTATCAAGAGGAACATTATCTATAAATATGTTGTAATGTACGTCATTTATATGAGATTGTATGTGTTTAAATTACATGAAATTAGTTTTGTTGATATTGAGAGACAATTTGTTACATTTAAACCATAATGATAATTTCAGTAACTCATTATTTAGTGTGTCAACTAGAGTGTTAAGGTTGTAATGTGAGTAAAATATGTTAGTATCATCTGCAAATAATATAAACGATAGAAGAGAAGTTGTATTAGTTAAGTCATTGATATATAATAAAAAAAGTAATGGGCCTAATATTGATCCTTGTGGGACACCGCATCGGATTGGTAGAAAAGTTGAAGAAACATCATTAAATACAACATATTGTTTTCTATTGGTTAAATAGCTTTGAAACCAGGAAAGAGCAACACCACGAATTCCATAAGAGTAAAGTTTTTGAAGTAAAATTTGGTGGTCAATGGTATCAAAGGCCTTTGATAGATCCATAAATACCCCTATTACATGTTCTTTATTGGCTATAGAATCTGTTATTTTATCATATAATCTAATCAGCGCAAGGTCAGTTGAATGACTTTTTCTGAAACCATATTGATTTGAATTTAATAAATTATGTGTATCCAAAAACTTGTATAGCCTCTTGTAAATAATCTTTTCAATGATTTTAGATATACTAGGGAGAATCGATATAGGTCTATAATTACTTATTTCATGAGGGTTGTCTTTCTTAAAAATAGGATTTACTTTAGCAATTTTTAAGCACTCTGGACATTTCCCAGTATTGAGTGAGAGATTAAAAATATGAGTCAGAGGGGGTGCAATAAAATGTATAATTTGTTTAAGGAGAAAATTACTAATTCTATCGTGGCCCTGTGCTTTACTGGACTTAAGAGTTTTTGTTATTTCTATTATTTCATTATCATTTGTAGGATTCAAAAACAGTGAAGCTATTGCAGGTTCCGGGAGAAACTTAGTAAAGCTTTCATTTGGTTTACTAAGGTTTTTTGCTAATTTAGGTCCGATATTTACAAAAAAAGAATTAAAAGAGTGAGCTATGTCTTGGGAATTTATATTCACATTATCCAATGTAAAATTGTCAGTGGGTGATTCTTTTCTTTTCTTACCAATTAAATCATTTATAACCCCCCATGTAGACTTTATATTTGATTTTACTCTGTCAATTTTTTCAGAATAATAGCTTTTACGAGAGGAGCGAATTATATTAGTTAATCTATTTCGGTATGTTTTATATTTATTTTTATTATCATCAGTTGGGTTTCTCAAATTTTTTTTATATAGCTTATTCCTTTTATGTATAGATCGTAATATCGATTTCGATATCCATGGCATTTTACCAGTCTTATTATTTTCATTTATAGGTACAAGAGGGAAATTTTTCTCGTAATACTTCTGTAATTTTTTATGAAAATTTTCATACGAAATATTTGCATCTAATTCACTAAAAACATCCAACCATTCTTCATTCGTTAGATCACTTTTAAAAGATTCAATATTTTGGGCTGTTACTTTTCTGTACATATTCGATTTGTCTGACTTCTTAATTGATATATCATTATTACACATTACAAAAATTGGAAGATGGTCAGATATATCAGAGTATAGAAGTCCACTGGTAACTTCTTTATCGAAAATATTGGAAAAAATATTGTCTATAAGAGTAGAAGAATGACTATCAATCCTTGTTGGTTTATATATATGTGGATAACAGCTATTAGCATATATAGTGTGGAGAAGGGTATCATGATCATTACTTTGCGATAACAAATCAATATTGAAATCACCCATTAAATATCCATGTTTACCTTCCCCCGTAAAAGAATGTAGGCATTTATCAAGATCTTCGCAAAAGGAATTAATAGCACAATGAGGTGGTCTGTAAATTAATCCAATTATTATGTTTTTGTTATTGGAATTGATGATTTCTAAAAATAAGGATTCAGATTGTTCTAATGATATTTCTTTACGGAGTTTGAATTGCAATTGATCATTAATATAAAACGCAATGCCCCCTCCTCTCTTTTCTTCACGATCTTTCCTAATTAATGTATAGTTTTTCAAGTTGAATAGATTAGGCGAGGTATTATGAAGCCATGTTTCCGAAACACCAATAACTGAAAAGGGGAAATCATTGAGGGTAAAAATCATTGTTTCGAGAGAATCAAAATTTTTACTAAGACTTCTAGAATTCACATGAAGTAAACTAAATCTTTGGTCAGTTTTATGAAAATTAGAGTTAAATTCAGAAGCGGAATAATAGTTACTATCAGATGATAAATTGTTGGTATTGTAAATCGAAAACAAGTCGAGGTCAGTATTCACAGAAAATTTGTACTAAAACCAATATTTTGTGATTAAACGCATAACAAATATTACGCAAACAAATCATCTGTGTCATTATAGTATAGTGATAATGTTCATGAGATGAAAGGAGAATGGAGCAAAGATATAATGGTGAAGAATGACATGATGGTGAGGGGGAATGAAGATGGGGATGATGAAAATGATAAAAAGCTTTTAAGGAGTACATTGAAATATTATTTGGCATAACGTCAAAATCAATGCTTTTGAGCATCTCAACCATAGAAAAAAAAGAAACTGTTGGAACCCTTTTACATACAAATACTATGTCTCAGCACGGCTGTATCACATCATGGCATGAAAATGTATTGTTTATTTTGAATCTATATATAATTGATTGATAGTGTCATAATTAATATATTAAGATTTAACATGTCTATTGGATTTTTTTACAAGAAATGAATTTAACCCGGCATTAGAGGGAGGCTGATAATGATAACGAAAGAGAGCAGTGCAGAGACAAAGATTGTACATGTTAT
Organism: Lytechinus pictus; assembly: GCF_037042905.1. Lineage (NCBI taxonomy): Eukaryota > Metazoa > Echinodermata > Echinoidea > Temnopleuroida > Toxopneustidae > Lytechinus > Lytechinus pictus. The sequence goes on along the minus strand of NC_087248.1, from coordinate 2,732,037 downwards.
GTATAAAGGATATAATAAATACATGGCATAAAGTAATATCCTACATATACAAAACATAATCAGCTATAGCAACATAATCATATTAAACAGGAGAAAAATCCATTCAGAGCAGTATATCGATTCATGATGAAATAATTATTATGATACATGTGTACCTGTCAGCATAGACAATGCACATTTCATTGTGATTCAAAATGGTCTTCGTACAATGCTATTGATAAGAAGAGTAAAATGTGCTACCTCTTGCAATTGGCAACGATGTATGAATGACAGTTAACTGATCACCTATTGGTTTTCAACTAAAAGTGGTGATAATGTTTAATTGACATTTTATTGATCACTAGAGATAATCTTTTACACATACTTGAGTTTGAGCAAAATTATTCTGTTCACAGAGATTTGTGCCATCAATATTTAATCTGAAAAAGAAAATGTCCTTCATTTCTTCCAAAAATATATAACTTTCACTTAATTACGATGTGATATATTTGTATAACACATACCTTGCACTCTTCAGAATACTAAGAATAATATCAATTGCAAGTGTTACAAAACATTTTGTTTAAATTTTTTTTCACAGACAAAGGGCACCCCTTTATTGGTATGCTTGAAGTAATTTTCACAGTTTATATTTATTTTTTTCTTGATAGGATGTAATGGTAGCTGGTGGGATGGAGAGTATGTCTAATGTCCCTCTTCTAATGGCTCGAGGTGATCCTGGGTATGGAGGTGCCAGACTAGAGGTAAGAGACACACTTCTTGGGTCCGTTTCATAAAACTTGTTATAAAAACAAATTTACAATAACAGTTAAAAGCTACTGAAATCCTTCAATAAACTTGTTATAGGACTGGTAAAATAAGTAATAAAATAAACTTGTTATTGGACTTGTACATTTGTTATTTGTTCTTATAACAAATCTTCATGAAACGGGCCTCTGATGATCATAGCATTGAGGATGTTCCTCCTGACCACATTAAACACACTACTCCCACACAGAATTGGATGTATGGGACTACACACATATATATGTTTCAGCTGAACTCATAGGTATTGTGCATGTGAATGCAAGTGAAGAGCACACCTTTGTAGTAGAATATCTTCAATTTACTATATATTTTACTTTCTTTGTAAATATCCAAGAATTTAAATAGTTTGTTTTGTTTTACATCTCCCTATAATCTGTTTTGTCTGCCAATGGCAGATCTACAGAGGGGGCGGGATGGTGTTCGGGGTTTAACAGGGCTTAGGGTTTTAACGTAGTACATCACAGCTCATTGCCATTGGGTCAAACCAACTGGTCAACCCGACCCACCTACAGCAAAAAGATCTGTTATTCGCTATTGCCTGCTGTAGACTGGTGATTGCTGTATAAAGGGAATTCTAGCAGTCTGTAATCATCGGGTAAATACAAGTTTGATTATGTTTGTTTTATGCTATTTTATTTCTATTCTCTCAGGATGCTATTGTAGGTGATGGACTCACAGATGCTTATAACAAGTTTCACATGGGTAACTGTGGAGAGGATACCGCTAGAAAACTTGGAATATCAAGAGAAGAACAAGATGACTTTGCTATCAGCTCCTACCAAAAGAGCCAAGCAGCAGGAGCGGTATGTGTGCATTGGGTGATTTCAAGTCTGGTGTTGGTGTTGGGTGTTGGTGTTTGAAGCACAATTCAGATTGTCTTTCCCAGCTCCAATATCAAATCTGAGTTTACAAAAATGATCGAAATCAATTACAGCTCAACACCTGGGTCCAGTAACACAAAGGTTAGCGATTGATCGTACGCTTGATTTTCACGATTGATTGTACATTGTAGTGAATGGAATTACGTGTAGTGAATGGAATCAATTGTAGTGAATGGAATCAATCGTAGAAAAATGTTCTGCGATCATTGCTAAGCTTTGTGTTACGGGCCCCTGGTGAGGTTAATCCCAGGACCATCTTCATGATATAGTTTGGGGCTTTGCTAGTGTAACAATTAGCCCAAACACCAACAACAAAAGGTCAACACTAAACTTGAAATCACCCACGAAAATTAATATGATGATTGGTGTGATATTAAGTAGTGCTGAATACCGTACATTCTCTGAGAGGAGATATAGTATGGACCCAATATCTATTCATTAAAACCCAACTCAAATTGTGATGTAGATAAATGTGTTTGGTAATGATATTAAGTATGAAAAAGTGACTGAATTTTATTTTTCCTTACTGATATTCCATTTTGTAAGATGATTAACCAGATTTCTTTATTATTTCTTGTTTTTATCTTCAGAATAAAGTATTTGAAAAGGAAATAATCCCTGTTGGTGTCCCACAGAAAAGAGGTGGGTTATTGTGATTTTCATATTGTCAAATGTTTTGTTTTGAAAAGAGTGACCCAAGTGATGTTAACAGTTTATTTTGTTTAATGTTGCTGAAATATTTTCCCTTCTTTTTCTATGAATTCTTGTGAAATAAGAACATTTCATTCCTGTTTTCACTGATGATATTTTGATATTGAAACAGTATTTTTTAAAATCATTAGAAATCATATACGTGATTAAATAAGTTCAGAATTTAATTTTGAAAAGTGGAAGAAGCTTTGGAATTTAAAAAAATTCATAAACTTGTCTTTTGAAGAAAAAAAATCACACTTTGATATCAGAATGTTTAATAATATATATAAAGTTATATATGATATGTCACTGAGCATTGCATCACATGTTTCCATTACAACAGGAAAACCTGATGTAGTTGTATCAGAAGATGAAGAATATAGCAAGGTCAACTTTGATAAAGTCCGTAGTCTGAAGGCAGTCTTTGAGAAAGATGGTAAGTTATTATCCCTCTTCATATGGGGTACCATCCATACTAAGCATAAATGAGAATTGTACATACATCTCTTCTTTGGGGGGGGGGTTACCCCTTGTATCTAGGGGAAGGGATTGTTTTTTTTCTATTTTGTTTTTGCTTGTCAGAATATTTTTGAAGTAAAAGTTGACCCCTACCAGTCAATCTTTAATCTGTTGCTGTGTTCCTCTTAGGTAGCAATGAAATAAATCTAGTTGAAATCAATCAAATTGAAATTTACAAGTGATACATTTTTTAAATTTATAGGTAGATATTGATTGCAATTTGCAGTTAGTTGCAAGACACAGGATAGGTTTATTTTAGGGGCTAAATTTAAACTTGCAATTGATTGTAAGTTTCCTACAAAACCCCTTAATACCAGCAGAAATTTAAGGATGATTTAGATGACCTATTGATTGCAATTTTTAGTTAATTGAAAGACTTGTAATTGATTTATGGACTGAGATTAACCTGTAATAGATTGTAACTTTCTTGCAAAGTCCTCTAATTCTTCCAATAACAATAATGATGATAATATAGGATAGCAAGTCACATGTTTGCCATGTAATTTGTTCAATGTAATCCAATATCATACAGTCAAGAATCCATCTAGTTTATAATTCATCAATGTATATATTTTCTTCTGCTTATTGTACAGGCACAGTAACCGCAGCGAATGCCAGCACATTAAATGATGGAGCCGCAGCTATGGTTCTAATGACAGCTCAAGCAGCAGAGAAATTAAAGGTCACACCACTAGCTAGGATAGTAGGTAAGGTCTGGGAAGCATTTCATCAACATTTTTGGTCTGATCCTGACATCTTTTCTTGATTTTGATTGACAAACTTACTACTGTGGTAATTGCCGGACAAGTCATTTCATAAAACGGTCCTCTGGACTGTCGAATTTAGTAACTAATCTCCTCCTATTTCACATTTTCAGGTTGTCTGTAAGAGCTAAATACCTGTAATTTCAGCAAACAAGGCTTTCATGAGAAAGTCTTAGAAATCAAGATTGACAAAACCTTAAAGGTATTGTTTAACTTTGTTAGCAGCCGATTTAAAAAATTATCAAACCAAGATGAAACATGTGTACAAGTGCATGTATTAGAACTAATAAACCCTGAAAACAACCATTATTGAGAATGAAAAGCTAAAACTACAAGGCAAACCCCGATTTTGTAAATAGGCGTCTAATAGACGCCTAAATAGTACACATAAGTGTATAAGATGAAATTAAGATGGTGTTTTCGGTCACTTTATATTTCAATTTTTGAAGCACTAAATAATTATTTTCGAACGCAATTTTTTCTGGGCTTCAATTTTGTAACATATCACAGACACAGGTGACAAGTGTGACCTTCTAGCTCAGATTTTTTAAAAGTCAAACCAATGTTAACCAATCACTTTAATATGGACAAATGGAATGTGACAAACCAAGTGTGTGTCTCAATAGATTTTATGACTGAAGTAGAAATTGTTTATTAAATGTTGATTCTCAAAACACATACATGTATTTATGGAAAATGTGTATTTTACTTATTTTCTTCTAGCAATAATGATCAAAATGTGCTTTCTTTCTGTGTATTGTATCCAGGGTTTGCTGATGCAGCAGTTGCTCCTATTGAGTTTCCAATTGCTCCAGCTCATGCCATGCCAAAGGTAATTCCCTCTCATCACAGTTACAAAATATTGTTCTATGAAAAATTTGACAGGATCCTTGAAATGAATGCATTCCAATTTCTCAAACAGACGGAGGAGCTATTCAGGGAGTGTTGTTTTGTAAAGAAAATTTGATGAAAACAGATTCCCATTTCCTTCTTTTTGACATTAGTTGGCCAATTTGCTATCAACCAATAAGATACCAAGATCTAAGTAGCTTGTAACCGTTGTTAATATAACATTTGATTATTTGATTAATTATAATCTTTTTGTTATAAAATTCAATGGAAATGTTATTTGAGATAAGCTCTAAAAACATAAAAAAGGGTATGTACTGACTGTAAGAGTATGGTTGAGATGCAGTGATTAGTCCCATAGACTAATACATTTGCTGTCTCCCATGCCATGCAAGACGTAAGAATAATTGTTTGATTCCTTATGATCTATGAAATGAAACTAATACATATTGAAGCTTCTTCATCAAAATAAGAAGCTTTTGAGCATCCTACTTCTCAGATATTGGTTTCAATTCAATAAATCTAAAAATCCTTTGGTATTTTTCAGGTCTTAGAACAAACAGGTGTTAAGAAGGAGGACATTGCAATGTTTGAAATCAACGAGGCCTTCAGTGTGGTCGTCCTTGCCAACGTCAAACTTCTTGACCTTGACCCTACAAAGGTCAACATCAATGGGGGTGCTGTCAGTATCGGTCATCCAATCGGGTGAGTTTTTATTGTAGTAAAGTAGAGGTTTATCAAAAGTTCCAAATGCAGATTTGTCCCTGTGAATAAGACTAGTTGGATTTACCTTGCACCAGTCGCCCTTACTCCCATGTTGTTAAATCTAATTTTATGGGGTTCAGTTCAATATCAATTTTATCCTTACCAACTTTTTTTGCACCAGAATAAATTTCCTCAAAGATTTGTTCAAGAATATTGTTGATTGGGGGAAAAAAGAAAGTTAAAGAGTTTGTTTCCTTTTTCTAACGGTGTAAGTTAGTCTGCAAAAGATGATAGAGTTTCATATCATTTTGCCTTCTTTTGAGGAGACTACTTTCCACCTGTTGTCATGAGCATTCATGCATCATTTATCTTTGTAGGTTTTGTGATTATGGTAAAGATGTTTTCTGATAACGGTATGTTTAAAGGGGGAGTGAACTGTGTGTGGTCTCTCATTGACCGTGTGTTATGAATACATAGTCTTAAAATATACATTTTCAGATATCTACTCATACTACAGAGAATAAATTGACCTATAATTATTTTTGTATAGAGAAACTAAAATGTTTTGAGAGGAAAAGAAATTGTTTTGCTACTTGGTAACATAATTATTGCGGTATGAATGTAATGAGAAGCTAATTAGCATGTTATCATTCAAGTGGGTCTATATTACTAGACTACACTAGCATTATGGGTCAGGAAACTGGCCAGGTATGAGTAGTTTAAGACTCGTGATGGCGCTATTGGTTCGTATCAGCTTTAATAAGTGCTCATTAAATCTGAAATAAGAGATTTTATAGATTTATTGTCCACATCTTTTTTTTTTAAATGCCATATACATGAACAAGCCTCAACCAGCAATTTCATTCAAACCTTTGTTTTTCTTTTATTTGATTCCCCAGGATGTCTGGGACAAGGATCACAGGTCACATGGTTCATAACCTCAAACCAGGCGAAAAGGGATTGGCCGGCATCTGTAACGGAGGAGGCGGAGCTTCTGCGATCATCGTTGAGAGATTATAATGGGGATGATACTTGCTAGGAGAAGAATGCTGTATTCATGTTTTCTTTGGAAGAGGATTTTGTTGGAATTTGAAAGGTAGCCATGGAGAAGGATAGAACAATTCTGTGGGAAAAATGCGTATTTCATTCATATATTGGACTATTTTTCTCTTGACAGTTATTGGTTGTCATCATGTTTGAGTTGAAAATATCATTGGTGAATGGGTGCATTCCTGTTTACAATCAAAATATGATTTTTTGCATGTGTGGAAGTTGTGAATGTGCGATTAAGATAGGTATTATGAAAAACCCTTTGTGCTTATATTATGTATGAAAGTGTTTTTATTGCTGATACTCATGAAATATATTTTGCACGTGAACGTAGTCCACATTATGAGTGGGTCAATCGATTGGTCTCCATGAGTGTACAGAAATATGTCCTTTAATTATGATAATGTCTGTAATCGTTGTTATTTTAGCGGGATTAATCTTGCACAAAATTCACTCCACAGAGTGTTCAGTGTGCAAAACGATATGTAGATTTCTTCCCCTAGTGAAAAAAAAATCTCAGAGAGTATTATGAATGAATCTGTTGCAATATAATTTCATTCACTTTTAATTTGTTACTTTTAAAACAGTCATTTATTTGATATACTTTATTTATTGATTAATTTGTTCAGCATACTCATTTCACCTGAGGCTTCACTTTCTTGTTTGGAAATATGGATGGATGGTTAAAATAATTCCCTCGAAACTCTTTTATTAGGAATGTATCATTTTGAGTTTTAGTATTAAATACATTTATGGTTTATAGCTAAAAAGCATGCCAACCTGTGATTTAAAGTCAAATTTAAATTTAAACAGAGAAGATTGATTTATGCACATTAGGGGCCTTTTTGATGTACTTTGAAAAGATATATGGCTCTGTCTTCTGAATCATCATTTTTGTCATCTAATGGTTTATCAGTTTGGGACTGTAAACTATTAGTTTTGTGTTTCTATTTTTTTTATTAAAAAAATTATTGCCTGCAGATTCTATGTGCGGATATGAAGACTAATTTTACATTTAGTGTCTGCTCTGTTGTGGTATTTCGATATGTGGAGATTTTGCTTCCATTCTTTAAGATATAAGTCAAAGACGAGTCCCACATGGTTGTGCTTTGTAAACTCACTCATCCTTAGCATGTGTGCCGTTAAAACCCTGAAATATTTGATGTTGCTGTACTATGTTAGGAATTTAAAAACATCATTGAATAACATTATATGCATAGCCAAAGCATAGAGCAAGGTCATAAAGCATTGGGGTCCAGTGAATCAGTCTCCAAACTGTGAAAGATGAGGTGATCCAATAATGGCTAAAATCAATTTTAAAACCTTACAAACAATCAGATTTTCAGAAAACGTATTTATTTACTTAAAATTGATTTCAGCCGTTAGTGAATTACCACATAGTATACTCTGATTCTGGCTCGGATCATTTGTAATGACTTCAACGAACAAAATATGCCACACTAATACTAGTATCTGGTCTTAGTGGATGCATGATAGATTACCTGTATGTACACCAAGATTATTCCTGAAATACAGGAAGTTGTACATTTGGCAGAGCTAAAGCGGGGAAATAATGTTTCGAAGTGCATATAATGTAGTATCCTCCACCACACAACTACCATTAAGTCGCATTTGAGTTTTTTGCAATACTGGATATTACTTCTCCAGCTTCAGTTCTACCAAATACAGCACTTCGTACATTCAGAAATAATCTTACAAAGTATATAATCCGTCATGCACCCACTGTAAAAAGCCTAATGTGTTGCGTGAAAAAATATTCCTACATTGGAAAGAAAGGTTTGGCAATTTGTTTAATTTTGACAGGTGATATCAATGTAATTTATTATCTGTTTATATTCCAGGGACAAATACGGTCAGTCTACAATTTACAATTTCCAGGGTTTGGAACGATGTAACTATTCTCATTATGGTGGCATGACATTTGCTTCTGTGACAATTGCTCTGGGCTTAATTTCATCTTAAATGTAGGATTAGGGTTGTAATGGAGGGTTTTATGTTAGGTTAGGGTAGTGTACAGTATTATAGCCAGGGCTGAAGTTAAGTTATTTGATTAGTGTTTGAAATTTATAGCAGAGCAGTTGTCTCCGGAGCAAATGTTGTGGAATCCTATTTATAAACCATGAACTCACAAAATGCTAATAGCTTAGTAGGTTGACCAAATGGTATGAAGTATACCGTATTGCAATAAAATGAATAAGTGGTGGATTGAAATAAAGTTATATTTTATGATCACATTGAATTCTTGAGTTGTACTATGTTTGAGTTTTATTTAAGCTCATACCTGGGTCTTATTTGTGAGATATTCAAATTATTCTGAACTTTTGAAATTCAGCAACATTTCTTAATTGCCATTTGGTCTACACCCACTTTGTCTACTCTCTATTTGGCCTCACCCCACATGGTCTAATCCTTGTTCATCTATAACCAGTTTAGTCTTGAGTTTGTCTATATGAAATTGGAAATTTTTTTGCAAAATGAAAAGAAAATGTGGAAATTGACCATGTGGGCAAAAGATTACTTGACAGATAGACTAGCGTAAGAGAGAAATGGGAGGAACAGAAGAACATAAGAGGGAGAAGAAAGTGAGATTTGGTAAAGAAATTCAAGTAAATGGTGAAAATTACATTAAAAGCTTATGCTAGGAGTCCACTGGGCCGACGCCAGTTTGCACCAACGCAAATCGGCTGTGGCACCTAGTGGCTCAAACCTGTCTTCAAACTGGCGCGTAACGGTGCCAAAAATTGAATCTAGCGAGACAAACATTTCAAAATGGTACAAACTGGCACCAGCCCAGTGGACTCCTAGCATAAAAACAGCTTGCATCCAAGTGGAATCTACCATTTTGAAATACTAGGAACTTTGAATAAAAATGGTTGTCATCGGTCAAAAGAAAATTTTACATTTCTGGGATTTCAAATTCTTCGAGATTGATAATGAAAATGTCTAGTTCTACTTTGACAACTCTGGCATGAAAACAACTGTGTAAGAAATGAAACACAAACTAACAATAATTTCACTATAAACTTGTTATTTATTGCTGTAGTCAAAATTTGAATAAATATATAGACTCTTTGGCACTATCATACCAGCTCTGTACAAAATTCTATATCAATGAACAGATATCAGTGTCCAGTTCTACCGGATACATCGCTTCTAAACCAAATATATATATATAAACACCAGACAGTCTGATAGTAAGGAAGTACAATACAACCTCTAACCCTCTAAATCTTCAAGACCAACTTGCTCTCAACCAAAAACAACATTTTGAAGGCCCTGTAACATACAGACATTCAATCAAAGACAAAATGATTGTTTTTTTGTGTACATAGCTATCCATAGACTGTAGCTATGCTTAATTCTACAATAGATTGTATCTCTTATGTTTCAGGGCCACGTATAAATACTTTTGAAGAACTGAAATAGAAAAGGTAGCTGCAACTGATGTAAAATACAAAGAGGAAACCAAAATTGAACAAATACTGTAGAAAACCTATACAAGACCATAGCCATACACAAGTAATGGAATGTAAATCCAACAAAAGATGACTAAATAGGATACAAAATCCAACAAATTTACTAAATAGGATACAAAGTCTAACAAGGTTTCTTTGCCCGTCCCGTTTCTCCTTCACCAAATACTGATAAAACAAGTAAACTGAATACAAAAGAAGCACACACAAAGATACAGAGACTACTCATACATTGTACAGAATAATGATTTAACACAAGAAAACATTCATCCTTTCTTGGTAGTCAGGAAAACAAACAAAAATTATCGATAATATCAAGAAGAGTTAAAGAAAAGTATCAAGTAATCATTAGGAATGTGGTATACTTAAGGATTACATCATAGATTATGCAAAATATATCTCAATTTGAATAGTACGAATTTCATTCTGAAGTTGCGATGGACAGAACATAAACTTGATTTTACAATCGATATGAATTAATATGTGATCCATAAGAATCTGATATATCAATTATTATGATAGATGAGGGTCACTGTGGCCCACAATGAACAATCGTTACTCTCAACACCCCTGGCATTAACTGTCTGGAAGACTACATTATTTTTAAAATTGAATATGATGATATACATTTCTAGATACCTTTTACTTGACAATCATGTCCAATCAAATTAATAAGTGCCTATATTTAAAATATTTTTATCACAGCATAGTACTTTCATTCTTTTACAGTAAACCAAACATACATATATATATAAATGACAGATCTTCATTCATATCTATGTCATACAATGATTAATATTATTTAATAACTTATCTTCAATATTTCAATAATACCCTAATTGAATGGATTACCATTTCAAGAAAAGGTATAAGAATATTTTTTTCTTGAATGATTTATAAATATGTTGTAACATCTTATTCAAATCATTCAAAATAATATTCAATTCACCTCATCTAGATTAAATTCTGAATAATATTCATACAAGAAATGCACTGATTAATTCAACTTCATACATCTAAAACGTTGGCCAGAATACCTAATTTTCTTCAAATCCGTGACAAGGATTTTTTTTTTAGAGAGATCAAGATTACATTATTTGAATGTTGAATGTTAACATTTTATTTCTTTCCATTACGACGTAATTGGTAGTACAAATCAAATATCAACATTTGCATACTGTCACACAAGGCTTAATGACTGATCATGCAATTAATTTCACAATTGATTGTATTGTGATCAATGCAATCAATCATGACAATTTCTTTTATAATCAATTGCTAAGCATTAAATTCACTTTCAGTGTACATATCCCTATACAACTAGCTCGTTACAATACAGCCTCTGATAAGCACAACTAACCTGAGAAATATTGAAAAATACAAAAGACAAAACAATATAAATCCCAAATAATAAAACAAATATACAGTTACTCGTACAAGACCAATAAACATGTATTAAAGAAGAGCATATGTCCCCAAAACCATTTTTCTAGAAATGTAATAACAAATAAACAATATTCAACTCAATAATTTGAATTTAGTGTACTGAGATCAAGCCAACAAATTAGAAATATCACTGAAGGCAATTAATACCCCTGCCCTATCACAACATTCTTATCTGAGGAATGGCAATGCAATACCAAACACATTTCACTCCGATCTCTATGTGAGCCAAGTCTCAAGAGCATTGGGAATAAACTGAGGAAGTAGTTTGATACGCAAATTTTTTTCATGTTTTGTTGACATAAGATGCCTGTTACCATGGCAATATAGTATCTGATGCATTAAACCATGGGTCTTGCACATATTCACTCCAATAATGTTTGTGCAAAGTCTAATGAGCAAAAAGTAGTTTCATCCACAAGATTTGCAACAGACCGACTGCATCCTCACCATATGTCGATTCCTCTATACCCCCTTCAAAGTTTTTTTTTTTTGGGGGGGAATATAAATAAGAAAAATAATGATAAATATTGAGAAATTATATGTTGTAATATTTCTATCTAGTAATCTCTGTAATAAATACTGATAACTGTTTGTCATACTTATCTGATGTAGAAAATATCACAAAAATTTGCATATATTTCTTAATATTCATAACTTGTCCAGAATATATTACTATTTCAGTATATATACAAAGTATGCACACATGAGGCTTTATACTTAACATAAATTAAGTGCTTGAAAATGGCCAAGTATAAAAATGGAATTAGGTTAAGACCTGAAGGCCTCTGTTTACATCCCAGCATAAAGAATAGGAATATTTACAGTGTCATTATACAGGCTGGAATAGCTGTAACAATTTAAAGTTACAAGGTGAATAAATTTTGTGCTTTGTAAAGCAAAGGAAATTACTCTGTACAGTAAACAAAACAGATCATACCAAACCATGTTTTCCAATGACCACCCCAAGAACAACAAAAAAGAAATAAAATGAGTTGGATGATGATTACTTCAGGAAAAAAACACACTGATTTGATGAAAATATGAGATACTTGATACATTTGAAATGTATCACAAATACAATTCACTATTCAGTTGCATTTAGTACATATTGACAGTAGTACTGTACAGTTAAACAGGGCAATGGAATGATACTTGACAAAGCCTTGCTACAAGCAGATGGTCCAGGGGAACTCTTCACAAAGAGTTTTGTCAATGACTTCACCAACGGATGTTGTAAGCTAATGAAATCCATACATCTGATTCTCCAAGAGCAAGTTATCAGTGAAAATCACTAGAAAAAAAAACTTTCATGAAATGCTCCACAAGAGTTAAAATATCTAAGGAGAAGTATCCCTTTTGCATATACAAGTACTAGTACATCAAAAACACATTTGGAGATGAGAAAAATTTCAAAAAGACAATTTGAGATGTCTAAAGACCATGTCAATTGTATATGATGTTCTTCATACATGTATTTCAAAACTAAAGTTATTCTGTAGTGATTTAAGAAAAAATCCTCTCAAATATGAACTCATCTTCTACCTTTGATCAATCATACCCCCCTCTCTCTCTCTTCTTCCCCTCCCCTCCTCTTCTCTCTCTCAATAGTATTTTTTTCTGATTTCCAATTTTAACAACCTCTCACAAATTCTATCATTTTCATTTTCAATGACACAAATACATCCTTACATGCACATGTTAGCCAATACTTGTAGGAATGTACCAAATCAATTTCCCGTTGAAAATAAACAATATCATATGATTTCCACAAAGAAGACACTTACGAATGCATAGACCCTTGTCCTACTTTCCTCATTTCCTCTACTTATCATTTGGAATGCTAACAAGGAAATTCATCTCTCTTATTGGCCAACATTTTGAGGAATGTTCCATATTTGTTCCACATCAAGAAGAGACACACAATCTCTAAACAGGAGACTAATTATAATGCATAGAACATTTTTCATGTTTTCCTCATTTGACTTTGCTTTTTACTTCGATTACAAAATAAGACCTGCAAGGGATGAGCAGAACATCCCTTTGGTTCAGGGAAAGTAGAGGAAACAATCAAAATCATATCCTCGTATTGGCCGAAAGTTCTAGGACTGTTCCAACTTTCTTTAGAATAAAAAACACCACACAATCTCCACAAAGAAGGGCAATTAGAACGAATGGACCCTTGTCTCCTGTTCTTCATTGTGTGAAGCGCGTGGCAAAGACATCTTCCGCTGATCTCTATCTTCATTTTTATTCAAAATGCAGTTCTCGGAATGTACCAACTTTGTTCCAAATAAAAAACACCACACAGTCTCCTCATAGAATACAAATTAGAATGCATAGACTCCAATTAAATCCCATTAAGGAATCATTTGAAAAAAAATCAGTCAAGTACTTTAGTCCTGTTTTCGTCATTGCGTGATGCAGCTTGCACCGACGTCCTCTGCGTATCTATCTGAGATGAGGCTTCGTATGAGATCAATGTCACCTCTTAGCTTATGGACCTGTGTCAACATGGCTCGGATCATGTCCTCACTTCCAGCCTTTTCATCGTCGTCGACATCGAAGGACATCGCTGAAGATGCTGAGGTTCAAGTGAGAATGGGAAAAAGAAAAGATGGGAAATGTTAGGCACCTTGTCAAAAGTCTCTGCCACATCTTTTAGCAGAAATCCCACTATAAAGGTGTGATAAGGCTTTCCATTAAGGCTCTCAGGCATTCCCCATTGTTTCATCTATGAAGTAAGTGAGAATTAGTAACGAAAATACGCTTGCAAGTTCTCTGCAGGAAAGATGTGGCACTAACATTTTGACATGATATCTCATAGATGGAGTTACATAGAGAGATGGTTAAATGTATTAATCAAAGTGCTTATATTTCTGAAGAGATTATATGATTGAAGGTCCCTCCTTCATATAAAGGTAATAAAATCCATTTGCACTATTTTTCAAACCTGCTTGAAGCTTGAAGGTATAAAAAAAAGCTTAATAATAATAAACACAGCATTTATCATGCGCCATCAATCAAGGAAACTATTCCGAGGCGCAGAGGGATGGAGGGATTACGGGAGGAAAAAAAGAAAAAAAATTACATTAACATATTTAACAAAAGTAAGAAGAAAACTTGCAAGTAACCATTTAGACTATTTTCAACAATTGAATACAGGACCCTGGAATATAATCTTGAAGGCATTACAGTAAAATAGGTGTCCATTCAACCACAATGTATATGGATTCATTGTAGAGTAATGGCTATAGGGTTCACATCATGCACTGACTATACAGAGAGTGTGTACATACTTGATGACTGGCAGGTGTCCTACAGCACAAGAGACCCAGATTGGGCCTGTTTCATAAAGACATATGATTATGGGAAGTTTGCCATTATGGTATCATGAAAACCTAGATTGTGATTGGCTGCTGAGCCACGTTACCGCAGCAGTTACCATAATAGAAAGTCCTTTATGAAACGGAGGCCCCTGAGGGCCATTTTATAAAGCTGTTCGTAAGTTAAGTGACTATAAGAACGACTGGTGATCCTTTCTTATGGTAAATGACATTGACCATAAAATGTTCATTTGTGATTATTTAGCGCGTAAGAAAGGTTTACCAGTCGCTCTTAACTTACGAACAGCTTTATGAACCCCCCACTGGAACATGCAACTAAAGACAAGTTTCAACTTACGTCTAAATCCTAAAAGAAGTGAGACATTAGGTTCCTGGCCCTCTGCCCGTTGGTTTATCAGCTCAACTAATCTCTGTAGTTCCTGTACACACTGACTAAGCTCCTTGACCAACTGACTGGTACAACGAGCCTTGTCAGAAGAGACTTGTCTCTCAAGGCTCTGGACGCTCTCCTGGAGGGAAAGGTTGTGGCCATAGAGCTCCTGGCTTTGTGATGCAAGCTGTAAGATAGCATGAAAACAGGATAACACATGAAAGTTTAATGATCTTTGAAGGTAGTGTAGGAAACATAAAGGAGGTTCCCGGAGAGCAATTCATCAACATTTGATGTCCGACAAATTGTCAGATCTGACAACTATCCTTGGTTTTGATTGGCCAAGAAGAACAGTTTCTATGGTAACTGTCAGATAGATAAAATATCTGATGAATCCTTTCATGAAATGCTCCCTTGATAATGATGGGTAGTCAAGCTATTGGGAGATCTTTTCTCCTTCTCCAAGTAATCACAGCTCATCTGGTTTGCAGCCCTTGAAAGGACGGCACCTCACCTCACACATTCCATGCTATTCTCTAACCAAACATTTTCTTACCAATTAATGCCCACTAAATTTCCTATATTTTCATTTCTTATCAATTTCTGTTCATTCCATCATCCCAACAGTCTTTTTTACGACTGATCACATGGGGAACTGGGACCCTCCTCATCTCACATAAACTTTATCATCCACTCAAATTCTATCCAATTTAATCAGGTAATATTATGGTGCTTTTTCCGAAACCTGGGAATTTACCAAAATATTAAAGACAAAGATTTTTCCAGATCAAATATTCATTTCTAATTAAATGAAAGAAAGTTTACCTCTTTCATAGATCTTGTCATGTCTTGTATAGCAGAATCTTTATTCTTGAGCTCAACCCTGAGTGCTGTGATGACACCTTCCTCCTGCATTAGACGAGATTCCATCTCATCTAGCGCCCTCTGGTGTTCTTTCTGGATCTTCTG
This sequence comes from Lytechinus pictus, assembly GCF_037042905.1. Taxonomy (NCBI): domain Eukaryota; kingdom Metazoa; phylum Echinodermata; class Echinoidea; order Temnopleuroida; family Toxopneustidae; genus Lytechinus; species Lytechinus pictus. The sequence continues at coordinate 2,716,146 of NC_087248.1, read as the reverse complement.
CAGATGATGATGTTTGCTGTCTATTACCTAGGGGGTGTGTAACACAAAGCAATATGCTTGAATTCACAAATCAATTGTAGTTGTTTGTACATAGCTTGCCATAGACTGAAAGCTATGCCTGTTGAAAGATTGACCATATCTTTTTATGTTACAAGGCACAGGAATGGGTGCAATGAGTGTGATAGTAAGAGACTTTGCATGAGGTGAAAGAAAGATGCTCTATTCAATGAGGTGTATCCGATTTCAAGAGAGTGTCTATTTCACTGAATGCAAAATCTCATACGGTTGCATGAATAAGAACATTAATGCATGATTATTGAATTACAATTCAAAGTTTCTCCTTAATTCAAGTGAGGATCACATCTCCAACAGCAATCAACAGTAATGCGCATTTAGTCCATAGGCCCTTTCTGTATTGCACATTCTTCAAGTGCTATGAATTGAATCGTATTGTGATGTAACCTTCCCGTACAACAGTACATTTTGAACAGTAATTGTGCGATGGTACAAATGTTGTGCAGTTACCATCCCCCCCCCCAAGATTGCATACAACAAGCCAACTAGGTATTGTACAACATAAACTAATGAAATAGTCATGTTTATCATGATTACATAGTGAAACGCATTGTTTATTATCAAACCACCCTGTCGCTTCTGGCAATTACATTCATTCTGGTATTAAACTGCATTATTATCAATCAGTAAATGAAACAGAGGAGTATATGAAAGAACAAACCTTCTTCAAATGATCAACAGTAGAAGAATGTCTCTTATTCTCTTCCCTAAGTTGTTCAATGTCTTCCCTACTGCACAGCTCAAGATCAGTTGGGTCACCAGTCTCTTTGGATCCTATTGCTTTCTGTAGCTTAGACAGCTCCTTCTTCATCCTGTATAATACGAAAAAAATGTCACATAAAAACTAAGTCAAACAAAAATAAATAATTCTTCAATTAATAACAATGAGAGTATATCGAATAAATAATAATTCATAATACTTTGGCTCTACGTGGAGTGTGCTACTCCAGATGCTATTTCGATGTTCTAAAACACATATTAAAAGTTGGTTCAACAGCCCCATAAATACAAAATCTCATGAAAAGGTTTCTACATGGTAAAACAATTATAAGACAAGTGTTGTGTCTGGACTAAAGGGTAACCGGACCAAATTGTTGATAGACCAAATGGCCCATATTCTGAAGTCGGGTTTAACTTAAACTAAGGTTTAACGTTGTGGTTTAAGTATGGATAGCCAATTGTTACATCAATCACTAACAGTAGAGATATCATATTTCAGCTCATTTGGCTCTCAAATCATTCATAATTGTCCAGGAAGTATAAAAAGATGATTGTTTTCACCGTCGATGAATCAGGAAAGAGCACGGTAAACATAAGAAACATACAGCTTAATAAAAATTTGACACTTTTGGCTTCCCATAATTTTAGCACAGAGTTAGACCATGGTCTAAGTTAAACCTGACTTCAGAATACGGGCCAACGGGTCTAGCCCATGAGGTATTATACTATCTAAGAGAAAGACCAACTACTTATAGACCAAGATAATATAAACCCATAAAACAGATATAAGAACAAAAAGAGCATAATTATTGTGCAATACCCATGGGGTCACATTCATTGGAACCATTATCAAACAAACTTCCAGCACATTCCACAGACATCTCTACATGTATGTCTTTAAGCTTAATCCTTGCAACAGTTCCATGAAACTGACCCCTTTAGAATAAATACCTTTCTATCTCCATCTGTTGACTAAGATTCTTCTCCTCAAGGTCTGAGGATTCCTGTTTGCTCCTGTGAGTTTTCTGTTTAGCCTTGGAAAGAGATGCTTCTAGACTGACGATGCGTTCCCTTAGCAACTCCTCTTCCTCTCGTAAATCTCGGATGTGCATCAAAGATGTTGTCAAGGAATGCTTGATGTTTTGGTTGGTGAAATAAGATTTTTGCAAAAGACATAAAGCACCAGCTCTTAATTATACAATTTATTCATCTAATCAATCTAATCAAAGAAAACTATATGTGGATGAGGGTAATTAACACCCACTCCCCCCCCAAAAAAAAAAAAAAAAACAATCAATAAATAAAATTTAGAAAAAATTATATGAAAATGAAGATGATGATGAAAATGATGATGATGATAATAATAATAATAATAATAATAATAAAATAAAGAATAAAAAGATAATAAACAAATGGGATATAAAGAAATGAATAAATATATACCCATAAATTACTAGCGGATAAACAATAGCAGGATAGAACCCTCCCCCCCATTATTTGTTTGCTCCCTGTAAAGGATATAGTATCACAGCTCTCTCTGTACTCCTCAGCCGTTGGAAGGTTCTGCATATATTTCTCAATCTTACTTAGTTTCTTCTTCAGCTTCTCATAGTCCTTCTTGCTATGTAACAGTTGACCTTTGACCTCCTGTAGCTCTGCTTCCTTCAACTTCAACTGGAAGATAATATGAAGAAATTGTCATTAATCAAACAGTAATGTCAAATCAGATGGTTTTATTTTTTAGTGCACATCAAGAAGCACAAACTACCAAATTAAGAAACATTTTAAGGGCAAAGAAGAGATAACGACATCATACCAAATGAAAATACCATGTACAAATTGTCTCATGCTACTCTTGAAAATAAATTAAGATACACTTATTTTTAAATGACAGTTCAGCAGAAAAGGTATAACAAGAGAAGAAATGTGGTTTTGATGAAAGCCCACATGAATAATCAGGGGCGGATCCAGCATTTTCCAAAAGTGGGGGGCACACTTCTGTTTTAACATTTTTACATTACAAATTTTAATTGTGCTTCTCAAACTTCTCAAAGGGGGGGGGGGTGGCCATGGGCCGGCTTTGCCCCCACCCCCCCCACTTCATAAATAGGAGGCTTGATAGCTCATGTTGGCATAGCAGTGGTCTCATAAGCTGGCGACCTAGGATTGATATGTCAATGCACTAAGTTTAGAAAGGCATATTGCTCATTATCAGGTCCCTTGGAAAGGACCTTAAGCTGTTTATAGTCCTTTGATACCAACAAGCAGTTATGCTTCTCAGCAATCAAGGTAAAAAATAACCAACAACAAATATATTAACCTCGTCATCAGAGCGTGGCTTATAAACCAATACACAAAGTAAAACATGTTCCCCACTCTATGGAGCGTGAAGAAACCTTAAATCAATTACATACCTTTGTTTTGAGGTCATTGATGGTCATTTCATTGGTTACTTGTGACTCCTCAACCTCACTACAGGAATAAATAAAAAAGGAACATTGAATAATTGAGATGGATTACATGTAGTCTACTAGCAGATGTTGTAATTGTCTATTAAACACCATCACCCCTACATAGTAAATGTTGCCCCCTTCTGTCTACTGTCAATTTGTTCTAATAAAACAAAAAGCTCCACTGAAACTACCATTCTCTATAAATGACTGAGGCACAATACCAGTAAATGCAGTTAATAGTCTTCTAATGGGATGCTTCTAACCTCTCACATATCATACATCTGAATGTGAATGTGAATGATGATTACTAGGCATAAACACATCTGATGAGAGAAGGCACAGGGATGATTAGAAGGTTCTGTCAATGGTCTTCTTCAGTGACTTTTAAATGACAGTATTATATTGCATCTTCATTGTTTTTCAGTTATTTAATATCAAGTTACTATATGTTGCACAATTAAATACATGGGGGGGGGGTTAATGGGGGGAAATTTGGCATAACCCTTCTTACCCTAACTTTCTGCTCAATTGCTCTCCTTCAGCCAGTTTAGCAGTAGATATCTCAGCCAACTGAGCTCTCAATGATGCTATCTCATACTGGTACTCCTGGGTAGAGAGAAATAATAGAAATATGACACTGAATTCAAACATGATTATAAAGCTCTCACATCTTACATTGTCAATTTACGATTGCCGGAAAACTGGCATCCCTGTCTGTATTATTTTGTTGTCGTTGGTTGTTATTGTTATACCATTTTTATCTAACTCACTGTAATCTGTTTCCTACTGCTACATTTGATTCCATGTTTTTCATGTATTTTTTAAAAACATGTTATTCTTATTTTGTAATATAATTTTGTCATGCTAAAGTCAGGGTAATAATATCAAAGTCCCTTCGGAAGTGCCTAGAGATGTTAACCTGTTGAATACTGAATTCTGTAATTCCCATTCGGTTCCAGTAGGCAATGGGTTAAATGAATGACACATGTTACAAGCTATACAAGAACTGATTACATGTACATATGATTACTGAATGGTGCATGATATAATAATACCAAATAAAAAGATACTGTTAAATTATCACTATTAAAGCTTTCTCGTCTCAAATTAATATTTGATGTAATATTCCAACCTGCATTTTGAGAAAGAGCATATCCCCTTCATCCCTTGATCTTGTATAGATGCGTTGCCTTGCAATGTTCTCTTGCTCATCATTCTGTTTCGTAAGGTGTGCAATCTCTAATTTTTGCCTGCAAACATGTGACACAACAAAATACAACTCAAAGATTAAAAAAAGAGAAAAGACTAATATTCAATTTTTGTTTATCTTATATTACACTGTGATTGTTTCAATTAATTGCAAAAGTGTGACACAAAATAAGACACCTCAAAGACATAAAAACCATATCCCCTATGATCACAAATTGGATTTTTCTGGTAACACTGTCACATTTTGTGACTGCAACGGCAGCATTAAAGCAAATCACATTCATTGAACTGTTCATAAAGGTAAAATTCATGTTTTTAAAATGAAAATCCATATTTTATTTTTCGAAATAAAAATCTGAGAAGATAAATATTCGGAAAAGTCATTTGCCCAATTGATCATGGGCCCAGCAACCAGTGTGCAGCACCAGATCGACGAGGCTCTATCTCTAAAACGCCAAACAGGGTAGCAGCAACTCCCATCTTTAATACATGTTTTGGTCTGACGCGGCCGAGGTGCGAACTCCCGGTTATTTTTAGGTTGCTTTATTTTCCCTATGTTTGTCTTATAAGTAATTAAATAGGTTTGATTGTAAATCTAAATATATTCTCTTAAAAAAATATACAGTACACTGAAACATACTACTGACATTTGATGTTAGCATGTTCATGGGGGCGACATGACATTTGCTCCTGCGACAATAGCTCCCGGCTTAATTTCGTCAAAGATGTAAGGTTAGGGTTGCTGTAGGGCTTTATGTTAGGTTAAGGTTTCGGTTTAGGTGTAGTGTTAAACCCGGGGTTAAATTTGGTCATTCGATTAGTGTGTGGAATAGAGCAAAGCAATTGCCGCCGAAGCAAATGTCATGGAACCGTTCTTGGGTGCTATATCAGTTTCCCCTATTATTTATACATAAACTTTATATGCACACCTCTCAATTATGATATTCCTCTCATGAAGCATATTTTCCTTGGCTCGAATCAGTCCCTCCAAATTAGTCGACTCTGAACCCCTCACAGGCCCAAAACTAAAATTGGAATCTCCAACAGGATACCCCATCCCAGCACTATGCACATGCATATCATGGCCTGTTCCACTCCTACCGGAGGGGTGGTAACCAGTATTGAGTTGGAGGTGCTGCATCTGCTGCTGGAGACCGAAGTGAGAGTCTAAATTCTGCTGCCATTGAGTCAAGTTCATTTTGGTGTGGAATGGGACCGGGTTTCCAGCACTCCTGGAACCAAGACCCAAATCCGTAGGTCCAGGATACGCGGTATAGTCCGGGGGGCCGTAGCCGATACCTCCAAACGCACCGTGCTGACGAGGGCTCTTGTTCAACGGATGATGGGAAACCTTGGAGTACGAGGAAAGTTGAGAATGAGATTTTGGCGAGCGGTGAGAAGGGTTTACTTCCTTTAAAGTGGTATCAGCAACCATGTTCGACTCATTCAGAGTATAGTCCCAGTCTAGAGGGTGGAACATGTCTTGATTAGATATATTTAGATCATTATCAACAAAGGCAGGATCATATCCGTCTGTCATGGTTGTGATGTCTTCACTCCCATCACCTATGCGAGCTCTAGGACTCATCAGCCTTTCCCCCTCTGGTGATCTGATGTGGTTCCCTGTTCACATATGATTTATTAAAAAAAAAAAAAAAACAGTGAATCAGAGTTGCCTGTTCAATTTGACATTTCAAATCAGAATCTAAATCACTTTTATTTCATAACTTGTAGATTTTTAACTTGTAGATTCATTAAAATTCTTGTTGTTTAACAAGCATTTGAATGGAAAACTTATTACAAGTCAAAATTTGATGAAGGTTAGATCAGTCCTACTTTGATAACACTCCAAGGACGATTGAGACTTCTCCTTTCACGCAAATACACGTTCCAGTGATTATTTTCAAAGCAGTTTTACAGAATGGCCCCTGCTGTTAAAACATACTTCTAATTCAAATATTATATATTACAATGACTAATTATGTAATATGCTGGTGGATATTTGGATTAAATAGTTTAATGACATGAATTGAACAGGCGGTCTGAATGTTTTATCATCAACATTTCACATTGATATGATATGAGCAGACATGTACCACCAATGTAAAAGATTTGATTACATAATATAGAGAGGTGAGTTTGTACCATATCTACCAGCATGTCCATTAGATCGAGGAGAGTGAGTGTTAGGCTTGTCTAGCTGGTTGTTATTGGGCAGGACCTGGGCTACCTTCAGCTGGCGGGTTGGTTCTGTAAAGGGGGAACAAGGGGTGGCACAGGGAGGGGTAGAGGGAGAAAGAGGTGCGAGAGTGAGAGGAAGATGGAGACAGGTAGAAGGTATAGAAATATTGATGTATAGAGGGGGGATAAAATGTAGTGAGATGCAGGAGAGTGAGGGAAGGGGGGCAGAGGGGGTGGGGCAGACAGGAGGATGATGGGGCAAACAAGCAGAGTGACATTAAAGAGAAATTCCAGTAGTTGCAGTAAACACTGATTTCATGAGAAAGTCTGTAAAACAAGTCTTAATTGTCAGTATATCATCGAAGATCTAGATCTGGTACAGTTACATAAACTGAACTTCGTGAAATCTTGAAATCTACGCTGAAAAATGTTCAGACTGAAGATCCCCAACACAGATAAGCGCACGTGGGACAGTGTATAATTATTGCTTTGAATGTCGGGCCCGACGCTCTACCCGAATCCTGTGCTTATTTGCTGATTTCTCAGCAACTACACGATTTCTTCCAGAATCCTTTGGCACATACGTTTTATTTATACAAACAGACACTTTGGTGGTCATTTCATTGGATTCTGTACGAACTCGTTTTGATATCGTTACCAAAACTAGCATTTACCTTTAAGAAGAGGTAAGCGAAAGGGGGGAGAGAGGGATAGGGTGGAAAGAGGGATAGAACGGAAAGATGGGGGGAATACCGGTAAATAAACATGAAATATAGATTAGAAGGGAAATCAGGATCATGTGAGTCTTCTCATAATTCATAAATTTACAATGTACAATTATTTCTAATAACACATTTGAAAGAAAACAACAAAACACACAAATAACAAGTAAATAGTATGCCGATACCTTTTGCACAAATTGTTGATGCTCTATGCATTCTTTCAACTAGAGTTTTCTGGCATCCACCTGTAGCATTATACTACAGCACTACTCTTCACTATCATTATCAAGCCAATCTGTATCCTGATTCTTGACAAATTAGATAACTGACTCAAGTTATCATTATGCTGGCAGTACTGGTAACTAGAACAATCATGGGATTGCCATTATACTTCTAAGAAACCCCATGAGTAATTGTACTACCAAGTATTATTCAATGAAATATACAGTTAGTATCCCTAAATTAGACCTCAAAACAGCCAGTCTGGAATAAAATTATTGGAAATGGTTTTTCAACTGATTTGAGTAGGTATGGGTGTCAACATTTACCAAAAAAAAGTTAGGAGGAATACGGGTTGGGGAAAGTGCTTTTTTTCAAGGTCAAAGGTCAATGACCTTTTCACATATACTGTATAATGGTATCTCTGAGATGGAAAGGCGCAGGTTGTTGAAAATGGTGTCAAAATGCACAAATTCTTACCGGAATATCAAATAAAATAAAATTAAGTACCTAGAATCCACATTCACCGATATAATTCAAGGCCAAAGCCTTTCAAAGGTCAATGGCCTTTTTTACATTATATACCATACTGTATAATGGTATCTCTGAGATGATAAGGTACAGGCTGGTGATCATGGTGTCAAAATGTACAGATTCTTACAAGAAGATAAAATGAAATGATTGAAGTACTTAGAATGGACATTCACCCATGAAATTCAAGGTCAAAGCCTTTTAAAGGTCAATGACCTTTGTTTACATTATATACCATACCGTATAATGGTATCTGTGAGATGAAATGGCACAGGCTGGTGATCTTGGTGTCAAAATGCACAGATTCTTACCAGAAGATCAAATAAAATAAAATTAAGTACCAAGAATGCACATTCACCCATAAATTTAAGGCCAAAGGTCAATAACCTTTTTTTACATTATATACCATATACAGTATAATGGTATCTCAGAGATAAAACGGCGCAGGTTGGTGTTCTTGGTGTAAAAATACACAGATTCGTACAGGAAGATTAAATAAAATAACATTAAGCATCGAGAGTGCAAATTCACCCATGAAATTCAAGGACAAAGGTCAATGTCCTTTTTAACATAAGATAATAATAATGGTATTTCTGAGATAAAACACTGCAGGTTGGTGATCTTGGTGCCAAAATTCAAAGATTTGTGCAAGAAGATTAAACAACACCAAAATAAGTATAAAGAATAAACTTTCACCCTTGAAATCCAAGATCAGAGGAAATATATACATAAGCTATATGACATAAAAACCCAAACTTTATCCTCTGTGTTCATACTTTATTTGTGAATATTGTAAATAAAGATGGCTAATTTGTAATGAAAACATGGATGTTTCATAATTTAATCTGAAATAATGAAGGTCATGGAGAATGTATTTAGGGGTCAGAGGTCAATGAACTCTTTCCAAAATATCAATGGAAATGAATAGAATCAAGTATATAATTTGAAATGATTTTATCTTAAGTAGCATCATTTAATGCATCATCTAAATCAAGGCTGTCGTTTCTTTTCCTCTCCAGCGATAGGCCACTCACCTCAATGCTATAATAAATACTAAACTATTAGCTTAATCTTCTGAAAATGGATAGGATAGGTCTAACTTTCATGTCACAGCTAACATCATCTAAGAGCATTTCCAAACAACAGAGGGATGATGATGAAGATGAAATGAAGGCCGCCATTAGAGCTGCAGCTTCCGTCCTAGTAAATGACATGTATCTAAACTTCAACAGAGATGTATTCCTGTTTTATGATTAATTACCTCTCATTGCGAGCTGCCAGAATCTCTTGAGATGCTAATGCTGCAGGACAAAACTTCATTATCCACTCTCTGCTGAACTTCACCCAGGATGCTACTTCTACCAGGTAGGATCATGTATTTGGTCCAGAACAACTGATTGTTATCATGCCCAAATTTGGCATATAATAATGAAATTCAAAAGGAGATAATAGCTTATAAGTACACATCCATCGACCTAACAAAACTCCTACAGCACCACTTCCAGTTCTTGAGAATCAAGCTGTGCAACATATCAGTAATAATATAGATCCTGGTATCATATCCCTTGACAGAACTTTAGGCTTTCATTGAATGGGCCAGATCAAAGTCCTGAAAATGGCAGAAGTTTTTCAAGAGTTTAATTAATCTTTGCTGAAGTTGAGACACTTAATTTACTATGACAAAAGCTGCAGCTGTAATGATTGCCTTATTTTAATTCTTCCCCATTGTCCCTGGCTATATGAAAATATTCTCGGATGATGCTTGCCATAAGAGTTAAGCCTATCATTTTCATTTACAGATTAAGTTATAGTTTATAGTATTGATTGTAGCATTTGAAGTTAGTGACCTATTGCTACAGAGAAATAAGTACGTTGACCTGACGTTATTGACATAGTTGATTGACCTCTAACCCCTAAATATTATTTTCATGGCCATCATGATTATTTATCCTTATTTCAGAGTAGAATTATTATTTAAACATCCAAATTTTCATAACAATTAGCTATCTTTATTTCTATTATTCACAAATAGAATGTGAATAGACTGGATTAATTTCTTTTGGGGGAATCATGCATGGATATATAAATATTTATTAACTTTTGACCTTTGACTTTGGATATCAAAGGTGAGGGATTATTCCTTTTGATTATTTTGTACCTTTTTATCTTATTGCAAAAATTGCTTTTTGACACAAAAATCACCAACATGCAGCGTTTTATCTCAGAGATACCATTATACGATATATAGCCTATGTAAAAAAGGTCATTGACCTTTGAATTTGAACTTTAGGGATCAATATTCATTCTAGGTGATTAACTTTATCCTATTGGACCTTCCTGTAAGAATCTGTGCATTTTGACACAACGATCACCAACCCAAGTGTGCCATTTCAGTTCAGATATACTATTATACCGTATGATACATGATGTTAAAAAGGTCATTGACCTTTGAAAGGCTTTGACCTTGAGTGTTATTGTTTAATGTGCATTCTGTGTACTTAATTTTATTTTTTTTTATTTTCCTGTAAGAAAATCTACATTTTGACACCAAGATCACCAACCTGCGATTTTTCATCTCGGAGATACCATGATAATGTAAAAAGGGTTCATTGACCTTTGAAAGGCTTTGACCTTGAATTTCATGTGTGAATGAGCATTGTAGGCACTTAATTTGATTATATTTGATCTTCTTGTAAGAATCTGTGCATTTTGACACCAAGATCACCAACCTGCGCCTTTTCTTTTTTCTGAGATACCATTATACCGTATATGGTATATAATGTAAAAAAGGTTATTGACCTTTGAAAGGATTTGACCTTGAATGTTATTGTTTAATTTGCATTCTGGGTACTTGATTTTATTTCATTTGATCTTCCTGTAAGAACCTCTGCATTTTGACACCAAGATTACCAACCTGCGCCTTTTCATCTCAGATATACCATTATACCGTATATGGTATATAATGTAAAAAAGGTCATTGACCTTTGAAAGGCTTTGACCTTGAATTTTATGGGTGAATGAGCATTGTAGGTGCTTGATTTTATTTTATTTGATCTTCTTGTTAGAATATGTGCATTTTGACACCATTATCACCATCCTGTAATATTTTATCTGGGAGATACCATGATACAGTATATTTAAAAAGGTCATTGACCTTTGACCTTGAAAAAAGCACTTTCCCCAACCCGTATTCCTCCTAACTTTTTTTTGGTAAATGTTGACACCCATACCTACTCAAATCAGTCAAAAAACCATTTCCAATAATTTTATTCCAGATGGTTACTAATTACGGGATACTAAGTATGATACTTCATAATAATACAGGTGGGTGGAATAATGACCTTTGAATTGTGCAATATTCTAGCAATGAAAACAAAATAACTGTTGAAATCCAAATAAGTTGATAATTTTTCCTATGAAGAAATAAAAATGACTGCAAACATGGAGATAATCAACAACAACATATGTTTATTTATCTCTCTCTGTGCCTGTGTATCCCCCACCCCTATCCATCTCTCACTCACACACTCCCTTTCTCTCCCCCTCTCCATCCCTTGCCCTCTCATCTGCCATACTAGTATTGATTGCCTGATTTTTAATTCATATTCCAACCAGATGTTTGTAGGCTTAATTACACCTACACAAAACAGCTCTGGTAAAAATACTACACAAGGATGTGAAAATTCCTGTGTGAATTGAACATTATACAACAACATGTACCTGAAGTTCAATATAAATTTTCCATCTTGGTAGTATCATAGAGCTATGTAATGACTGCAAACATGGAGATAATCAACAACAACATATGTTTATTTATCTCTCTCTGTGCCTGTGTATCCCCCACCCCTATCCATCTCTCACTCACACACTCCCTTTCTCTCCCCCTCTCCATCCCTTGCCCTCTCATCTGCCATACTAGTATTGATTGCCTGATTTTTAATTCATATTCCAACCAGATGTTTGTAGGCTTAATTACACCTACACAAAACAGCTCTGGTAAAAATACTACACAAGGATGTGAAAATTCCTGTGTGAATTGAACATTATACAACAACATGTACCTGAAGTTCAATATAAATTTTCCATCTTGGTAGTATCATAGAGCTATGTAATAGCTCTATGGTATACATGTGCAATTGCTACATTATATATGAGTTAGTCTCAGACAGAGTATAAATGGAAGTCCCCATACCTCTACTGTACAATGTGTCTATTGAGTCACAAAAATCAATTATTTTCTTACATTCCCTCTTACATGGTCATTATAAAAGCATATTTCCTTTCAAATACTGAAATACACAAGTGCCTATACTTTTTCGACAAAAACAAAATGTAGAAAAAGTTTTTACATCATCGAGTGTTTTGCATTTTGAATTTTGAGATTCAAATAACAATGAACATTCAAGATTCTCCACTGGGTTGAAAGTCTGTGCAGGATTACTACAGGTAGTGTTTTGACTATCTTTCAATGTCAACATTCATTGAATAATCATGATATGAATCAAAGGTTAATAGTATTGACATCGAAGTCTGAATAAATAAACTATGGCTGGTATTATCTGATCATCACATTAAAGATACACTTCTTCTTTGGATAAAATGTAAACAGTGCAGTGATAAACAAACAAAGATATGCATTGTTCTTGCACATGTGGAGATGCAAACAAACGTTGCCATGGTATTGCTCATAGCGTCTGTGATTTTTTTTTAAAGAAATCATGTCATAATCATGTGGACTTTGCATTTATAAATGCTTATCTCGTATATATTGCTGTTTCGGATCAATGCAAACTTTGCAGAGCTCTATACTGTACATTGGCATCAAATCACAATATGATGGCATCTAGATTGCTCATGAAGTTGTTAACTAAAATGGCAATAATGAGATATTAAGGTTTCCATTAAAGTCCATAAATCTAAACACTACATGTAGTACAAATCATGTAATCCTGCTAGTACCACATTCTTTACACTTTGGGAGTATGGACATGAGCACTCTGATGAATAAACATAAAGTTGTATACTCACCAATAACTGTCTCACTCTTTACACGATTAAAAAATCATCTACATGTGCATGTATACATGTAAATCACTATGACAGACAAAGTACTAAAATGAAGTAAACAAAGAAAATTAATCCTAAAATTTAATCAAAACAATTCACAAGCAAGTTGTAGAACATACAGCAGAGAACAGAAACAATGGCTGTGACATCTCAATGAACTCACAAAAAGAGAGCATTTCAACTCATACAAAAAAAAAAAACTAACAAAACATTCTTTGAAATTACCTGCAAACTGTTGGTCATAATCACTTCCTTCATTGTCTGTGACCGTTGTAGCCGTCAATGGAAGCGAAATAACCGATTCATTGTCCAATTCCACCTCACCATCATCATCTAAACAGTACAAGTCATCCAGGTTCTGAAGTGACCGACTCAGGTATTTTTGAAAAAAGCCTTTATTTTCACCGCGATCAACGTCTCTGCGATGGTCGTCTTCAAGAAAGACATCAGAGTCATCCCTGTGTTTCCTCCTCGCTATTTTTCTCTTTATTGCACTCATGATGTATTCCGATTTATGTTGAAATAATGCTGGTTCCCTTATTCACATTGTCGATCTCATGATTATCAAATCTGCACACCATGTAATCATCCTAATGCTGCCGTCAGTTTACATATGTGATCGCTCTATTCTTGGGTGAAATATTCTGATTCCTATGATTTGTAAATGAAAATGTATCAGTTCTGTCCTTTCATACAAATCATGATGTTATTCATCATCATCATGTCACTTTATAAAGAAAAAGTCCATGATTGATAACCAATGATAATCTATCTATCCGTATTAGATGATATCATCAGCCTAAAAATCATGTACCAACATGCCATACATGTAGGAAATAACGTACAGGGTTCTTTCATGAAGTACCCTGTGACTGACAAATCTGCCCTCAACCAATCAGATACAAGGATTTCAGTAGCTTACAACAGAATTCAGTGAAAAAAAATCACCGATAAAATTGTGAAAACACCCCAAAGAAATGCATGTATGTCACGGGGAGAGTTGAAATAGGAATAATAAACAGTTCCTGAAAACACTTTTAGGAAGTAAAGGAAGTATACTGATCTCTACAACAACATCAAGATACTAGTAACAACATCATGTATGTACATACCACAATGAATGTTCAAATATGCCTGTCACAGGCAGATCTTATCAACCCTAATGCTATGTACAGCCACACCAACAAATTATACCCAAACTGTCAAATGGAATGTCATTCAAAATAGGTGGTTTCAAACTGCCTCGATCACAAGAATCCCCGTTAAATTACGAGAACTTTTTTAGGCTGAAAAATACCCATTAATTATTCCTGCATTCACACCGCCCTGAAACATACCCTTCGGGATAAGTTCCTGAAGTTACGAGCATGCGCAGTATGGTCTGATAAGCAGCAAGGCGCGAAATTCAAAATCACTAGCCCAGCAGCAACCCATGCACGGCGCCGCACCCAACGACACGCTGGGCTAAAAGTTCCCGTAATTTGCTTTCAGACCGCCAAAATACCCACGACCTTGGAAAAATCCCCGCGAAAGTTCTCGTAATTTCGCCAAGTACCTACTATTTATCGGGTATTTTCTTTCGGGGATATTACGCGTAGTTTGCTTTCAGACCGCCAAAATACCTGGTATTTTCTGATCGGGGAAAATTTCCCGATCAGAGAATACCTGGAACTGGCGAACTTCGAGGCGGTCTGAAACCACCTATTAATGTAAAACACTTTACCAGTGTGACTTTTTAAGGTCTTTAATGAAACAGGAACATAACACTTGATGAGGTAAGAGATACCAAGATCTGGGATATATATATTCCTGTTGCTATAGCAACCAGATGATGTCAGGCCCTGAGCAAATTCAACCATTTCCACGGAACAGTATCAGACACACAAAACAGCTCTGCACAGCTCAAACAAAAATGTAGACCTTGATATTTCATTAATTTCCAGAGAGGCACATACAATGTATAATGACTTGTTGTCATTAATCACACAGAGTGATCGATCAGATAATTACCTGATGCCCCTAAAAGGTATAAAGATGGGAGATAGCACTGAAAATATTTCATCCTATTCTCCCAGAGTATCTGATAGTAGAAATGCATTCAATGCAATTTATCTTCCAACCAACCAAGAATATTGATAGTATATTTTTTAAGAAAGGAAAACAGGTGAATTACCATGGATAGATAAAACTTTTGACCATGAAGACTCGGGACACTATCCAATGAATCGTCAATAGAATCAGTCAAGCAAGATATGAAAATCTACTGAAAATTAAGGGAATAAGTACTCTTTCTACATTTTAACTTTAGCTGTATTGCTTGCAGGTGGAAATGTTTTAATCAAATGACTTTCAGAAAAGCAAACTTAAATAAAGTCTCTTTTTTTAACCTGATTATATTCATGTGCATACTGTACATGTATATATACTAATCCAGTCTTATTTTTCAGCGTTTTCCGTGCAAATTTTCAGTTGCAAAACATTCCGAAATACAGATCAAAAGTAGATCAACAGTAAAGAAACGTGGTTCTTCTGGGAAATATTTGAATTATGGATTGCATGTGTGAAATAAATCCTTCAAATTATGCAGCTAACTACAAACTCAATAGTGCTTGATATATTGACAAATTTAAGGTCTCCTAACTCTTCTCTTTTTTGCAAAATGCAGACCTCCCAGCCTTCCTAATTGAAAACTCAGGATGATTTTGCTCAAAGATATGAAATTAATTACATTTTCCATATGAACAGACAGTAAAAATATTTTTAAAAAGGAAATCAGATGTAAACAAGAGCTTTGAATGTAAGAAATCGGGATTCTTCCCTCCAAATTCAGTATGGTTCATGCAGTTTTTAACCTACAATGTCATCAAAGATATTTGTCAATCAAACAAACAGCTGATCGAAATCCTCTACATCAGAAATATCAATCATGTCTTTGTAATAAAGTCAATCCATGAAATATAACCTGGCTTGCCCGATGTACAAAGTCACATAAAGCACAGAATGAACAAAAATCAATGCAAGATTTTGATGCATCCTCTTTGGCTTCAATTCCTTTCATTTCTGCAGCACCAGCATCCAGCAATTTTGAGCACACATTTTCATTTCCATGACAAATAAATGCATGTTTACAGTTGAAAGCTGACAATTACTATCCTATCAACTCTGTGTGATTTTAATCAACCTCTCTTAATTAATAAACCAGTGACTGTGTGTGTACATGTATTAGAGTGCAGAAGAGGAGATTCTATCTCTGACTAGCCAGTCTCTGAAACCAGCTAATTAAAAAGCTGCATACCGATCAATATATTTTATCTAGCCTGTTACTCGAGAGCTAGCCAAAAGAGAATGGGACAATCAAAAACAGTCAAGCAGGTTGAGTATACACTTGTACTGGAAAGATTTCCAAAAATATATACATATATGTAAAAATCAAAATATAGTATCAACTCCATAAGAAAACTGCATACAGTATACTGACTTTAAATGTAGTGGGAAAAGGGGAGAAAATTTTCATAAATTATATAAGTTTGATTTTCCGTCAAATATCTGACTCATATTGACAAATTATGAATCACAGGCAACTTTATGCAAATACTATATGTGTAGTATCCCTTACCTTTTAGAGCTAATATTCGAGATTCCGTACGCAACAGAGCACTTTGACGATTAAGAAGAAGAATATCAAAGAAATCCAGTTTTCCTCTAGAAATCATGGTACCAACAGAACTGAATCATGCAGACATCTCCTCAAGCCTTCTTCAAAATAATATGCCAACAGTAACAAACTCAGGTTTTATTCAAACAAACAGACCTTCTCAACACACAAGAGCTAAAAAAAAACCTAAGCAACTATTCCTAGAAAGTTATTTCAGAAAAGTCTTTCCTTCTAAATAAAAGACCTCGGGGACACATACATGTACATGTAATCACAATAAAATGGACAACACATTTTATCATGGTAGGGTGCCCTCAAGAACACTAAATTGAAAAGGATTTCAACATGATCACTAAAAAACATCTCGGCTATATGTTAAAAGCTTGGAAGTCATTAAATTAATTAAACAGAGTCCAATAAAATCCACCATAGTACATATAAACACCTTTACAGTTTCTTCATACATGAAGAATTCTACCTCCCCCCCCCCCCCTGTTAAAAAAAGCTCTCCACACTTTACAGCTACCAGAAACATCAGCATGCTAAAATGTAATGATTGTACTGTAGAGCCAGCATTGTGACTAAAGTAACCTTCTTGAATAAGCGAACCAAATCTGCTTTGATGCTTGAAAGATAATAATTGTTACACAATAAGGACAATAAAACAAAATAATCGAAAGTCATGTACAAATTAAAAAAAATATTCCCACTATTCCATCATGAAACAGCATGCACATTGTGCAAAAATCTCAGTTAACTGTGCGCTAAATTACAAGAAGAGAGCAGACTGCTAGATTTTCATTCCTCCAAGTTCAGAATTATAGAGAACAAAATATCCAAGAGCAAAATCAGCAAATATCAGTTGCATAAAAAGATAAACAACAAGAAGCAACTGATTCAGTATCCAAACTTCAAGATTTCCTTCACATGATTTCTTACAGCAGTATCAACTATCAAAGACATGTAGGGCCTATAGCATCTACAATCAAAGGTGATAAATGTAGTCTTCTCACTTCATTCCAAACAAGATTCCAAAACTTACTTGTCAATTGTGATCATTGATTACCAAACAATACAAGTTCTGTAATAACCATGACCAATGCATATCACTATGCTAGCAGTGAAGGGTAATATTGATTGTTGGTTTCAAACAATTCACTTGAGCTAAAAATAGAATTTGTGGTTTGACCAATCTAGGAAGAACAAAAAGGACCTGTACAATGACTATTGATATTCAATATTGGGTGCACTTGTTTAGGTCTACGAATAATTTCAATCAATTAGCAATGCCACATATTGTGAAGATTTCATTTTTATAATCAAAAGAATACAGCCGAAGTCTGGAATTATCCTAGATTCCCTGCAAATATAATGAAAATTGATATTTTCAAATGAAAAAATACTACTTCTCATGTGTAATTCTTGTTTTATAAACATATGAAACATTGATATTCACATCATAAAAATACAACCAATTGATACCATTTTGTCTCTGCCAAGTTTGTTTATTTTTAAAAGTTCAATTTTCATCCATACATGTATGTAGTGCCTACACTGTAAAGTGTAAATTCTTCTACAAAAAAACATAGTAACTCAGATAGACACATTCTCCAACTATTAAAAGGGTTGCTTTTTAAATGCAAACACATGATATGAAATCTTTAGCACAATTCTGACAAGTTGATTGAATCACTGTATTGACTACAATACAACCAAATATACACCCAGCCATAAAGAAAGATAAACTTTTCTCTGTCTTCAATGAAAAAGAAAAGTGATACAAAACCTACAACCTTCAAGTCATTGAAGCAGCTTTCACCTGAAATCAGGTCTTTATCAGATGACAGTTTTATACTTCAAAGGACTCTCATAAAATTTGAAGGATCAAACCATTGACCTGAAAAGAGGGGGATAATCCCTTCTCTCATTTATTATATATCATCCATTGGAAAGGGACTCTCTGGGATTAATAAATTAAATCTGACCAGGTATCACATCCACTAATCCTCTTTTAATCTGTCTTATTCTTGATCATCAATGAATTTGCCTTTCAAAGGCTTCTCCTTTCTGCTATTGTAATGGTCTTAAAACAGTAATTATCCTGGAAGAGTACCTTTCCTGTATTAAATATGAGTTAGAGCTATCATAGCTGAGCTATACCCTGACAACCATGAAACCAAAAAATGAGGGACAAGTGCAAAGACAGAGCAGAAAATACAGTGTAAAACAAAAACAACAAAAAACCCAAATCAGTCCAATCAAATTTGACGCTCTCACTGTGTTTAAAGGTTAAAATCTGCATCCAATTGAACTCTAAATCCAAATGATTCACCAGGAATGACATCTCGGATCTAGTAGATTAGTACACATACAGGTGACACTTGTCACTTGTGAAGATTATCAAACAATTCATACCGCTTGTCTCATATTCATGCAATAGAAGGTTCCAAAATGCATTTCTGCACATCCAATCCACTAAAGTATCCTGTTTTCCTCAAAATGAAATTCACATCCACAAATAGTGCGTTAAAATGAATTCATATCAAACCATCTCAGCCAATCAAAAAATAAATCATCAGATAATTCAAATTGTGCACGTCCTCACGTAATCAAACAAGCGCTCTGTAATACGCTTCTATTGTCCTGCATCCAATTCACAAGAGAAAATATTTTCATAAACAGTTATTTTCCATACATCAAGCTTAAAATGATTGATATGATGCATTGAAGATGATGAACACATGTTATACAGATCCAGAATACGTGTACAACAATCCTCATAAGACTGATGTGTTGCTGTATGAAAACATATTGCTTTGTGGGATTTTTTTATGCACAAGGGAGATGTCTCACGGTCAGAATTTGAGCAGCTGTTTCTAATGGAGAGAGCCTGCAGGGAAAGCTGGATATAATTGATTTTCAACCCCTTAAATTTCCATAACCATATTTCTAATGCAACAACAGTACTGTATCTATAGATAAATGTATGGATTCTGTTTTATTTTCCCAAAGTCATACATAATCTGAACCATATGGTTGTGTAGTGTATATTGTTTTGTCTTTTTTTATCGCAAAGCGAACAATTCAAATAAAAGAGCCATTATACATGTAACTACCGGTATTCATGTACAGTGTATATACATAAATAACAAGGTACTCAAGATAAAAGAAGAGAAGAGAAAATTTAGCAATCAATATCAATTGTCTAATGAGAAAACATATAAAAATCTAAAATTTATTTTTAATCTTAATCTATAAATAAAATAAAGTACATACAAATATATGAGATAAAGTGCTGAATCAAATTCAATTCAAATTAATTTAAAATTGGAATGAATTTCACATTCTAGTCTAAATTATTATGCATTTCATATATATCAAAGTAAAACTATCCCTTTAATACCATCTTGTCTAAATAGTAAAATGACAAAAAGTGTATCAATGATTTCTAGTGTTTCTTTTTCTTGTACATAAGATGAGTGAGTCATACGATTGATGGCTTACCCAGGCAATTTATGAAATATTCATAAATAAAATAAGCTACACTGCAGATGGTTCACACATGTTCCCTAACAAAATTGGCCTTATAATAACTCTGAAATTAATAGACTCCCTGAAAACGATGCATGCACCACATTCTTGTTGCTAAGCAACATAGTGATACAATTACATGTATTCCATCGCAAAGTCCCCATAGAGGCTAGAGATAATTGCTTTTCAGTTTCAGCATAGATCAAATTAGGCAGTAATGAGTTGCTAATGTACACAGGGGCTCCAAATACATACGGTATATAATATTAAAATTTCATTATATTTAATCAACCTAATATCTCAATTAATTCACAAATATCAGACTGGGTATGATGTATTGACATTCAAGTCATTGCTTAAAAGGGAAATGGGGTAAAATTGTAAATACCAGTACACTTTTTCACACTCTGACATATTTACATAAGTGTTACCCATCAAATCTGAATGATACATGTAGTAGTATGTTTTTTACCAAAATATCTAAAATTTAACAACTTGGAATCATGTAAACTACTGATATTGATATCAGTATATAAATGCACCACAAGCAGAATTCAAAATTAAGTTTACTGGTCATCCTGGTAAAAAAAAATCAGTCGGAGAAGTAAACAGGGTTCCCCGCTTTTCAAGAATACAAAATTCCCTGATTTTTCCCTGATGAAGTTTAAAATTCCCTGACAATTATTTTAACCCATTCCAAGTTTCGCATGTTTTCAAAGTTGTTGCAGTGAATTACATGTACATGTATTTTCAGTATAAAAACAATGTAAAACTAATTAGTACCACCATAACCATTCATTCAATGGATGTTCTTTTGATATGCAACAAAATATAACAGAGTCTGACTGACTACCCTGCTTTCGACTTTTGGGCCGATCAAAATTCCCTAATTTTCCCTCATTTGAGGCATTTTCCCCTGATTTTAGATATTTTTTATCAAATTCCCTGACTGAAGAAAGTAAAATAATTTTCCCAGCTGATGGGCTGGGAACCCTGAGTAATGCAACTGAGAGACAGACTGAGTCTCTCTTTTAAATTACCACCAGATATTAAAAGCTTTAGAACAAAAATTCTGACAATCTCATCTTTAAATCCCACTACCAATTTGTATCCTCCTTTGTATAAATACATATTCCACTCCATTCATAACAAACTACAATATCCAAAACTTAGAAGAATGAACTACAAACATGTATCCTCTTCCACACACCGGAACACAACATTAATAAAAAATTATCATCCAGGTTTAATTATTTCCTATTTGATATTCTGAAATCATACGTTGCTCAATCCATATCCCATTTGCTGTGATTTCTTTCCATCTCAAAGCAAACTGTAATCCAAAACCTTACAAACCATATCCTCTTCTATACAGCTCTAGACACAATAATGATCAAAACACTTATCCACAATGCAGTAACATCCAGGTTAATAATTTCCAGTTTTATTGCCTAAAATTAGATCGGTACACAACAAATAAAGGTAGACCCGAGGACAAAATTGGAGACAACCTACACTGGTCAACGCAAAAACAATGACAAAGTGGACACTTGACTGCATGCCATCCTTTACGAAGTAAGAAATCTAGGTGAATGGCATCTACAAAAATGACTCACGCTCTCTTATCCATGCACCAATGCATCACCGGATAAACTAATGGAAACAGATGAACATGGAGCAATGATACGCCTAAAAGCATGCTCTAAACTCAATCGGGGAGAAAATAAGTTTGATATTAATGAAAAATAGATTGGGAAAGGAATGAAGAGGATGAGATCACTGATCCCACTGGGGGCGGGACGAGAGACAACACCCCTGAATGTGTCATTGGTACTATAAAGAGAGTATCATCCAAGATAGGTGACTCAATGGTTATACTGTAGTACTCCCACTCATTGCCACATCATAACAAGTGACTTGGTAAATTGGAAAAATGTATTCCCATTATTCATTCTGACTGTGATATTCTCTGGAAATCAACTTTTTTTTCTCAAATAGATTAGCCTACACTGTAGCAATGTAGGTACTCGATAAAGAGGTGGAAAACTTTCTAATTAACCTGACAGAATGAGAAAATTGAAATATGGTATTTAATTCTGCAAAGAAGAACAAAAGCATATTTTTTTGCAATTAACTATCCAGGCTAAAATTCTTCAAGACATATATACTTTATATTACACATACTGTATCTTGAAATATGCAAATTCATTAAAGAAAAACACACCAGAGAGAGGAACAAAGGAGGGAAAATAGAAGAGGAAAAAATAGAAGGCCAAAGGCAAAATAACCAATAAATATTGGTACATTGAAATATATTTAAACACAACTGTCTTTAAAAACAATCATATGTTCATCAAGACCTATGATCGAAATCAAATATTTGGATTCATAGAAACAAGCCCCGAAACCAATGGAAGATGACTGAGTATGTAAAGAAAGTCTAATATCACAGAATATATTCCTCAAGCATTTAAAAAGAAAATGGTTTCAGCAATGAAATATGCAAATTAAAGATCATTTCAGTCAGGATGCTCCAGTCAGGACAAGCCATACACAGTACCACGTCTCCAATGTACATGTATGTAACCCCTATCGAATGAAAATCCAATTACTAGTAGAAAGCTAATATTCCCGAAGCTAATCCAATACAAGTCAGTATCAAATCTGAATTTCAAGAAGTACTGTAGACCCACTGTGGAATTCGCCTGATAATCAATCCTCTCACCGATCCAACCATCACAACTTTCTGGAAAGATCATCTTTTAGCTTTGATATTCCTCAGTATATATCCAATCTCTATTGCAGATGAAAATCATTGCCTTGCAAGACTAGAGAGAGGGAGACACAAGCTCTAATTCAACCATGAAAGCACCTGTAAAAAAGAGCGGACTTAGCTGTCTATGCTATTTGCATAACAGAGATAGCTTAGTGTGTTCAAGAGTGTAAAGAAAAGATTGTGCGTTTACACCTACTGGATCAGAGTGTTTTGACAGTCGGTGTCAAAGCACGTTTACACCTACTGGATCAGAGTGTTTTGACAGTCAGTGTCAAAGCAAAGCACAGGCTACCCAGATAAATTAAACCCCAAAATATCAGGCATTCTGCCAGTGTAAAATCCCTTTTTCCAAATATTCTTACAAAAAATACCTGTAAATTAGTAGGTGATTTTCAATATTATCGGAGCTTTCCAAAAGATTAATTCATCCAAGGTCACAGAGATGTATGCAGAAGGGCCGTCTGCACCATCCCGAGTTTTCAAATTAACACGCTATTTCTGATGCGGCAAATTATCCCGATCTAAACAATCTCGAGATTATTTGCAATGGAGACGCAATTATCGCGCTAGTTCGCAGGATTAATCTCGAGATTGCAATCCCAAGTCAACTTGGGATTATTTGAAAAAAAGAGCGCTATTTTACGAATTATCACGCTAATTCGTAGGTGCAGACGCACTCGGGATTATTTATTCACGGCGTCAGACCATAATGCATCGATGCTTCGCTCGAGCAGGAATCGCTCTTCTTGCGATGGTGGAGACGGGGTTTCTTGAATCTCGAGATTAATCGCGAAGAGGGCCGATCGGGCTAAAATCTCGAGATTGAGCAAACTCGGGATGGTGCAGCACCGCCTAGAGTGAAGGCAAAATTACGAAAACTTAAGAAGGATATTATGTGCACCGTACAGGCTTAGAACAACAAGAACTTTACCTACTTCAGGCAGGCACATGCATATTTTTTTCAAAAGGCAATTCTTAAAGGAGAATGAAACTCTTGGAGCAAGTTAGCTTTTGTGAAAGCAGAAAAATCAAAGAATAAGATTAACAAAAGTTTGAGTAAAATAGGACTAGCAATAGAAGGGTTATGAGCATTTGAATGTCGGGATCATTAATGCTATGGAGATCTTCCAATTGGCAATGCGACCAAGATCTATGATGTCACAGATGAACAACTCTCCCCATTTGGACACTGAAAATATACCCCAAAACATCTCTTTTTGCTCATTCTAATCATATGACAAACGATTCATCAATGATATAATGTTGTGAAACCTCTGTACTTGTCCTCTCATATAAAGAGAACACCTCACCTTGTGATAGACTCTATAAAAGTGAGAATATAACTGAAATAAGTACTAAAGTAATGAGGGAGTTGTACATGTGTGACATCACAGATCTTGGTCGCATTGCCAATGGGAAGATCTACATGGCATTAGTGATCTCAATATTCAAATGCTCATAACTTTCTTATTATTCATTCAATCTTCCTCAAACTTTCAACAATATGTTTCTTTGATTTTTCTCTTTGATATGGATTCAGCTGGTTTCAAGGGTTTCATTCTCCTTTAATTATATTTTAAATGTCCAGTGGACCTAGATCTTCCTCAAAAGACATGTATGTACCGATTTCATTTCATGATTGTGATACATTTATTGCCATTTATTCAATATTTTTCTGTTAGGGTGGGTGTAAATGTGAACATTTTGAGTAAAGCCCCATCCATGCACTAGCTTAAAAAGTTTAGAAGTAGAGCAAACATTTAATAACCAAACTCAAGAACACTCAACAACACAGCACTATATTATGATTATAACTGTTCGTCAGTTCCTTGATCAAACAATGGAGACATTGCATAACCTGGTTCTTATAGAAGGTTTGTGGGGAGGGGTCTTTGTTTGGATGTGCTTGTCAAGAACAGGGGGATCTTGCATCAGAGTTTTTAATTGTGTGAAATGTCCACTTGTTGCACTTTGACAGTAGTGAAGCCTGATAACCTCACAGTCCCAGTACTTTTAGCTTGAAATAATTAATCACTTGTGTCAAATTTATTTGGTGCTCTGATACAGAATGCTTTTAAAAGCCCATCTTTAGTTTGGTTCATATCTCCAAATTACATGTTGTTTTATGGTGTGTAGGATATAAACTAGCTCAGTTCAGCCTAATTCAATTATTTTCAATCATAAAATCATAAAATGCGTAATAACATGAAACAATCAAGATATATTCCCGATGATGAAATAGGACACTAAAATGAAAGTTTAAAGTCCGGACATTTTAAAATTTTGAAGCTTTCATTTTTTGTCTATAGATTAGATTATACTACGAATATGAATTCAATAGTTGTAATCATCTTCTACATGTATATTGTTCTCTAAAACATTTTGTACTAGAAATTGATGAGACTTTCCTTGTCAATTTTTCCAAATGGCTGTTTACTATTGATCGTCTGGACACCCAACAACTGGGTATCCTGTACATGTATTTTTCACATCATAACTTTCCTAGTTCACAGTATAAATCGTTCTATTCTGATGAAATTTTGACAATACATTGTTTGATTTTCTGAACTTTTTGGAGAGGTCTCAGCCTTTAGTTAGAAATTAAACATCTCTTTTTAATTCCTGCTCAACCATAGGATACCATTGCTCTTTTAGTTTGTCTATTTTCCTCTGTCCCCATCTCATCCATCCGCCCTCACCCTTCAGATTATATTGAAACATGATAAACACATTTGCAAAATTGTATACATCAATATTAGAAATGATAAGTACTTGTTCAGAACATGTAGCATTTAGCTTTTTATATTTCAACCTTCATTATTCTCCTCTATGCCTCTTTTAAAGATGATGAAAATAAATGCCTTACATTATACTTGATAAATGTACACATTCATCCTTGCTTTGATATTTTACTCAATAAACAATATAAAGTAAAAAGTCAAGGCTGTGAAGTATTCATTTATATAATTTACATAAGAAAATTTATTTTTAAAAAATCACAAGACTTGTTTATGTTTTCATTTTATTTTCATCATGAGTGCAGCAGGGTGCTACATAAGCACTTGCCCGATTGCCAGAGCAAGTAAAAGTTAGAGTTGGGCAAGTGTTTTGAAGTAAAGACCAAAACTACTTGCCCGAATTGAGCAAACAAAATGTTCACAGTAGAGTGACTAAAATTAGGGTCGATATGATATATTGACCCTAATTTTGGTCATGGCAGGCAAGATAAAATCACTTTGGAAAAAGAAATGCAATATCAAAGTAGGTAAGTTTATAAAACTGCAAAACTTTCTTTTGAAGAGGTAAAACTTTTTTTTTCAATGATTTTTTTGGGCAAGTGAAATAGATTTTTGAGCAATTACATGTATATTCCAACTATTTAAAATTTACTTGCCCAACTGGGCAAGTGCTTCTAAAAAGTTATGTAGCACCCTGGTGCAGTTATAAAGCTCTTGGTCCAATAATCACTGCACAGCCAACAATCAAATATATTTAATTTTACATACTGCCCTCTTGTGTCAAAGACAATACAGTCATGTTCAGAGAAGAAATTGCAGTAATCTGGGAGGCTAAAGACACTCCTCGTTTTACAGATTGATACTTTACATTCGAAATCTGCATTGCCAGGCAATTCTAAATTATTAATTCAATATGAGATGCTAAATAAAGGCAAATCATTGGAACATAAAAGAGGAAAATCGATACATGTATACATTGTACATGCATATCAAGTTTTTTATTACAAGTATGATAATGATAGGTTAAACAATTTTACCTTCTTTTGGAAATACAGGCTTTCTATCATTCTTACGAGGGCTCCATCTGGAGGCACGGGATTGAAAGGCCATCTTCTTGGTCCCTGATATACATTCACCTGTGAAGACATATAAAGCAATATTTTAAAAAAATGCAAATTGCAATAAAGTGTTTAATAAAAAGCCTTCATTTACAGTACAGAACATGTTCATTTGCTGGGGGGTATATTTGGCATGTTTTTCTGTTGTTGTTTTTATTGTGTGACTCTTATTTTGATTATCTCATCATCATCACTATCATCATACATTTGATTAACATCATACATTTGATTAACATCATACCACCCACCACCACCATCACCACCACCAAGGGTGGAAATCTCTCCCCAAATGTAGGGGGGACCAGGGTCTGAAAAATTTGACAAGCAAAAAAAAAAAAAGAGGTTATCACCCTTTATCCTGCTTTATGTAAGGTTATTAGGACTAAAATACATGTTTTATTTAGATTTTGAATGATGTATTTCTTTCCATCATAAAAGACCAAAAATAGTAGGGGGACATTTGATATTCTGTCTCCCCTACTATTTTGGGTAGGGGGGACACATCCCCCCTGGGATTTTTGCCCATGACCACCACCATCATCATAATCATTGCTATCATCAGGCATTATCATGTACAAGCTGTAATCAACACCATAAACACCGCCATTACTACCATCAACATCACCGTCATCATATACATAGTGAACACATTCACCACCACCAACACCATCATCATTTTCATCATTACCACCACCACCATCATCATTACATCCACCACCATACTCATCACCATCCTCCTCCTCACCATCATCACCACCAATCCACCACCATCATCGTCTACACCCATTTACAACTCATATCCCGATCCAGAATATCAAAGCAGGCAGGGCTTTGATATGAACACTTATAAATTCTTTTTTAAAAATATACAATGTATTCTTGCTTGAACACCTGACAAGGGTATAGCAGTGCTAAAGCTGGGGTCAAAGTATGCAGCATATAGAAATATTGTATTGAGGATTATATGAATGTTGCATATTATTATTTACTTGAAAAAAATAATTTACCTGGTAAGTTAGTCTGCTGACTCCTTCTCATTATCTGTCTATAGTGGTCATCTAGAAATGCATATCTTCAAAAGACTATTGGTATATTCTGCAATGTCCATGTACAATCTATTGAAGAGGAAGGGGGATCATAGGAGTTTCCAGATTAGTATTTCAAGATCAAATAATAAATAGAGTTGAGTTTGCATAGGTCAGCCTTCTACAAGTCAAATATTGAATTGAATTGAAAAATTGCCTTCATAGTTGAAGTAATTATCATAAAGTGTACATGCAAAGCAATTATTTGTATTCTATTGAATTAAAATCTTGAAGAAGATTTCTTAGGTTCCAAAGGATTTAGATTGGAAGATTCACATTCACCTGAACTACAAATTGTAAAAATGCTACTTCATTAAAAGAATTCAATTTAGTAAGGCCCAAGTAATATGATGAATAGCTGTAATGGAAATAGACCAAAAGCTTCGGTCTCTGTTATATTGGTTGTTCCGCTGAAATCCGTTGGCTCCACTCATCTATTACAGAGGGAAGTTCTAACTTGATCTGTACAGGGACTCAATGGCAGAAATAGATAAGTTAAAAAGAACCCCAACAAACAACCACTGTATTTATATCGTACACTTGGAATAATTTCTTATCCTATATTCCGGCCTGGAAACTGGTTTATGATCAATTTCTTCATGAGATTCCAATCATTCATTGGAATCTGTAAGCTGCCATCTTAATGGCTCAGAACATTCATGAAAGTGACGACAGACTCCACCCCTTGACCCTTACGTCATTTACAGTGCCCGGATATTTCTGTGAGTTGAACGTTTGTCGCTTGCGTACGATCGACAAGCCATCCAACCCGATATTGAAGGGATGATGTGATTGGCCAATGGTTTCGACCTGGAATTTTTTCTAATGGCCATGTTTGTGTAGCACTTTCGGATATACCAGGGAAGTGGGAGTTGCACCACTTGCACGAAAGTCGAAGTAAGTCACTGCTTTTTTTCCTTTAAGTTTTTTTTCCCCCCGTTTGGTGCATTTCAGACAATGAAAGGTATTCTCGGAGAATCAATTTTCTCACCAATACCGCACAGGTAAGCGAAATTCGATTACTTCTTGCTTTTCCGTCAAAATCTCACGAATTAGCGTCGATATGGCATCGTGTTCATTGGAGTTTGTAGAGTCTATCGCAACATGCACAAAGTCAATTGATTTCCGGGTTTCGGAGCGTCGCCTGAATATGCATGAAATTGCAGAGTTTCGATGATTTGCGATCGATAATGGAGCGATCCTATCACAAACCAAGACCATTTCCCGCATAGACAATGAGATCGGATATCGTTATCGCTATCGATACTTTCGCATGCAGTCCGAAGGAATTATTTTGGCGACCACGGAGTCATGACGTGATCTGCGCGAGTGACCAATCAGCGGTCTCCGATTCGCTGAGCAGAGACAATCTATCCGTTGTACACAGTCTATGGATGATTTGCCACATGCAAAAAAATGATGTAGGCCTACAAAGAATGAAAGATCCGATCCCCGCCTGGGTTTTTTGTATTTGTATTGCAAACCGTGTGTGAGGATTTAAAAAAAAAATCCTTGAAACAGACGGCTGCCAGCCGTCTAAGACTCAGTCTACATGTAAGCAGGCCTGCATGTAAGTGAGTTACTTAACTAACAACAGTTAGCCTTACTCTTAAGTTACTACAGTTACTGAGGTAGACTTACCGGTATATTCTAGATCTATTAATTGATTGATTTGAAAATATGTACTAGTACTACAGTCAGCTTTAGTTTCACCGGTGATTACTCCGTGATGAAAATAAAGGAGATTATGAGATATGTTAAGAATATAAAAGTGACTTGATGATGGATGATTATGATGGTGATTAACCGATTATGGATAATAATGATGATGGTGGTGTATAATTATGATGATGATGGATAATGAAGTGATGGATAATGATAATGACGTGATGATGATGATGACGATGATGATGGATGATGATGTAATAATTTCATGATGTGATAATAATGATGATGATGATAGAAGAGGATGGATGATGGTGGTGGTGGATAATGATGATACTAATTTGGTGATGATGATGGATGATTATAATAAATTCATGATGATAATAATTTGGTGATGATGATGATGATAATGATGATGGTGAATGCTGACGATGATGGATGATGATGAATGATGGTGGTGGTGGATAATGGTGATAATAATTTGGTGATAATGATGGATGATTATAATATTTTCATGATGATAATTTGATGATGATGATAATGATGATGACGATGATGGTGAATGCTGATGATGATGGATGATGATGAATGATGGTGGTGGTGGATAATGGTGATAATAATTTGGTGATCATGATGGATGATTATAATATTTTCATGATGATAATTTGGTGATGATGATGATGATAATGATGATGATGATGATGATGATGATGATGATGATGATGGTGGTGGTGGATAATGGTGATAATAATTTGGTGATCATGATGGATGATTATAATAATTTCATGATGATAATTTGGTGATGATGATGATGATAATGATGATGATGATGATGATGATGATGATGGTGGTGGTGGATAATGGTGATAATAATTTGGTGATAATGATGGATGATTATAATAATTTCATGATGATAATTTGGTGATGATGATAATGATGATGACGATGATGGTGAATGCTGATGATGATGGATGATGATGAATGATGGTGGTGGTGGATAATGGTGATAATAATTTGGTGATCATGATGGATGATTATAATATTTTCATGATGATAATTTGGTGATGATGATAATGATGATGACGATGATGGTGAATGCTGATGATGATGATGGATGATGGTGGTGGTGGATAATGGTGATAATAATTTGGTGATCATGATGGATGATTATAATAATTTCATGATGATAATTTGGTGATGATGATGATGATAATGATGATGATGATGATGATGATGATGATGGTGGTGGTGGATAATGGTGATAATAATTTGGTGATAATGATGGATGATTATAATAATTCCATGATGATAATTTGGTGATGATGATAATGATGATGACGATGATGGTGAATGCTGATGATGATGGATGATGATGAATGATGGTGGTGGTGGATAATGGTGATAATAATTTGGTGATAATGATGGATGATTATAATATTTTCATGATGATAATTTGATGATGATGATAATGATGATGACGATGATGGTGAATGCTGATGATGATGATGATGGATGATGGTGGTGGTGGATAATGGTGATAATAATTTGGTGATCATGATGGATGATTATAATAATTTCATGATGATAATTTGGTGATGATGATGATGATAATGATGATGATGATGATGATGATGATGATGATGATGATGGTGGTGGTGGATAATGGTGATAATAATTTGGTGATAATGATGGATGATTATAATATTTTCATGATGATAATTTGGTGATGATGATAATGATGATGACGATGATGGTGAATGCTGATGATGATGATGATGATGATGATGGTGGTGGTGGATAATGGTGATAATAATTTGGTGATCATGATGGATGATTATAATAATTTCATGATGATAATTTGGTGATGATGATGGATGAATATGATGTAATAATGATGATGATGATGATGATGATGATGATGGTGGTGGAAATGATATTGGTGGGTAATGATAATGATGATGATTTGATGATGAACAAATTCTATTTCTCCCTTAGATCATGCCCCGTGCTCCTAAATGGAAAGAGGACGACGTCGCTGCGGCGTTACGTAGAGTACGTTACGGGGAACTTTCGATAAGAAAGGCTTCGCAGGAATATGGAATTCCGTACGAAACCCTGCGGGACAAAGTGTCAGGGAGAAATCCGACATCAGTTAAAAGATTCGGTCCACGGCCATTCCTGACGGAGAAAGAGGAGGAGGAGATAGTCCGATGGACAATCAAGATGGGGAGAATCGGTTTTGGACAAACCAGGGGAGACATTCAGTCCGTAAGTTTTCTTCCTGATGCTTCGGGAAAGGTCGAGTCCATCCTAGAAAAATGTTGATTGGTAACAATAGAAAACAATCAAACAAAAATATCGCTGAAAATATCATCGTTATCGGATGTAAAATAAGGAGGTTATGATATTTGTAAGTTTCACTTATTTTTCACAAA
Organism: Lytechinus pictus; assembly: GCF_037042905.1. Lineage (NCBI taxonomy): Eukaryota > Metazoa > Echinodermata > Echinoidea > Temnopleuroida > Toxopneustidae > Lytechinus > Lytechinus pictus. The sequence continues at coordinate 2,683,966 of NC_087248.1, read as the reverse complement.
ACAGTTTTATGCACAACTCAGTGACACGCATGCAAATGAGAGAATGGATGATGTCCATCACTCACTATTTTTTATTGTTTTAATTATCATGTCGAATTACAGATTTGACAATTAGGACCAACTTGACTGAACCATAAAATGATATAAAATTGAATTAATTCTACATATTCTTGGATGAATAAAACTTTTTGTTTCACGTAAGAATGAGAAGAAAATGAAATTATTTCATATTTCATGCACATTACATAGTGAGTGACGTTATCAATCCCCTCATTTGCATACTGACTGGACCAGGATGTGCATTTAACTGTTTTGTGACTGAAATTAAAGAAAAAATTTAAAATGTTTAACTCTTATTTTACATCCAATTTTGATGAAATTTGACTTTTCTCCTATTATTTGAATAACCTTCGGGTTCGGGTGGACTTGTCTGTCATTAACAAAACAAATTTCATCATGTAGCTAACGTGATTAATCGATAAGTAATGCTGCTTATTAAGGGCTACTGCTTTTTTACTGTTATTACAACAACAATAATAATGATAGTAAAAATTGATATAATATGAATGGTAATGATAATAATAATAACAACAATGATACTAATAGTAATAATGGAAGATAATTTTTGACAATTATATTTGTTATATAGATTATAATGTTATTAACACAGCTAATAATACAATAAATTAAAATAAAGACAAATAAAGTAATGAATAATAACTGTATAACACTATAAATTATTCATTAGCCCTTACATGTAACTGTTAAAAAAGAAAAGGAAATATTCCTCATAACACCATGATAATATGAGGAAATATTCCTCATAACACCATGATCTTTCAAGAAAATTGCAGAAAGGTATTTAATCCACTAAAATAAAGATGGATAATAAAATGAAAGTCTTTGCTTTTCTTGCTATTCAGGTCGTGAAGAAAATGCTTGACAAAGATGGTAGGGCAAACCCCTTTGTAGACAACAAGCCTGGGAAGCGTTGGTGGAGCAGTTTCCGTGCAAGGCACCCTCAGTTAGTTTTCAGGAAGCCGCAACCAATTGGAAAAGAGCGAACAGCAGTGACAAAGAATCGAATAGACAAGTATGTCTTCACAATTATATATATATTTCTGTTAAAATAGGTTCAATACAGACCGAGTATTCTTTTTTAAATAAAATGTTGCCATTATATCCTTCTTTTATTTTTCTTCTTCCTTTTATTTTTCTTGTTCCTAATATTTTCTTCTTATTCTTCTCCCTTTTTTCATTTTCTTCTTATCCTGTTTCTTCTACTTCTTCTAGGAAACGAGTCATATTCTATGATGATATTTTGCCCAAGATTTTCATCAAGATTTTCATGAATGGCATAATCCTAGTTGTTGTGTGTTTGGACAATCGATTTTTAAACAGCCATTTGGAAAAAGTAACCAGATAAGTTTCATTCATTTTTGGTACAAAATTAAATGGATGACAATAATATATGGAACAAATTACTGAAATAATAATCATGTTGTGTGTGTGTGTTAATCAAGAGACAAAAATAAGGCTTCAAAATATTAAAATGTCTGGACACCCAATCCCCATCATACATGCAAGTCATTAATTAAATACATATGAGTGAAGGTGTTCCACATACCTTTGTGTTTCTCCCTCATTCACAGATGGTTCAAAGAATTAGAAGATTACTTAGGAGAAAACAATGCAAGAAGCATTCTTGAAGAGCCAAATCGACTCTTCAATGCCGATGAGTCAGGATTCCCGCTTGGTGGAAGAGCTTCTGATCGGGTATTGTCATTAAAAGGCGAGAGAGTCATCCAACAATTTAAGAATGCTGAAAAGGGACAGGTAACTGTGCTTGTCACTGCATGCGCGAGTGGTAGCTTTTTGCCACCAATGATTGTTTTACCGGGGCGACACGGTGACGGTTCTGCATACCAAGGAGCGCCAAGGGGTGCTTTCTTTGCTAGGACCAAAAACGGCTGGATGGATAGCAAAGCCTTTTATGGTTTCATTGCTAATCTTTTCCAGCCGTATTTGGTCCAGATGAAAGTACCCCTTCCAGTGCTCCTGCTCGTCGATGGCCTTTCGGCACATCAAACGCTGGAGGTAGCGAAGCATTGTGAGGCGAATCGGATTCTTTTGTACCGATTCCCTCCCAATGCTACGCACATCCTCCAGCCGTGCGATGTGTCTGTGTTCAGATCATTAAAGGCATCGTGGAATCGAGCAGAGGAGCAGTTCCGTTACCAAAACCCCGGTGATTATGTCACAAGAGTGACGTTTTCGCGCGTGTTCGCCGGCGCGTGGAAGGAGCTTCTGGGGAAGCCAGAAATTGCATCTTCTGGTTTTCGGGCAGCAGGGATCTACCCGTTTACGAAATTGTTTCGTGAAGAGCTACTACGTCCAGCAGACTTGTACAGTTTCATAGATAAGAATCCTCAAGAAGGAGAGACACCATCATCTAGGAATAGTGCTTTTATTCCGGTAGACGATGACATGAGGTCATCTCAACCCGATGAACCTGATGATGATGCACCATCTTCGTCATCAGCTCATCGGGAACATGGAGTCAGCTGCATCGTGGATACTTCGAGTATCAATGGTGATGCTCCATGTGGAGAGAGGCCTCTAAACGAGGCATTCATCTCGCCGTCGCTAGATGAATGCCTCGTTTATCCCGAGATTGAAGTCTCAAATCAAAGGAGAAGGAAAAGGCAACTGCCTGAGGCAATAAGTGGAGAGACGTTTATAAGATTCGCCGAGGAACGAGCGAGAGAGAAAAGAGCGGAGGAGGAGAGGAAAAAACAGAGAAGAGAGGAACGGGAACAGAATAGAGTGGAAAAAGAGAGAAGGAAGGAAGTTGAAAAGGAGAAGAGGCGAAAACGACAACAAGAACTTGAGCAGAGGAAACTAGAACGGGAGAGGAGAGTAAGAGAGAAGTTACAGCGGATGAAAGAAGTGATTGAGAGGAAAGCGAGAGAGAAGAAAGAAAGAGAGGCAGAGAGAGAGAAAAAAAAGGGCGGTAAGAGGAGAGAGAAGAGTGTGAGGGTGGATGATGATGACGATGATGTGTATGTATGCCCTGAATGTTTGATGATGAATGATGATGAGTGGATTGGATGTGATTACTGTATGGCGTGGGTACATCACAAGTGCTCTGCTCTTTGTGATGTACCAATTGTAGATGTAAATAAGTATATGTTTAAGTGTAATTTCTGTTAAAATTGAATAAGTATGAGTTATGTTATGTCAAAAAGTGCAATTTCTCTTACATGAGCAAGTCTGATGGTGACTATACTCTGAATATATAATATAACCTCTGCAATCTAATGTAGTGTAAAATGTAAACTATTCTATAGTTATATCTCTACACCATTCTCTAATCTAGACTCCAATCTCTATATCTGCAATCTATTCTGTAACCATGCAATCTATATTATTAATTGGTTTCAGAAGTTCTCTAACCCCTTTAATAATTGTTCTGGTCAAGACTTTACAGCCAAACAGGTTTTTGTCAACCTTGAATGCTTGACCAAAATATAATTATTCTGAATTGGAGGGAGTTGACCTTTTAGGGAGAAGATGAAATATAGTAAATAAGAAACCGGTTTATGTGCGTGCGTCAAAAGTTTAGCTGGAAGAAGAATGAGTAATACTTTCTTAAGAAAGATGGAATTGATAGACATATAGTTTCCTGTTATACTTCTTGTAGAAGATTTGATTAAGTATTGATTATGTATTGATATGTTATTAAATATGTATTGATTTGTTTTTTAATATATTGAATATGTGAGATATCATCACATAACAATATATTCATCCGTCATGAACTTGTTTCTGCTATAACATGTAGATTCCTGCTGCTCGGTTGGCATAGCGCAGTTACCTGTCCCCTTTCTCTTTTGTTTTTTTTTCCCCGAAATGTATTAAAGGGGAGTATCTGCTTTAACATGTTGTTCTTTCTAGCAAGAATAAATTATTAAAAGGCTTCTACATCAATGCCAATATTTGTTAACATTTACATTTTATGTATAACTGTTAAATGTGATTATTTTCAAAAAGAAAAAAAAACGGCTTCTACCGTGATGTATATTAATTTGCTTGTCGTTTGAATTCTTTTAAGTTTATGACGTTTGTTGATAGAGAGTGACATGAAAGTAAACTATTTTTGGGAGCATGAGGAGGAAAATACGTAAATAGGCCTATATAATGAAGACTATATGACACTTATAATAAAAACCAAATCAAATAAAGAGCAAAAGATGTGAAATATTTAATGAAGGGGGATGTAGGAGGTGGAGGAGGAGAAAAAAATAGCGAAAAACAAGAAGAAAAACGTGGTATACAAATGGCAAAGAGAATTGGCATTAAAAGGAAGAATGATAATTAATGAGACAAAACTGATATGTGAAAAGAGAATGAGAGTTAAAAGTAAGGTTTTCACATATTTAAACAGCATTTTTAGTAGAAACAAAAAAAATAGAAGGGGTTTTTATATCACAGAGAAAAAAAATTAATGAGGGTATATATATACAAATTAAATTGGAATGTATCAAGTTCAGGGAAAATGCTCGATGTTTCAACTGAAGCAGAGCGTCTCATCCATTGCCCCAACCGAGGGCCCCCACCAAATCCAACTATATCTTCAGTGTCCTGATGAGCCGCCTGTGATCGAGGGATTATCACCAACACTTTTTGGGGGGGAGGGTAAGGGGGGAGGTAGATGTTTATATCTTTCCTTTGAAAGTTGGTTATCATGGTTATATTTCCCTGAAATAATCACAATGACAATATTACGTCTGTTTATTATCATGGAACTGTGCGTAAGGAAAGTCAATTATCCCACTATAGGATATGGGAATAGCGCCATCTATCAGTGGGTGTATACTAGTGACGTCTGGGTGGAAACTAGTGGTGAAAATTACCTGCGCATAATTCGATCTCTGGCGCGTATCGGCGAATTTTTTTTCAATCGAGCTCTGGTATCAAGAAGCCCAGTATTTCCTCTTCAAAGTATGATAGGAAAGTAAAAAAGGTAAATTCAATTTTCATGGTTATTCGAGCAAGTTTCCGAAATTGGGTGTATACTAGCGCCCTTACGGTACCGGTACATGAATTTATACGCATGGCACAACAACTTTCTTTTCTCCCTCTCTCATCTGCGAAGATCTAGAATAACTTAGAAATATGTCAATTGATTAATTTTAAGGACAATAATTGAAAAAAATTACAATTAAAACACGTACATACCGATACAGGGATATCTCAGATACCATGAAAAAAGTTCAACTTGCTGTAAATAAACAAACAGACTTCCTCGATTTGAAAAGCTGCTGCAAAGTGTGTTGTGTCGCCGAAACGTCAAATCGAAAGAGAGAAAAAAAATCAGAATACCAAGGTACGGTTTAATACTCTCTACAGTGCGTATCAAAAAAAAGTTTACACTTAGAAAAAATCCTGTAAAATTATGCATTTGTAATATCCTGAAGATTTTTCCACATTTTAACATTGGTACAGATCCATTTAAGCAAATGACGATGTAACTGTCGAAAAATATTTCCGCTTGAGTGAGCACCACTTACTTTTGAAAAGTTAGTGAAAAATGATTTGCGCAGAACTTTGAAATAGTTATGCGAATAAAAGTAGACCTTAATCATGAAGAACACGTTGAATTTAGCTAGTAAAATTGATTTGAAGATATCTTTTACCTTTTTAACTTGTTTCCTTGCCCAAAACACTTCGAAGAGTGCATTGCGCCCCACCCCACTCCCCTACACACCGAGGCTATCGATCGTGACGATATTTGCTTTACACTGAGCTGTGATTTATATGAAATGGCTTAGGCTTGATTTTCATTTTGTTAATCATTGTCAAGCTTGGAAAAAGTGTGGAGAAACAAGTATTAAATGAAAAATGAAATGTAAACCCACTTTAAATGATAAAAACTTAGTGAAAAAATGCTGGAGATGTCTGATATAAACTTTTGTTCAGATTTCGTTATGTCCTCAGATCGGCATGCAGCTGCAAAGCACAAAAAGGGTAAAGGTTGTGCTTACTAAGTGTTGAAATTCAAGTTCAATTTTGGTGAAAAAATTGTAACAAAATGCTTGAATGTATCCATTTATTACAATTGACAAAAAGTGCAGTGGGAAATGTATGAGAAATGTTTCGCAGGGTAAGTTTGATTTCACCCTTTCCCCTTGACACAGCGTGAAAACGAGCATTTCTGCGAGCTTTACAAAAATGGACAGTGCTCTCTCAGGTGTAACATTCTGTCAAACTTTTACTTTCATTGGATAGATGAGACCCAAACCCAAGATTGTACGTGAAAAAATTACCCACATGTTGTATCTTTTTAATTCCCAGGGCTTTTTCAAAGTGTAAACTTTTTTTTGATACGCACTGTAGTAGGTCCATGCGGTTACATAATTATATGATTTGATTTTTTACGGAATCCCAAAAGGCACATCGAAAAAAATACAGATTGAATTTTCATACCCATTTGTTGCTTTTTATGATGGCAGGATATAAGAGTCGTCGATCCTGGGGGGCAGGGGCCAGGGGGCGATCGCCCCGTGCACCAACGAAAATATTGGGGCAAGCATAGCGTTTTGTCCCCCCCCCCCCCCAAAAAAAAAAATAAATAAATAAATAAAACAAAAAAATTGGTAAATTAACCAAATACAGTGTACAATTTGGGTTTTACATCTATAGTATAATACGAAATTATGATTTTCCGCACGCTCCAGGCGGGAAATGATTCCATAAATTATCATTGGAACATTTACGCAGGAATTTTAATATATTGCCATTCTTTTTTGCCAATGAATAAACAAAAAAATGCAAACGATTTTTATAGGCAGATCCAGGTGAGTTATGTATACCGCTATAAAAAAACGTACTTAAAATTTCCATTTTCATTACAGTTTTATCATAAATTTCGGCTCGCGATTTGCGATTGCATTGTTGAATAATATATGAACCAATGCATCCTATTCAATTCATAATTTAAACAAGTGGAATGCCTCTGGCTGTCTCACCTGCATCACGCAATTCAATATAGCAGCAGTGCTGACTTTGAAAACTACTATAAAATAATTATTCACAAAAAACACCATTCATACAATACATTGATATTTGACCTTGATCATGTGACCTAAAACTTGTCAGTGATACTTGATTACCACTTTATCCACATTTTATACACTATATCGGGAACCACTAAATCTACAGACTTTGAAAGTTATGACAGCAATCTAATAATTACCTCTAAAATGGCCAAAGTTCAATGACCTTAAAAGACCTTTGACTTTCGTCATGTGACCTGAAACTCGCACAAGATGTTCAGTGATACTTGATTACTCTTATGTCCAAGTTTTATTAACTAGACCAATAAACTTTCAAAGTTATGACGGTAATTCAACAAATATCCCCAACTTGGCCAAAGTTCATTGACCCTAAATGACCTTTGACCTTTAATCATGTGACCTGAAACTTGCACAGGATATTCAGTGTTACTTGATTACTACTATGTCCAAGTTTCATGAACTAGGTCCATATATTTTCTAAGTTATGATGACATTTCAAAAACTTAACCTTAGGTTAAGATTTTGATGTTGATTCCCCCAACATGGTCTAAGTTCATTGACCCTAAATGACCTTTGACCTTAGTCATGTGACCTGAAACTAAGGCAGGATATTTAGTAATACTTGATTAACCTTATGGCTAAGTTTCATGAAGTAAGTCCATATACTTTCTAAGTTATGTTGTCATTTCAAAAACTTAATCTTCGGTTAAGATTTGGTGTTGACGCCGCCGTCGCCGTCGGAAAAGCGGCGCCTATATAGTCTCACTCTGCTTTGCAGGTGAGACAAAAAGTGCTGAAAGTGTAAAGTTTTCACTTCAGGTCTTAATATCAACAAATTTCGCGCTCTCATAAGGGTTATTAGATATATAAATAAGATAATAACATATCCATGAATTCCTATAATAATTACAGTGTCCCCGTTTTTTCAGAATGGAATATCGACGAGTTCATCTCGAGTTTAGGAAGAAGAATAGGAAAGTAGTCATTATTTTATATATTATGACAAAATGTCCTTAAAATGTTCTGATCCTAGGTCAAAAATAATAATTTTAAAAAATTCGGCTCGCGCTTCGCGCTCGCACCGTTTATAAAATGCTAACCGTAACCACTTCACAATTTACCTACGCAGTGCTTGAAATAATGCTTAAATTTACCCTTCTTTAGGTCGGAATATCACCTGTTTTTCAGCTCGCGCTCGCATCACTGATTTTCATAATAAAAGAAATGTATTTAGATAATGCACATATTCTAGGTCTAAATCTAAAACACTCATGTTTATTGAGATACACAGCTTGTTCTTTATTTAAAACGCGTTTGAATTATCCACTTTCGCGCTCCCATTATTAATGTAGCAAAATACCCGATTTACCTATCCTTTCCATGATTTACAAAAAAAGGAATAAGTATCATATATATATATGTATATATATATATATATATGTATATATATATATATATATATATTGTAAAGAAATGGATGAAGAGAACAATGGTAGGCGTAGCTTAAATCAAGGTTCCCCAGAGCTATCTACCCTTTGGAAAAATTGGTGATGCCGAAAAAATGTCTCTGCCGGGAATCGAACCCGGGCCCCCAGCTTTGAACGCCGGTGCCTTAACCACTAGACCACAGAGACGGGTTAGTGGCTAGGGCGACCCCGAAAAACTTTACACACATATATATATATATATATATATATATATATATATATATATATATATATATATATATATATATATATATATATATATATATATATATATATATATATATATATATATATATATATATATATATATATATATATATATATATATATATATATATATATATATATATATATATATATATATATATATATATATATATATATATATATATATATATATATATATATATATATATATATATATATATATATATATATATACACTATGTTTTGCAGACCAAAAGCACAATGAGTGACTTACTAAATAATAATTGATGTGAGTGCGAAACGTGAGCCAAAAAATTGCGATTTTCCAACCTGAAAACTGAACATTCTAAGCATTCTTGTAAAAAATAATTGATGCGAGCCCGAGCCAAATGTTTTTGTAATTTTCTAATCTAAAATGTATTAATAATGTTTTACTTCAAAAAGGGGGTTCCATTTTGAAAAGGGGCAATCTTTTCCTACGGGGAATTTTTGCGGGGGCCCTGCCCCCCCCCCCCCCCCCCCGGTTCCGCCACCCCTGAGTGAAGCGAGCAGAATTTTGGTGGGGGATTTAGCTCTATACCAACTCAACATTCTAAACTCCTTTTGTACTATCATGAACAGGATGAGTATCTATAACTAAACAATTAATGCGAATGCATTTGTTATAGGCCTATAGTGGCCTCCTGACATGAAAAGTTGATATTTCGAAGACTGTTATGGAGTTCGGGAATGGGATATAATTATCTCTCTAATCAAATGATGCGAGCGCGTAGCGCGAGCTGAACATTTTTTCCATATTCAGCACTTTTTGTAATCATGAACAGGATGCGTAATCGCGTGTCTCGCTGAAAAAAAGCTACAAAAAAATCGAATCGTGAGCATATCAATCTGTTTAAATTGACTTGAAAACGGGATATACTTTTTTATCCTTTTTATACCTTTTTTCCTCTCCTTCACATTTCTTTCCTTTTTTTGGAGAAGTTTTCAATCAATATTCCGTCATATTCTCTACTCGCGAATTAGGCTCTCAATATTTTGTTTAGCAAGTTGCGGATCATTGTGATTAAGAAAGTGCTGAATACGTCTGTTACGGCGGCTACCAGTCAGAATTAGTTCCCAAAATTTACCTTAAAGAATATATGAGTAACACCCCTATTAGGCATGTTAGGAGTGTAACCCCTAATTTGCATATCTGTGGTCAAGCCCAAGGAGTGGGCATCATACTTGCACAAAGAGCTCTTTGCTTAGAAAAAGAAAGTTGGATGCAGTTGCTCTTAAAGAAGCTCACAGCAAGTTGACAAGAATTCATCATTTTGGGGTATATAACAGTTGGTGAGTTTAATTATTTTCATTTATTATATTGCATAATGTTGTAATTATATATTAATGTACTAATTGCAAGATTTAACTTAGGAAGATACATATTGCAAGTTGGTCAGTAATTATACCAACTCTCTCATGGATTATATATATGTTTCTGTGATGCGAGATAATTATGTGTGCAGCATATAAATGGGCACACCCAGCAAGATATAATTTACATTTGATGTATATTCTATTATATGTATGATAGATTCATCTTAGTTTAAGATTCATTTAATCCTTGTATATTATCTGGGATAAGTTGTTTCAGTTATAGATGTATGTAATTCATTAGTAGCCTCGCTTATATATCACATATTGTGTATATAGTCAAGTTAGGGAAAGAAGTGAAAGTAAGTTTAGAGCGAGAAGGAGTTTATGACTCATCATCATACTCTGGACAGTGCTCGCATCTCCTCACAAAGGGAAGCCCTACACTGTGCATACAATGCATGCAATACACCAATACCAGTGTGTGTGTGTGAGGGGATGCAGACCACTCTCTGGCTGGTGATGAATCGGACTCCAGAGCAGAGTTTCAGAGAAAACCACTGTTAGAGGATCTGTTCCGACCCAAACTTAATTCTCACTGATCCAAGTCAGTGTGAATGGGGTTTATAGGAATGTCATTTAGAGACAGAAACAAAAGTTTAGTTTGAAGTTCTTATTAGTTGTTGTACTACAGCAAAGTTAAAGGAATAATTCATGTGTTACGTATACATGTATTCAGTTAATGTTTATTGCTTATATTTAATCTCAGTATCTAATGTATAGAATAGATCATGAATAACAAGTTATGATCGATGTATCATTAACGCATCTTATGCTATTAAGAGCCCAAGTCACATTTGAAAGATAAGTCCACAAACAATTTACTTTGGTTTAATAAGAATATTAATCATATATCACAATATTACATTTGGTGTTTATCATGTAGTTAAACAAGTATAATATCATATAGACTATTCATGTATGTAATCAGACAGTTTAATTTAACTTATACAATTTACTTATTAATTCATGTTTATGTTTATTTGTTTCAGCTAACCACACACATACGCAGTGACACACACACACGTTGGTCATACATACACACCTACGCACAGTGGAACACGTGCGACTGGTTGTATTCACATGTACGTCATATAAGCTCAGGCAGTGTTCACACATTACGCTCAAGTCGTGTTCACACACAAGTTTATGTTACGAATCAAGTGACACTTCGACATTTGTTATTGCTCGTCGATCTTTATCCATTGAATAAATGCAACAAGGTTTTATTGGTTGGAACTTTAAGACAAGGTCTTCGTGGTGATTTATTAAGCGTCGTGGTGACTTTCAAGTTTGTGTGCGTTAGAACGTTATAGTTTCCCTCCGTGTAGGAAGTTTATTTCGTGAGCTGTAAACGACCCTACACGTCAGTTAGCAACTCGATATATAAGTCAGTTAACAACTCGCTATATTAGTTAAGATGTCTTCTTCAGAAAAGAGTTCGACGACGAGCAAGCCTGTTGATCACAAGGATACATCAAGGGACTCGCCGTCAGATGATAGCACGCCAATTAAAGCAAAAACTGAGCAGTCAGAAGATGTCGCGTCAATGCGGCATTCTTGCCAAGGTTACATAAGAAGCTTGGCAAGACAGTTCCAAGAACTTGAGTTTCTCATGCTAAGTGGAGACAACTTTGATGAAGCTGAACTCAAGTACAGCCAACTTAAAGGTACATTCCTTCTATATGAAAGGAAGTGCAAAGACTACTTTCGCGAACTATCAACCGATGAAAAGCGAGCCGAGATGAAATTATATGAATCTCAGATGGAAAATAAGGTTGAATTTGACCGCCGATACTCAGAATGGGCCGATCAGATGAGACAACCCATGGTGGAAGATCTACAATCTGAGAACTCAGACAAGCTATCTGTTCGGTCATCGGCAACAAGAAGAAGCGGTTCCAGTCGGGCAAGCGGCTTGAGCTCATCTTCATCGCGACTAAGGGATGTCAAGGTGAAAGCGCATCTCGCCAAGCTCAAGTTAGAACAATTAAAGAAAGCTCAAAAAGTTAAACGAGAGCAGGAAAGGCTCAAAGAACAGTTGGACGCTATGGAGATAGAAAATGAAATAAAAAATGCTGAGGTAGAAGCTCAGCTCTTAGAAGATACTGAGAGTGAAGTTGAGTTAAAGGTAAGAAGTGACTATGATGTTAATGATATTATGCATGTACATGTACCACATAGGGTAAATAAGGAACCAAATAAGGAAGAGCGGCCAACTGAAAATGTAGTTAAAGATACATGTAACACAGGTCTGTCTAATCTGAACCCTAATGCCCCAGTATGGCAGACCAATCAAAATGTTGCACAGGGACTCGATTTACCTCAACTCTTTCAGGCCCTGAATCTTTCTGTAAATCTCCCCAAACCTGATTTGATGACATTTGATGGTAAACCAATAGATTACCAGTCATTTATTAACAACTTTGAAATCAATATAGAGGGAAAGATTACAGATAATAGGACAAGGTTGATGTACCTTATTCAATACTGCTCAGGGGTAGCAAGGAGCAGCATTGAGAATTGTGTCCTAATGGGTGGGGATCTTGGGTACCTAGAAGCCAAAAGAATACTTAGGGAACAGTTTGGACAACCTTACATAGTAGCCCAGGACCATCTAAAGAAAGTCCTAAATCGCCCCCAAGTAAAATCGAATGATGGGGCTAGGATGTGGTCATTGGCTAGGGACATGCAAAGATGTCAGATGGTTCTTAGTCAAATGGGTTATATGGCAAACGTCAATAACTCAGATAATTTACTAAAGATTCAACAGCTTCTCCCAATCCATCTCCAGTCAGAGTGGGCCAAGCAAGCACACAGGTTGATGGAGAACAACGCAGTTCCGACGTTCGAAGTGATGACAACCTTCGTGGAGAAGGCCGCTAAACTGGCCAACAATATGTTTGGCCAAAACATTGGGCGGTCCTCCACGAAGGAAAATACACAATCTTCGAAGATGCAACCTAAGAGAAAGGGCACCACCCTGACAACGCAAGGTAAGAGCCCAAAACAGCAGACGCCGGGACAGGATAGCAGGCCAGGCAACAAGTGCCCCTGTTGTTCTGAAGATCATAGGCTGAGTGCTTGCAAGGTCTTCAAGCAAAAGCCTTATGAAGACAGATTCAAGCTGGCACAAAAGGTGAGGGTATGTTTCAACTGCCTCCTGCCATCACACATGGCGAAGAACTGCACCAGCGAAGGTAGGTGCAGGCGAGAAGGATGCCAGAAGAAGCATCACACCCTTCTTCATTCCTCCACGAAACAAAGCTCCAGGACAGCTACAACTGGGGCCGGTGAAAGGGAAGGGATTCCACCTGAGCCAGCAAGTGACGTCACAGAAGCCGGTCAATGCCATAGTGTGTCTTCCCGAAAGAAGGTGTGCCTGAGAGCTGTTCCTGTGAAAGTCAGGGGCAAAGACAAGGACGTTTTCACCTGGGCACTCCTGGACCAAGGAAGTGATGTATCGCTGTGTGACAGGAAACTAGTCGAGGAACTGGGCATACAGGGAGTCAAAAGAAGCTTCCAACTCACCACAGTGGACACTGTGGGCACCATCAAGACTGGTCTGGAGGTAAGGCTCAATGTAGAAAACATCCACGACAATGAAAGCATAACCATGTCAAGGGTATGGACGGTTGAAAGCCTTCCTATATCCGAATCCTGCATCCCAGATGGCACAGATGTAAACAAATGGTCACATCTACGAGGAATCGAACTTCCCCGTATCGAAGAAAGGGAAGTTCGGATCCTGATAGGAGCAGACACTCCAGAGGCTTTCTGGGTGATGGAGCAGAGGATTGGGAAGAGAAAGGAACCCTATGCAGTAAGGTCTTTGCTAGGATGGACTCTTCTTGGACCAACAAGGTCAGCAGACGCCAACACTCCAAACCATGTCAACTTTGCTCGTCTGGAGGACCAGAGGCTTGATGACCAGCTTAAGCAATTCTGGACAACAGACTTCGGAGCATATATGGTTGGAGACAAGGTAGGAGAGTCCATAGAAGACAGAAGGGCGAGAAAGATGATGGAGGAAAGTACTACACTAGTTGAAGGTCACTACGAGGTTGGTCTTCCGTGGCGCCATAGTCCAGCATTCCTACCAGACAGTAGAAAGATGGCTGCCTCAAGGCTTCACTACTTGAAGGGAAAATTCAATAGGAATGAAGAGATGTACAACAAGTACAATGCAACTGTACAAGAGTACATAGACAAGGGCTATGCGGAAGAAGTAGGACCATATGAGGACCAAGGTTCTCCTACCAAGCCTCTGTGGTACTTACCGCATCATCCGGTCCTGCACCCTCATAAGCCAAACAAGGTGAGGGTGGTCTTCGACTGTGCGGCACGGTCGAAAGGCCAATCCCTGAACGATCAGCTTCTACAGGGCCCCGATTATACAAACAGCCTTGTAGGAGTACTCACAAGATTTCGACAGGAACCCATTGCCTTGGTAGCGGACGTGGAAGCAATGTTCCACCAAGTCAAGGTGAGAGTTGACCACAGGGACGCCCTTAGATTTCTCTGGTGGAAAGATGGCGACACAAGCCATGAACCATCAGAATATAGGATGACGGTGCATCTATTTGGTGCAACCTCATCACCAAGTGTTGCTGGATACGCCTTGAGAAAGACAGCAGACGACAATGAGACAACTGACAACCATCAGGCAACCAAGATCGTCAGACGGAATTTCTATGTAGACGATTGCCTAACGTCAGTAAAGTCTGCTGAAGAAGCCTCAAGGTTAGTTAATGAATTGAGAGAGCTGCTGAGCAAAGGTGGGTTTAGGCTCACAAAGTGGATTAGTAATGACCGTAATGTACTGTCGTCTGTTCCAGAAGCCGAAAGAGCAGCATCTGTACCGAATATGGATCTAGATAAGTTACCAGTGGAGCGAACACTCGGTATACTTTGGGATGTGGACCAAGACTCCTTCGGTTTCAAGGTGAATATCAAAGAGAAACCAACCACAAGACGAGGGATCTTATCTACCGCAAGCTCCCTCTATGATCCACTAGGGTTCGTAGCTCCCTTTGTCCTCCCTGCCAAAGCTCTGCTACAGAAACTTTGTAGGGAAGGACTTGGTTGGGATGAGCCCATCCCAGAGGACGAGGAAAGGGAATGGAGCAACTGGCTCCAAAGTCTCCCCATTCTAACCGGCCTCAAGATAAGCAGATGCCTCAAGCCCACCTACTTCAAGGACGTGGTGTCAGCTCAACTCCACCACTTCTGCGATGCATCCGAGATCGGATACTCCTCAGTGGCTTACCTGCGCTTAACCGATGAAAGTGGGAGAATACACTGCGCCTTCGTCATGGGTAAGTCAAGACTATCCCCATTGAAGACGGTGTCTATTCCACGACTGGAATTATCTGCTGCAGTTCTCGCAGTCGACGTCAATCGATTCCTGCAAGAGGAACTTGATGTTCCAGTAAATGAGACCTTCTACTGGACGGACTCAACAGCAGTCCTGCAGTATATTCGGAACGAAAGTAGGAGATTCCATACTTTCGTCGCCAACAGAGTTGCCAAGATACATGAAGCATCTCATGTATCACAGTGGCGGCACGTTGGAACAAAGATCAATCCAGCTGATGACGGTTCCAGGGGCATGACTGCAAAGGAGTTGATAGACAATCCTCGCTGGTTACAAGGACCACAATTCCTGCAGCAGGATGAGGAGAATTGGCCAGCTCCACCAGATGTCATCCAGGAACTTTCAGCAGAAGACCTTGAAGTTAAAAAGGTACAAGTCCATACGATTACCTCCAAGAACTCCATAGACGAGCTCATCACAAGATACTCATCATGGATAAGTCTTCTGAGAGGTGTAGCCTGGCTACTTCGATACAAGCAGTACCTCAAATCTCGGGGTGATGATAAGACAGTAAGCACTGATGACCTGTCGCCTCAAGAGTTGAAGGCTGCGGAAGTAGAATTAATCAGGTACGTACAGAATCAGAGCTTCCCAGAAGAGATGAGCGAATCGTCCTCAAGACAAAAGTCATCTCGTCTGGATAAGCTCCATCCAATCAAGGTTGATGGTTTATTGAGGGTAGGAGGAAGGCTTTCAAGAGCTCCTCTGACGGATGAGGAAAAGCATCCCATCATCCTCCCTAATGACCACCATGTGACAACTTTGATAATCAACGAGCATCATCAACAGGTTGGGCACTCAGGTGCTGGAATCACATGGACAGCTCTGAGACAAAAGTTCTGGGTCCTCAGAGGAGGAGCAACGGTAAGAAGGATCATCGGCAACTGCTTCAAATGCAAAAGAAGAAACTCTCCTAGAGGGAAGCAGTTCATGGCCGACCTCCCTGAGGAAAGAGTGACCCCAGACAGACCTCCGTTCACAACCACCGGATTGGACTATTTCGGTCCATTCCTTGTGAAAAGAGGACGCAGTCAGGAGAAGCGATATGGCTGTGTCTTCACCTGCCTTGCGTCAAGAGCAGTTCATCTTGAAGTTGCACATTCACTGGATACGGACTCCTTCATCAATGCTCTACGACGGTTTATCAACCGTAGAGGATGCCCAGACAAGATATACAGTGACAATGGCACCAACTTCAAGAGTGGGCACAGGGAGCTGAAAGAAAGCATCACCGCTCTAAATTCGAAGAAGGTCGGAAGGTATCTTGCCCAGACAGGAATCCAGTGGGAATTCAACCCACCAGGAGCAAGCCATATGGGTGGAGTCTGGGAAAGGATCATACGTTCCGTAAGGAAGATCCTAGAAAGCCTTCTGAATCAACAGACCTTAACGGACGAATCCCTCTTGACACTATTAACTGAAGTAGAGGCAATTCTTAATGCCAGACCCTTGACTAAGATAAGCTTAGACCCACGAGACCACGAACCTCTAACTCCAAACCATCTCCTTCTTCTGAGAAGAAGCCAATCACTTCCACCTGGCATCTTCAACAAAGAAGATTGCTATGTCAGGAAGAGGTGGCGACAAGTTCAATATATGGCCGATCAATTCTGGAAGAGATGGGTGAGGGAGTATCTACCCCTTCTGCAAGAAAGACAGAAGTGGACAAAACCACAAAGAAACTTTGAACCAAATGACCTAGTCCTCATAGCCGATGACAACTTCCCACGTGGTCAGTGGCCCCTGGGTAGGGTTGTCGAAACTTATCCAGACAAGCAGGGTAGGGTCCGACAAGTTGAAGTCAGGGTTGGGTCAAAAATTCTAAAACGTCCCATTTCCAAATTATGCTTACTGGAAGCTCATGGTCATAATTCCTAATTTGGTATCTAATTTACTCTATCTCTCTCGAGGTTGTGTTTAAGTTCTATTGTGTAACTCAGAAGAAATTTGATTGTTGCGTATTCAATCAAGTACAAATTACTTGAATTTAGGTATATTGCTCTTGTTATGTATTCCATGTACTGAATCTATAAATGTGTTTCTTATATCATGTTTAATTTGTTATATGCCTGTTCAAGAAAAGTTTACTATGTATGTTATAACATGATGATATCATGTTTGGTGTGATATTCACGCCGCCTTTGATAGTTAGAAAATGATCATCCCGTGGTCAGTTCATTGGGGCCGGTATGTTACGGCGGCTACCAGTCAGAATTAGTTCCCAAAATTTACCTTAAAGAATATATGAGTAACACCCCTATTAGGCATGTTAGGAGTGTAACCCCTAATTTGCATATCTGTGGTCAAGCCCAAGGAGTGGGCATCATACTTGCACAAAGAGCTCTTTGCTTAGAAAAAGAAAGTTGGATGCAGTTGCTCTTAAAGAAGCTCACAGCAAGTTGACAAGAATTCATCATTTTGGGGTATATAACAGTTGGTGAGTTTAATTATTTTCATTTATTATATTGCATAATGTTGTAATTATATATTAATGTACTAATTGCAAGATTTAACTTAGGAAGATACATATTGCAAGTTGGTCAGTAATTATACCAACTCTCTCATGGATTATATATATGTTTCTGTGATGCGAGATAATTATGTGTGCAGCATATAAATGGGCACACCCAGCAAGATATAATTTACATTTGATGTATATTCTATTATATGTATGATAGATTCATCTTAGTTTAAGATTCATTTAATCCTTGTATATTATCTGGGATAAGTTGTTTCAGTTATAGATGTATGTAATTCATTAGTAGCCTCGCTTATATATCACATATTGTGTATATAGTCAAGTTAGGGAAAGAAGTGAAAGTAAGTTTAGAGCGAGAAGGAGTTTATGACTCATCATCATACTCTGGACAGTGCTCGCATCTCCTCACAAAGGGAAGCCCTACACTGTGCATACAATGCATGCAATACACCAATACCAGTGTGTGTGTGTGAGGGGATGCAGACCACTCTCTGGCTGGTGATGAATCGGACTCCAGAGCAGAGTTTCAGAGAAAACCACTGTTAGAGGATCTGTTCCGACCCAAACTTAATTCTCACTGATCCAAGTCAGTGTGAATGGGGTTTATAGGAATGTCATTTAGAGACAGAAACAAAAGTTTAGTTTGAAGTTCTTATTAGTTGTTGTACTACAGCAAAGTTAAAGGAATAATTCATGTGTTACGTATACATGTATTCAGTTAATGTTTATTGCTTATATTTAATCTCAGTATCTAATGTATAGAATAGATCATGAATAACAAGTTATGATCGATGTATCATTAACGCATCTTATGCTATTAAGAGCCCAAGTCACATTTGAAAGATAAGTCCACAAACAATTTACTTTGGTTTAATAAGAATATTAATCATATATCACAATATTACATTTGGTGTTTATCATGTAGTTAAACAAGTATAATATCATATAGACTATTCATGTATGTAATCAGACAGTTTAATTTAACTTATACAATTTACTTATTAATTCATGTTTATGTTTATTTGTTTCAGCTAACCACACACATACGCAGTGACACACACACACGTTGGTCATACATACACACCTACGCACAGTGGAACACGTGCGACTGGTTGTATTCACATGTACGTCATATAAGCTCAGGCAGTGTTCACACATTACGCTCAAGTCGTGTTCACACACAAGTTTATGTTACGAATCAAGTGACACTTCGACATTTGTTATTGCTCGTCGATCTTTATCCATTGAATAAATGCAACAAGGTTTTATTGGTTGGAACTTTAAGACAAGGTCTTCGTGGTGATTTATTAAGCGTCGTGGTGACTTTCAAGTTTGTGTGCGTTAGAACGTTATAGTTTCCCTCCGTGTAGGAAGTTTATTTCGTGAGCTGTAAACGACCCTACAACGTCTCCAAAATTATCAGCGCACGCTTCGCTCTCGATCGCATGAGTGAGACAGTTGGGACCTTTCGCAAACCTCACGGACGCTAATATTGGGGTCCCCTAACACAAAAGTTAACGCATAATCATACACTTGATTTTTAAGATTGATTGTACATTATGGTCAATAGAATCAAACGTAGAAAACTGCTCTACAATCAGGGCCGTAGCTAGAGGGGTGTATGGGGGTGTGCTTTCTTTCTTTCTCTCCCCCTCTCTCCTTTCTTTTTTCTCTTCCTTTCTTTCCCTCTTTCTTTTTCTCCCCTATCCTCCATTTTGCCAGCTGGTACATGATTTTGCCGACTGCCATGAATGTTGGGGGGTGTACATTCATGGCACACCCCCAACATACATGGCATATATATATATATATATATATATATATATATATATATGCCATGTATGTTGGGGGTGTGCCATGAATGTACACCCCCCAACATTCATGGCAGTCGGCAAAATCATGTACCAGCTGGCAAAATGGAGGATAGGGGAGAAAAAGAAAGAGGGAAAGAAAGGAAGAGAAAAAAGAAAGGAGAGAGGGGGAGAGAAAGAAAGAAAGCACACCCCCATACACCCCTCTAGCTACGGCCCTGATTGTAGAGCAGTTTTCTACGTTTGATTCTATTGACCATAATGTACAATCAATCTTAAAAATCAAGTGTATGATTATGCGTTAACTTTTGTGTTAGGGGACCCCAATATTAGCGTCCGTGAGGTTTGCGAAAGGTCCCAACTGTCTCACTCATGCGATCGAGAGCGAAGCGTGCGCTGCTAATTTTGGAGACGTATTCAGCACTTTCTTAATCACAATGATCCGCAACTTGCTAAACAAAATATTGAGAGCCTAATTCGCGAGTAGAGAATATGACGGAATATTGATTGAAAACTTCTCCAAAAAAAGGAAAGAAATGTGAAGGAGAGGAAAAAAGGTATAAAAAGGATAAAAAAGTATATCCCGTTTTCAAGTCAATTTAAACAGATTGATATGCTCACGATTCGATTTTTTTGTAGCTTTTTTTCAGCGAGACACGCGATTACGCATCCTGTTCATGATTACAAAAAGTGCTGAATATGGAAAAAATGTTCAGCTCGCGCTACGCGCTCGCATCATTTGATTAGAGAGATAATTATATCCCATTCCCGAACTCCATAACAGTCTTCGAAATATCAACTTTTCATGTCAGGAGGCCACTATAGGCCTATAACAAATGCATTCGCATTAATTGTTTAGTTATAGATACTCATCCTGTTCATGATAGTACAAAAGGAGTTTAGAATGTTGAGTTGGTATAGAGCTAAATCCCCCACCAAAATTCTGCTCGCTTCACTCAGGGGTGGCGGAACCGGGGGGGGGGGGGGGGGCAGGGCCCCCGCAAAAATTCCCCGTAGGAAAAGATTGCCCCTTTTCAAAATGGAACCCCCTTTTTGAAGTAAAACATTATTAATACATTTTAGATTAGAAAATTACAAAAACATTTGGCTCGGGCTCGCATCAATTATTTTTTACAAGAATGCTTAGAATGT
Source organism: Lytechinus pictus (assembly GCF_037042905.1). Lineage (NCBI taxonomy): Eukaryota > Metazoa > Echinodermata > Echinoidea > Temnopleuroida > Toxopneustidae > Lytechinus > Lytechinus pictus. Next base: position 2,662,961 of record NC_087248.1, on the reverse strand, counting down.
TCAGTTTTCAGGTTGGAAAATCGCAATTTTTTGGCTCACGTTTCGCACTCACATCAATTATTATTTAGTAAGTCACTCATTGTGCTTTTGGTCTGCAAAACATAGTGTAATCAAAAGCTCGCCCAACCAAATGTGAAAGCCCCTGTAACTATAAGGGGGAGATGAGGGGAAGACAGAGAGGGATATACATAATATATATATATATATATATATATATATATATATATATATATATATATATATATATATATATATATATATGCCATGTATGTTGGGGGTGTGCCATGAATGTACACCCCCAACATTCATGGCAGTCGGCAAAATCATGTACCAGCTGGCAAAATGGAGGATAGGGGAGAAAAAGAAAGAGGGAAAGAAAGGAAGAGAAAAAAGAAAGGAGAGAGGGGGAGAGAAAGAAAGAAAGCACACCCCCATACACCCCTCTAGCTACGGCCCTGATTGTAGAGCAGTTTTCTACGTTTGATTCTATTGACCATAATGTACAATCAATCTTAAAAATCAAGTGTATGATTATGCGTTAACTTTTGTGTTAGGGGACCCCAATATTAGCGTCCGTGAGGTTTGCGAAAGGTCCCAACTGTCTCACTCATGCGATCGAGAGCGAAGCGTGCGCTGATAATTTTGGAGACGTATTCAGCACTTTCTTAATCACAATGATCCGCAACTTGCTAAACAAAATATTGAGAGCCTAATTCGCGAGTAGAGAATATGACGGAATATTGATTGAAAACTTCTCCAAAAAAAGGAAAGAAATGTGAAGGAGAGGAAAAAAGGTATAAAAAGGATAAAAAAGTATATCCCGTTTTCAAGTCAATTTAAACAGATTGATATGCTCACGATTCGATTTTTTTGTAGCTTTTTTTCAGCGAGACACGCGATTACGCATCCTGTTCATGATTACAAAAAGTGCTGAATATGGAAAAAATGTTCAGCTCGCGCTACGCGCTCGCATCATTTGATTAGAGAGATAATTATATCCCATTCCCGAACTCCATAACAGTCTTCGAAATATCAACTTTTCATGTCAGGAGGCCACTATAGGCCTATAACAAATGCATTCGCATTAATTGTTTAGTTATAGATACTCATCCTGTTCATGATAGTACAAAAGGAGTTTAGAATATATATATATATATATATATATATATATATATATATATATATATATATATATATATATATATATATTATGTATATCCCTCTCTGTCTTCCCCTCATCTCCCCCTTATAGTTACAGGGGCTTTCACATTTGGTTGGGCGAGCTTTTGATTACACTATGTTTTGCAGACCAAAAGCACAATGAGTGACTTACTAAATAATAATTGATGTGAGTGCGAAACGTGAGCCAAAAAATTGCGATTTTCCAACCTGAAAACTGAACATTCTAAGCATTCTTGTAAAAAATAATTGATGCGAGCCCGAGCCAAATGTTTTTGTAATTTTCTAATCTAAAATGTATTAATAATGTTTTACTTCAAAAAGGGGGTTCCATTTTGAAAAGGGGCAATCTTTTCCTACGGGGAATTTTTGCGGGGGCCCTGCCCCCCCCCCCCGGTTCCGCCACCCCTGAGTGAAGCGAGCAGAATTTTGGTGGGGGATTTAGCTCTATACCAACTCAACATTCTAAACTCCTTTTGTACTATCATGAACAGGATGAGTATCTATAACTAAACAATTAATGCGAATGCATTTGTTATAGGCCTATAGTGGCCTCCTGACATGAAAAGTTGATATTTCGAAGACTGTTATGGAGTTCGGGAATGGGATATAATTATCTCTCTAATCAAATGATGCGAGCGCGTAGCGCGAGCTGAACATTTTTTCCATATTCAGCACTTTTTGTAAACATGAACAGGATGCGTAATCGCGTGTCTCGCTGAAAAAAAGCTACAAAAAAATCGAATCGTGAGCATATCAATCTGTTTAAATTGACTTGAAAACGGGATATACTTTTTTATCCTTTTTATACCTTTTTTCCTCTCCTTCACATTTCTTTCCTTTTTTTGGAGAAGTTTTCAATCAATATTCCGTCATATTCTCTACTCGCGAATTAGGCTCTCAATATTTTGTTTAGCAAGTTGCGGATCATTGTGATTAAGAAAGTGCTGAATACGTCTCCAAAATTATCAGCGCACGCTTCGCTCTCGATCGCATGAGTGAGACAGTTGGGACCTTTCGCAAACCTCACGGACGCTAATATTGGGGTCCCCTAACACAAAAGTTAACGCATAATCATACACTTGATTTTTAAGATTGATTGTACATTATGGTCAATAGAATCAAACGTAGAAAACTGCTCTACAATCAGGGCCGTAGCTAGAGGGGTGTATGGGGGTGTGCTTTCTTTCTTTCTCTCCCCCTCTCTCCTTTCTTTTTTCTCTTCCTTTCTTTCCCTCTTTCTTTTTCTCCCCTATCCTCCATTTTGCCAGCTGGTACATGATTTTGCCGACTGCCATGAATGTTGGGGGGTGTACATTCATGGCACACCCCCAACATACATGGCAGTTGGCAAAATCATGTACCAGTTGGCAAAATGGAGGATAGGGGAGAAAAAGAAAGAGGGAAAGAAAGGAAGAGAAAAAAGAAAGAAGGAGAGAGGGGGAGAGAAAGAAAGAAAGAAAGTAAGAAAAAAAGGGAAAGAAAAACAGGGGTACTAACTTCGAAGAAGGTTACGACTTATAGAGTAAAGACAACCAGTTGGCAAGTCCATGTAGCCAGGCTTAGAGCCCTACTAGTCAGCAAAATACAAAGGACAAAACAGACGGAGCTATAACACACAAAGTAAGCCCCCGGTCCTCCCCCAATATAAACAAGCTTGTGAGTTTGCAAATTATACCACAATTATTGACGATTTAACAAACACATTAGTTTTGTAAAATTAGAGGCAAGACTAAGTAAAGAAATATGGGGTGGGATGAATTTTCAAGGTTTAAGTTGAATAATAATCAAAGCCAAAGTATAGTTGGCAAATAATTTATAAAGTGGCAGAACACTACGCTCTACCAGTCAGCAAAGTGATGTACAAGTACTGCCCCGTTTCAGATCTGAAAAGAACAGAACACAATACTTTAAAAATGGTAACTCTGCAGTTGGCAAATTCATGAAGACAAGTCTACAACTTGTAGACTTGTCTACAAGTTTGCAGTTGGCAAAAAAACACAAAATGTTCTAAGTTATTTTTACTAAATTCTGTCGCCGAAGATTTTTTTTTTATTTATGGTGTCAGAATGTGCTTGGGGTGGGGATGGGTGGGAGTGGGGTCAGGTTGGGGTTGCCCAAGACGTTAAATATGGTATAGAATAATATACAAGATAAAGGTATAACTTCAATAATTTCTGTAACATTTTTAATGGCTGAAAGAGATACATGTTAGCAGTAGCACTCTTGAAATTTTAGTTACATCTTGCACAGAATTAGGTCAATTAAAAATTAACAAATCTTTGATTTTGATATTATTAATGCATAGGGTATATCATTATACTGCAAGTTAGCAATTACGGCACACTAGCCTTTCTATTTTGATCCAAAATGTTTATTTTTACAGTGCAAATATCTTTGTATATATTTGTATAATTTACCTTAAAGTATTCACCAAATGCCACTAATTCAATTCTAAAAATTCAAAATCTTTTAGCATGTGATTATTGTAGGGGGTCACATCCCCCATCAGACTCCCCCTGTGCTCACATTGGCGCTATCACACCAAATTTAGTTGGCAAATTTAGCTGGTACACCCCCCAACAAAATGCTTCTGGCTACGGCCCTGTCTAATCAATGCTAAGCTTTGTGTTACAGGGGGGTTACAGGCCCTACAGTTCTGCTTTTCGTGTGCAAAATTCTTTCCCGCGACACCCGCACCATACATGCATGTTCATTACGACTGATGGCTGGAGATATTCGAAATGCAGGACCTACAAAAGATTATGACATGGATAAGAAAGTGGTTTTTCAAACAAATCGAGTACATATTGAGTGAAGAAAAAGTTACTGAATTAAGGCTTAGATATAGATCATTACAGTCCATCGAATCGATATTGCATTTAATGTGGATTATTGGTGGATCTCTGGCAATTGATTCCATGGGTCAAATCAGCTCTCCAGCAGAAACCATTTCGCATGCGTTGATTATGTACACAGCATGTATACGTCTGAACAAGGAGTTATCTCGGTCTGAACACGTACCAGCCGAAATTTCTTTTGTTTACTTCTACACAAACGATATGCCTCTAGCACACAATATCATGGGCATTAAGTTTTACTTTCCCCAGAAATGGGGATTAGATTCGAATTCCCGGGGGGACCACTTCCATTGATGAGTGGATACCAGGCACGACCATGCAGTTTCGAAAAGCACCCTAAACAAGGGAAGCAATGCTTTTCCAGAATATGAAAATGCATCTCTTAACAAGTATTTAGCTTGTGAAACCCTACAAGTATTGAAAACATATCCTCCTTTTCAGTATTTTAAACATCGTTTTTGACACCCTTATAACGTTACATAGGCCTATACGTAACGTATTGCCCACTCTTTCCCTTTTTACGCGTGATCGCGCCTGGTATCCACTCTTCAATGGAAGTGGGCCCCCCGGGCGGCCTCTCGAGCTCTGGGAGGAACCAAATGTGGCTTTGGAAAGTCGTCCTAAATCGGATATATCGCTGTTACCATAGTAGCAACCAGAATTTTGCACACGAAACGCAGATTGAATGTTTCCGTTCCAGATGCGAAACGAAAAAAATCTCATGTCACACAATTTGCATTGCAGGACCGAGTTTTACGACCATCTTAGGAGTTATCTATAAGCCACCTCAAAGCCACCTCAAAGCAACCATACTGATTTTCTTGACTCATTGAATAATTTATTAAATCATCATTCTGTTCAAAACAAAAAGTGTATAATAATGGGAGATTTTAATTATGATCTTTTATCGAGTAATATTAATATTTCCACACATGAATTTTTAGAGACATTCCTCTCTGCTTCCTTCCTGCCACTCATTTCTAAACCCACTATAGAATAACCAGAACTTCAGCAACTCTCATTGACAACTTCTTTTCAAATATACAGTCAGAGTTTAATGCTGGAATTGTTCTGTCAGATATATCCGATCATTTTCCGATATTTATGCATTACACTGATAAATTTGAACCAAATAATACCCCCAGTGATTTTACAAAAAGACGCGTGTTTAGTGACGAAAACATTGATCGTTTGAAGTTAAGCCTTGAGGAAGAAACTTGGCATGATGTATTTAATAACGAAGATGTTAATCATTCGTATGATAAATTTATTGACATTTTCATGTCTCACGTAAATCGAAATATTCCTTATTCTACACATAAGTCTAAAAATTATAAGAAGTCGCCAAGACTTCCTTGGATTACGAATTCGATTCTGCGATCGATAAATCGAAAAAATATAGGTTATACTATAAACACTTGTCTAAATGTACTGATCAAACAAGGATTCAGTATACCAGTTATAAGAATGTACTTACAAGTGTCATCCGCACAGCAAAAAAGGTATATTATCATGACCAATTTAATCGCTGTCAAAATGATCTAAGACGAACATGGAAGATAATAAATTCTACCCTTCACAATGGATCAAAGCATCCTAAGATTACTAAGCTTAGGCATGATAATGCTATAATTGAGAATACAATTCAAATGGCAAATATTTTTAACAATTATTTTTCCAATGTAGGTTTTAACCTCGCTAGCCATAATTATACCATCAACAGATCACTCTTTTCATAATTATCTGACTGATAGAAACGAAAGTTCTTTATTTTTCTCTCCTACCTACCCACAAGAAATAATCAAAATCATATATGGGCTGAAATTGAATAAGAGTGCAGGATTTGATGGAATCGATAACAACCTTCTGCAAAAAACTATGAATTATATTGTTCATCCTCTCGTTCATATATTCAATCTGTCTTTATCATCTGGACATATTCCAGAATCAATGAAAATTTCGAAAATAATTCCGGTTTTCAAAAAGGGTGATAGAGAGCTAACAAATAATTATAGACCCATTTCATTGCTAACAACTTTGTCCAAAATCCTTGAAAAGTTGGTCCACATTCGTACAACAAATTTCTTTCATAAGCACAATATTCTTTCTAATACTCAATATGACTTCCGAGAAAAGAGTAGCACTACTCATGCAATACTTTCTTTAGTTCAAAAGGTAGCTAAAGAAAGTGACCAGTCTTCTAATACGGTTGGTTTGTTCATAGATTTTTCTAAAGCATTTGATACTGTTGATCACGACATCCTTCTTTTCAAACTTTCTCATTACGGCATTCGGGGAAAACCATTGATATGGTTTAGGAATTATCTTAAAGGGCGCTCCCAGTTCGTTTCACTTAATGACGATTTCTCTGAACACAAGCCTGTCCTTTGCGGAGTTCCGCAGGGCAGTATTCTGGGTCCACTTTTGTTTATAATTTATATAAATGACATTGAAAAGTCGTCTAGGTTACTTCAATTCATTCTTTTTGCTGATGATTCAAATATATTTTTCTCACATCATGATCCAAAACAATTGACGCAAATGTTAAATAAAGAACTTAAAAACGTTGCAAATTGGATAAAAGCAAACAAATTATCACTAAACCTTGATAAAACTAGTTATATGCTGTTTAGTAATAAATTTGAAGCTTTACCAAATGATGTAATTTTTGATGGTACTGTCATCCAAAGGGTCCGATCAACTAGATTCCTTGGGCTAATCATAGATGACAAGCTTTCCTGGAAACCGCACGTTGACAATGTCTGCAAAATCATTGCTTGAAATACTGGGATCCTTGGTAAATTAAAACAATTCTTACCACACACTATTATGTTATCCTTGTATTCTACATTAATCCTCCCTTACTTAAATTATGGACTTATTGCTTGGGGTAATGCAACAATTTGGCTGATCGATAGACTATTTATATTGCAAAAAAGAGCTATTCGTGTAATAAATAATGCAGATTTCCGGGCACATACAAATAATCTATTCTTGAAAAATAAAATTCTGAAAATTAAAGAACTGTACACTTTTCAACTTGGACAGTTTATGTTCAAGCTTAATACTAAACAACTACCTATGCCTCTAATTGATATGTTTTTTAAAAATAGTTCGATTCATAGTCACTTCACACGCCAAGCAAACTCTTTTCATTTACCACTGAACAGAACATCATTTGCTCAAAAAACGTTTATTTTTATGGGTCCTAAGCTATGGAATTCTTTTACAATTGATATAAAACAAAGCAATTCTATACAAATGTTCAAAAAACGACTTAAATCATTTCTCCTGAATTATTACTAAATATTTAATTCATCAATTACAAATTAAGCCTTCAGTGCTAAGAAGGAAACCTTTAATAATTTGTATACACTATGAGTGATTCATATATTTTTTAATATGATGCATATGATTTGTATAATAATGTATATATTACATAATGTAAATATTGTTATTTGTTTGTTTGTTTGTTTGTTTGTTTTTACAAAAGAGCAATTCAGTTGCTATAAACACGTAATTACAACATTAGGGGGGCCTACATTATACAAGCTCTGCTTATCAGTTGGCCCTCCCTCCCTTTTAATTATTTATATTTCGATTTGATAATTGTCTATTGTAATTTTATAATGTTATCAATTTTTTGTATGTACTTCAAATGTGATTATATGTTACTATGTCAATTGTATCAAAAATTGTAAATATGAAATTGAAAGTGGAAAATAAAATGATTGAATTGAATTGAATTGAATGACGACGGGCCCAAAACCCGGGGGGCACTCAGTATATAATGCATATAGTGGGTATGTGCCGCGGAGGGGACCCCCATTTTTACACTCAAATTTCCGTTCCAAGGCATATCATTTTTGTCTTAATATTGAGAAAAAGAACAAAGAAAGCCGCTCCAAAGCATAGCATTTTCTTCTTATCGAGAAAAAGAAGAAATAAATCCGCTCCAAGGCTTCGCATATTTTCCGTTACGCCGTTCTGGTCGCATTGTTTTGCTACAATGAGCCGCAATTTTGGTGAAAAGCGGCCGCAGAGCGCTGTCCAACCATCGCCTCTGCGCTAGCGCACCCGGCGCCCGTGCCGCTGGGCTAGCTGCAAAGCAGCTGCATGCACGTTCCATAGGGGTGCATACGCACTCACACGCAGGGACCCGTTCGCGTCCAAGGACCCCCGTTTTCACAAATATTTGTAGTTCCGAAGCCCGTTCCGAGGACCCTCCTTTTTACAATAAGCCCGCGCGCTCCATCCAAGGCCCCCGTTTTTTTGTCTCGCCCGCGGCACATACCCACTACTTTTTTGGTCGAGTGCCCCCCCCCCCCCCCGGGGCCCAAAAGTCTCTTCCAAAATCAACTACCGTCGCAAATAAGCGTTCGCGTTCTCCAACGAAAGGTCGGGAGTACCAGGTTGGATAGTACAGAGGCGGCGGAACATCAGGCTCAGACACTTCATTGTATGAGCCTGACGTTCCGCCCCCTCTGAGATAGTATATCCTCTTCATGAATTCCCATAAAGAGTCCTTAAGGACGTTCCACAGTTAAAGTGAAATCCATGTCATTTTCACCAAACTTTGCACATAGATACTTTAGAACCTTAATATTCGAAATATGCAAAAATTAACATAGGTCCATGTGCTTGATTTTTTGCTATAGAACTTCAAAGTTCACCCAAATTGATGTTCTTAAGAATTGCGCATTTAAAAGAATTTGGCATTTTTAGACCGCCCAAGATTACTACAATGAGTTTAAACCTGTATTACTCAGTCAAAATACATGAAAAAGTCATCAAATTTCGCAAGAGAGTTAATAATTGTATCGTTAGAATGGAGAATATATTTATAGTGCTATTTGTTTGCAATTTTAAGTTTAACAGCACTGTCAGTTCTTAAAAATGGCGTAAAAGATAACAAAATCCCAATCTAAAAAATGTGAAATTTCAGTAACAAACTACAAAAGTACAATAAATGCTGCACTTTATTCAAAATCCATGTCATTTTCACCAAAATTTGTAGAGTTGTAGAGGAAGGTATACCTAAGAGGAACAAACATTAAAAAATAGGGGTTCATGTGCTTGTTTTTAAACTATCATTATTTTTATTAGAGCAAATGTGCTTTTTAAAACACCAAAAATGCGCCGAATGCTTTGTATCTATGTGAAGAAAAAATCAAAACCACTCTACCATTTATTCAAACTCGGGGTAATACTCGTGATTCTTGGCAGCACTGCAGAGTAAAGTATTTTGAAATTGTAGAGAATCTTTTTTTGAATGGTCCATGGAATAATTCAATTTTTTAGCTTCATGAAATAACGCATCGGATCTGCAGTTAAAGTGCAGAAGATGAGAAAAATCAGCACATACCCGCAGCTAATTAATCACCTGTTCATCCATTGTGACGTCAGCGCGCAGAGTGTAAACTATGCGCAGATCATAATGCGCACAAACATAACTGTGGAACGTCCTTAAAATATTCCTTTTGGGGGGTCAGTAAAATATTTTCAACTCGTGACTAGCGCTTGTATATATATAGTACCATTTTGTTAATCACATAATTTCCCGGTTTTTATATCTAAATCTCGCAAATAAGGCAGCTCGAGCCTTGCGTTCACATTAATCATTTTAGTGAGATAGGCATCCTAAATCCTGTTTAAAATGCCTCGCTTCCAGAACAGAACATCTAAAAAAAAAACAGCTCACAGCAATCGTTTACAGCTAGAATCCTGTTCATTACAAAAATAAGTACTTAGAATTTTTAAATCTAATTTCCATCAAAAAATAGCATCTTGCGACTTGTGCTCGCATTATTTTTCTTTTCTTTTCCATTACAGTGTATTTTTCTTTATATAATTAAAAACATGCTTAAAAGGTTTCAGTCTCCAGTATCGAAATGAAAAGTTTTCAGCTCGCGCTTCGCGCTCGTATTGATTGTTTAGTTAGATAACATCCTGTTTTAGTTAGATGTCCGGTTTTAAGGTCTGAATCCCCCCCCCCCCCCCCCCATCTATCAATATTTGGCTCATTTGAAGACAGCATACCCGGTACGCTAGCTGACGACATTTCGACAAATACCTACGATCATTTTCGAATACCGTTCGCAACTCTTCGCGTATTTCTAAATTCTAGTGATGCTCAATCTGATATAAGGTAGGCAAATTATCATCAGATTTCTACAATAACATAATGATTCACGGTTTCAGAAAAAAAAACATTAAGGCTTCATGTGCACCGTGATCGTGGTGATGATGCGAGCACCACGGCCATGCCCATGAATGATGATAATCATGGTTAACCCAGGGAGCTCCGGCTCGCGAAGCGGGCCGGAGCTCCCTGGGTTAGCCCATGGCTTACCATGGTGCGACACTGCGAGGCAGTCGGTCAACCGAGGGCTGCCGTAGCGCTCCCTGACCCTGGGTATGTATTTGGTTGTTCCGTTGAACTGCGTTGGCTCCACTAAAAAAAATAATGGGGATGATAGTAACATGTCAGAAATTGTTAAATAATTCCCCAGAAACGACGGTTATTCCTGTCTATCTTGCTGTCCGCTGGTACGGGCAATATCAAGGACAGGGACAGGGTGGGCGGATTCAGAACCAATTTATCTTCGGCAGCTGGCAGCTTTAAAAATTAAGTAAACAAGTTTGAACTTGAGAGTTGAGTGTGTGACATTGATAATGTTAATTAATATCATGATATTTGATGTTGGCTTGTTGCGAAGTGTGACAAGGGCATGGGCCATGGGAGGGGGTAAATCTGAAAATTAAATGTAAAAGTAGGCACTAGACCCTTTTGATCAAATTTCTGTTTGCTTGTATTAGTTGTAACTGTTTGGGGGTAGAACATTTTGATTGTCAGTGATTACAATAATTTTTTTTTTTTCATTTGTCATGCTGAGGACAAGTAGCTTTTCTGTAAGTTAAAATTCTCCAAATAAAATTCCATTGACATGATGGATTACACAAATGCTTGTTTACCTTCATTTGGAAGACTTCCCCTCTATTAAAAAGAAGTAGATTTGAAACTAGTTCTCCTTTTATGCTCTTTTCCACTGTATTTTTCGTTCTCTTTAAATTTTAAAGTGGTTTTACATGAAAAAAAATACAGGCAATCAGTCAAAATAGATATTCCTGTAAGATTATAAATTACTGTCCATGTTTCATATCATGTAATGACATAAATATGTGAACAGGTACCGTGACAAACAAAGGGGATTTATCAAAACGAGGAAAGGACTTTTAAACAGTTTAAAGTAGAAAAAAAAGAACAAGAAAATCTTACATGTACATGGGGATTGACGAGCAATATTTAAGAAAAAGTGTAGCTTTAAAAAGAGAGTGAGAGAGAGAAGGTGACTTGATTTTTTTTTGCTGTGTCATTGTCATTGTGCCAGATATAAGCAAGTTATGATATAATGACTCAGCACTTTAGCTACATATGTAAGTGTGTAAGTGTCTAACAAGGGGATGGATCACAAACACTGACACTACAGGCCTACTACTGTTATAAAAGAAGGTACAATTAATTTTGTTTTCATCAGTTTGTTTTCTTGTGCATTTGTAACAGGAGACATTTTCATTAACCCCCACATGGCCTGAGCTATTTTTAAAGTGCATATAGTCTATTGATGAGGGGGGGGGCTTACATGTATTAGGCCTCTCCCTCAGATTTCTGCTATTGATCACATGATCCTGATGAAAGTCATACAATAAAATCTACTGAGTTGTGTAGCTAATTGCTGAAAGTATTCAAATTTTGCTTTATGTATATATTCTGTGAATTTGGCTGTCAATCATTAAGTAAAGCTCTGAACTTAAAGTGATGCTCCAGGCTGAAGATATTAAAATTCACAGAGGAAATTGCTGAAAATTTGATCAAAATCTGATAACAAAGTTCAAAGAATTGAATTGAATTTTTAAAGATAGGCATGTCTTCATGAATATTCATTAGGTGGGCTGATGATGTCATATCCCCACTTGTTCTTTTGTATTATATGAAATTAGGTTTATTCACAAATTTTCTACTAAGAACTTAAAATTTAAAAACAATTGGATTAACAACTGATTAAGTGCATTAGTTATTTATTACTGCAGCTAATTTCATCATAATGGAGACACATCATGTATGAAAAAAATGAAACAATTATGATTTCATGTAATAACGTAAGAAAAAGGAAAGTGGGGATGTGAAATCATCAGCCCACCTAATGAATATTCATGATGATGTGCATATAATTGTTTTCACAAAATATTGCTACATGTACACTTTAAAATTGAATAACTTTTATTTGTTATCCAACTTTGATGAAATTTTGATTTTCAGCATTTTGCTCTGTGAATTTTATTCTATTAATTTAGATATAAATATTATCAGCCTGGAGCATCCCTTTAATACTGACTTTTGGTATCTATAGGCACTCGATAGGATTTACAGAAAATGTACTTCAAAGATTTGTCTTAAAAGTATCTTATTTGTTTTTCAATATCTTATACATTTCTTTGTCTTACTTTTTATTGCTCATTTTTTTCCAATGGAAATTGCAAGCGGCACTATTTTGATCATACTTGTATTGTGATACATGTAGGAATTCTATTTTTCTTAATCAGGAACTAAAAGTAGAAATAATGATACTTTTATGAATTTTGTCTAGATAACAAATTTGCATTCAAGTTGAAGTTTATTTATTCAAAACCAAAACATTTTTAAATCAAAATAAATATACATACCTGTACAATGTAAATGAGTTCATAAACATGTATCAATTTTTAATAGATTATACCATCTAGACAAATTGGTTTAGGACCCCTTTAAAAGCAAGGCTTGCGAGCGGGGCCATGGAATACTTAACATGACTAATAACATAAAATATAGGATATACTAATCTGGGTTTTTAAATGGGCTCTAAGAGCCTCCTTAACCCTGCCACACTCATCTTTACACCCTCGTCGTGAAGACAGTGAGATGTGGCCATCAAGGTAACTTCAAGGTAACAAGGTAACTACAAAATACAAAAAAGATAAAAAGAATTATATAATAAGATTAAGATGCTAAACTAGAATGGAAAACTATTTTACAAACACACATATACGCACACACCCACATCAACCGACACATGCACATACTGAGTACAATGTTGTTCATCAACTTAAATGCAAAAAAGTACTAAAATACATATTGAAGGAAAATAGTCATAATCTTTCAAGAAAATAAGTTTTGGATAACCTTTTGAACATGGAAAGAGTTTTACTATTTTTCATATCAATAGGTAAACTGTTCCATTCTTTAATGCAGGATATATGAAAGGGGGTCAGAGTTACATTTGTTCTCGCAAATGGCTGACGAACAAGATCCCTTTGACGTGTATTATAATTATAAAAAAAGAAAGAAATAAAAATAAGCATTGATTACAACAGGGACACAACAATAATTTAGATGTTTTAATTGGGATAGTTATGTTGGATCTTATATTGCATCTTTCACAAGAAAGCTCTTTTAACATTTGAAAAACCAAAACTTAAAGAGGCTTTAAAGTTTGATATTGGAGACAAGTTTGTTGAGTACTGTTCATCAGTGCACCATTATTTGATACATTTATAGAGGACATTGACCTTTGTTCATCCCATTTGCATAATTTGTATCAAATTGTCCTGACTCCTCAGTACACAAATAGTGTGTACAGATGTACACAGTGTGTTGAAATATTCTGTTTGTTTTTCCTTGGGCAGGGAAGTAGCCTAAACTACTCTTCAAATTCAAAAACACTGATAATCTGAATCTTCAATGTCCCTTATGCTTTGTTCCCACTGTTATGCGATCCTTTATGAACACCACGATTTGCTTTCCATATTTTGATAATGAGAATTTGTGAACTATTCAAAAAAAAAATCAGTATGTTTGCAAAGACTGATCTGATATGATCACTACGATTATAACATGATGAAGATCCCTTGATTAAGATCACAGTTTCAATCGGGGGGCGAATCACAGAAGTGGGAACTAGGTATTAGATTTTCAGTAGTCCTTTTATAATTTACAGTAATGTATTAGAATCATTGTAGTGAGAATATTCTCTTCATACATGATTTATCCCTGACAATTATATCACTTTCATATCCTTGAATGTTTCACAGCATCCAGTCATTCTCTGTTCAGTTGATTGCATCTGAACTGAAGTAGCATACACTGTATATGATGCAACTTGCAGTTTCAAAAGATTGGCATAACTTGCAGTTGGCATTAAAAAGTATTATCTTTGCTTATTGACAAAAGAAAGCAGAGAGAGTGAGGAGGGATATTGTAGTGGAAGCAAGGGAGAAAAAAAGAAATCTGTAGAAGACTACCATCTGTCTATAAAGAATAATGTTCCCTCCTGAGTCATACAGGGACCTGTCTATATTCTCTGCCTGCTCATAATTTAGACCATCTACATGTACCTGGTTATAAGCATTTTATAGAGCAGTCCCTCCACGTGTTATTTTAATTTACATTCATCCAAAGGTATTTTAAAAGCTTCATTTGAACTCTATCCATACCAGGATATCTTTTATGCCTCTGCCCATTGAAGGTGATTGCAGTAGACATAGCCTTTCATTAAAGTATCTAAAGGATATGATCCCCTTTTGACTGGCAGAGATTTCAGTTGACTGTTTATTTTACTATTACTATCTTTTGTTTATATGTTTGTAATTTTATGTGTTCTTTTGTTTTTGCAGGGCCCCCATGTAAAACAGTATTCAAATTACTGATGGGGCTACCCTGTTGAAATAAAACTAATTAAATAAATGAATATAACTATCTTTGACACTCTTAAATTTAATGCTTTGCTATGAAACAAGTACAGTATAGAGAGAGGTACGTTTTGAATGGGAGAGGGTGATAGAGGGGAGTGAGAAGTGTACTGGAAACAAAAATGATGATATATAAACTCTCTGCTAAACTATACAACGTTTAATTCTCTGTATGTACATGTACAGGTAATATACATTAACAGACTTGGATAAAAAAAATCTGTTTCATATGCTATGTACCAGTCCCAGCCGTCTCGTCATGCCAGATTATATTGTACATTTTATTTGATCGAGGCTTCGTAAGGGGAATCCAGCCCAAATAAAAACTTGTTTTTTGAGAAAAAAGAAAAATCAGACAAGATGATAGGTGAAAGTTTGAACAATATCGGAGCAACAATTAGAAAGTTATCAATTCTATAAGGTGTAAAAATTGGAAATCATTATGCCCATGGAGACTTCAAATTGGCCGCATATGTAAGTGATGTAAGGCAATGGTCCCCCTACATGTACTCCATTACATACATGTAAAATGGCTATTATGTCATTTTTTTTCAAAAGTTATACTTCAAATTATATATTTTTTTCATATACCTGGGTTATATTTAGATTACTACCCCAGGGGAATTGGTACTTGAGAAAACCACAATACCTGATAATTAAGTACGTGGCCTATGGGAAAGTTGTCCTTGCCCCTTGTCATGATTTACTTACCCAGTTGCCAATTTGAAATCTACTTAGTCTTAGGGATCTCAATTTTAAAGCAGAAATAACTTTCTTATCACTTGTCTGAATTCTTTCAAATTTTCACCATTCTTTATTTTTCTCCTTTCCAACACAATATTTATGACCAAGGCTGGGTTCCCCTGTAAGTTTATTGATCAAAGTTTATTGATTAGGAAATGATCATGATTTGCAAGTGTTTATCATGTACACTGTTCAAAATATTATTTATTTCCTTGTTGACAGAATCCTGCACTTGATCTCCAGAGACAATGGGAAACGTACGCTCCCGTCCACGTCCTCGATCCCATCTTCCTGGGAATGAAACCAGCAACGTTAGCAATCGAGGATCATACCATGCCACTGACCTGAGCAGATCAGAGTCTGGGGGTCTGGAACAGCCGCTAGAGTACAAGGAGAAAGGCAGCATGGAATCAGAGAGGAAGGATGAGATTGAAAAGAGGGATAGTGCTTGCAACGGGTCTGCAGAAGAGAGGGGGAAGGCTGTAGGAGGGGATGGTGAGAAATTGAAGGAGAAGGAAGTTAAGGAGGCAGAGGAGGTAAAAGAAGCACAAAGGACTCTTGAGGATACCTCAAAGGCATATGAACCTGACAAGGAAATTGCAGTTGGACCAAAGGGTGATGCAGGAGAGATTAAAGAAAGAGAAGAACTGAATGATGAGGGGATGGATTTGAAAGAGGAGGCTAGTGAGAAGGAGACAAGGACAGCAAAAGAAAAGGAAAAGGATGAGGATGTTGTCACCGGAGAAAAACAGGATCCAATAAGCAAGGAAAAAGATAATGATGCCTCTGCAAAGCAGACTGAAGGAATCAGTCATGGGGCACAGGGTAAGTTTCTAATGACCTCGGTAATCTGTAAAGTGCTTAGATACACTGTATTGCTATGATAATGGCAGATATAAAAATGAAACCTTGAAAGTTATTGCTGTTAAGGTTGAATGTCAGTATTGTAACTCAAATATTATTGTGTAGAAAATAAATTAATTTCATAGTAGCAGTATAGAAAAAGCGAAGTCAGAATGTTGTAGCGTTACATTATGATTTTGCTATGCATTTTATATGTATTTTGTTCAATATGATTGTGACGCAAAATATCCTTTGTATTGCATTTCACAATAGTTTGCAAACTAAGTTTTTGTCTCACCTGCATAGCAGAGTGAGACTATAGGCGCCGCTTTTCCGACGGCGGCGGCGGCGACGGCGGCGGCGGCGTCAACACCAAATCTTAACCTGAGGTTAAGTTTTTGAAATGACAGCATAACTTAGAAAGTATATGGACCTAGTTCATGAAACTTGGCCATAAGGTTAATCAAGTATTACTGAACATCCTGCCTGAGTTTCATGTCACATGACCAAGGTCAAAGGTCATTTAGGGTCAATGAACTTAGACCATGTTGGGGGAATCAACATCAAAATCTTAACCTAAGGTTAAGTTTTTGAAATGTCATCATAACTTAGAAAATATATGGACCTAGTTCATGAAACTTATACATAAGGTTAATCAAGTATCACTGAACATCCTGCATGAGTTTCACATCACATGACCAAGGTCAAAGGTCATTTAGGGTCAATGAACTTTGGCCGAATTGGGGGTATCTGTTGAATTACCATCATAACTTTGAAAGTTTATGGATCTGATTCATGAAACTTGGACATAATAGTAATCAAGTATTACTGAACATCCTGTGCAAGTTTCAGGTCACATGATCAAGGTCAAAGGTCATTTAGGGTTAATGAACTTTGGCCAAATTGGGGTATTTGTTGAATTACAGCCATAAATTTGAAAGTGTGTTGGTCTAGTTCATAAAACTTGGACATAATAGTAATCAAGTATCACTGAACATCCTGTGCGAGTTTCAGGTCACATGATCAAGGTCAAAGGTCATTTAAGGTCAAAGAACTTTGGCCACGTTGGGGGTATTTGTCGAATTGCCATCATATCTCTATAAGTGTATTGGTCTAGTTCATAAAACGTGGAAATAAGAGTAACCAAGTATCACTGAACATCTTGTGCGAGTTATAGTAGTTTTCAAAATCAGCACTGCTGCTATATTGAATCGCGTGATGCAGGTGAGACGGCCAGAGGCATTCCACTTGTTATAAATCCTTTTCCCAATGTCCCAAACTGCTAACTTTTACAATCAGAATTATTTCTTTATAAATTACCATGATCATTATTAATTCCATTCAGTTTCTCCTGGTGCACACAATTAGCCTCCCCCTTCTCACCCCTTGGTAAAGAAGACAAAGAAATGATAAATAATGAATAAATTGGGATTATTTCCTCTACTACATGGACATGATTATTATTTTTCTTAAATTCCATTCAGTATCTCACGGTGCACACAATAAGCCTCCCCCATCTCACCCTACCCCAACCAAATGGCCATGGCCCACCAACGCAACCACCGTCAATGAGGTGGTGGCTGAGGTTTGGAATGAGATCGATGACCAATGTCTGCTCTATCCATTGTCTCACACCAATCTCACCCAGACACTGACCGGATGGAAGGTTGTTAGACTCTTTGTGTCTTCAACTTTTCATGATTTTCAGAATGAGAGAGAAATATTGGTCAAGAAGGTAAGCTTATCTTTATTTCTATTTTGGAGCGAGAGAGAAAGAGATACAGAAAAAAATGTCAATAGCAGAATGTAGTCATTATTAAATAAAAAATGGTTATGATCCTGGTATTTGCCTTAAACTGTGAAGGTACATATATGTACATGTACTGTAGCTATTTTGTTTACTTTTACAGCAAACAAATATTTGTGAATGGTATGCAAACATTTCTTTGGGATGACTATACAAACAATTAGTATCCCTTATCTGTTTATGAAGAGGTGGTTTACTTTGCATCCACATCCAAACTTATGGATAACATGCCGTCCTACATAAATGTACAATGTAAATTTTCATGATTCCAGCTGGAATGATACATATATATGCACAAATGAACCAAATGGAAATTGGCTCTTTGTTAATGAATTCTTTCAATGGTTGAATGATATTTTATATTTTTTACTTAAAGTGAGAAAATAATTTGATTCAGTATGACCAGTACACATATATGCTTTTCACATTTCCTTAACCCCATACTATCCTTAACCCCGGACTATCCTTAAACCCATACTATCTTTTTTTTGATTCACACTGTCTTTCTTCACCCCATACTATCTGCTTAGCCGGGGTTAACGCCTTAACCCCGGATTATCCCACAGCTCATGAATATTGATGATTCTACCATACAGAGCGTGATTAACGTGCAATTTTGACTTCTGTGATTGGCTATTGCTTAGCCCCACTTTTCCTTAGCCCAGTTTCGTTAGCACCGCAATTGTGGTGCTAGCACCACAATAAGCCGGCTAATCCTGCTTTTTTGCAGGGCCAGATAGTACCGTACTATTTACCGTGCTACTGCTAGCCCACTTTGCTAAAACGTGTGAAAATGAAGTGGGCTAAGCTTAACCCCGGGAAATTGGTGGGGCTAAGGCTCCCCCCTTAGCCCCACCAATTTCCCGGGGTTAAGGAAAAAAGTACAGTGTGAAAAGCATAATAGTAGAGCTGGGACCTTAGCATTACAACACTAATTTATTTTATAGTACCCTGTTTTAGTAGATAGTATAATTGTTATTGAATACATATACATGTACATGTATATGTATAACCTTGACCAGACAAGACAACAGCAGCACCAACAATAAAACAGGAGAATTAAAAAAAAAGATGAAGGCAAGATGTATAAATGCAGTAGCACACATTTTCAAATTATTTGTTTGTTGCAGTTTTGCATGGCAGTATTTTGCTAGTGAATATGGACCATGCAGATCAAGGACATATATTATGCATTGTATTTTTAGCCCTCCCACACCTGTGTATTCAATTCATTCATGAAAGTGTAAAATTGCTTAAAACTTGCAAGTAAATCTATCTCTCTGTTGTTAACTATTGTTGTGCGAAGCAGTTACTGTAGTTATTTCTCTTATTCATTGATATGGCACATTTCAAGGCCTTGTAGGGGAAGTTTCTATTTTCATGCAATTAGTGTCTGGAATGGTATAAAGTGGGTGCTGGGATAAAAATAAGGACATATCGAGTGGGTTTGTATTTAAATGGTTAAAATGCACAATGTACTTGTATAGTGAAACATGTAAATATGAATCATATTCATACAGTATGCCTTGGGTTAATAGTAATAAAGCATTTAGAGTGCGCTTTCTATCTAGTTTCCTATTCAGAGGCGCAGAGGGAATTATTACACAGAAGGGGGAAGGGATGTTATTTGAAGTATGATGATAGATATGTTCTAAGGTTGGCTTCAAATGAATGACTAGACTGAGCATTGTGTTGTGTATGCTTGAATATATGTAGTAACGTACTTGAATTAATAGATGATGGAGAAGGTGCACTTTTAACATTTACATTATGATAATGATAGTAACACTTGCAAGTAGAAACAAAGTATCAAGCAACGTATTTATACATTCAACTATTATTATTATTATGTTGTTAAATCAGTATTATTTTGTTGTCGTTATTCTAAATTACCGTTTTTATTTTTATTGATTTTTCTTACTAATATTGTGATTATTATCATGATTACGGTTATGGGCTATTCCATGGTTACTCACGTTACATTTGGAGACACCTTGACTCATACTTGGAGCTGTAACTCCATTATTATTGATAGGAACTAAACATCTCTTTATCACAACATAGTACGCAGTCTGACTATCCTTTGTATAAAAACAAAACTTGGGAAATTTCATTATGCTCCTGGCAAATCTTTGAAATGTGTCGGTTACTCATGTTACATGATTTGGACATGCATAAAATGAAAAGTGGACATAAGTGAAAAGTGTCCTCATGCAAGGCTTTTATGAAAGTTGATTATATCCATTTCAAAGAAGTATATTAGGGAGACAAATTTGTATATAATTAAAAAAATAAAGAACACATGTATGGTTTTTACAAGGGGTGCAGATAAAGTGGTTACTCACGTTACGGTTTAGATGGGCTATATGTACAAAGACACATTGAGCTTATGTCCACCAACCTATGGAATTGCCCTTATGCTCATTATTTATATCATTACCTTTGTTATTACTTTTTTTGTTATATATTTCATTTTTATTGCCATCATTGTTTCATACTACCAGGTGTTTCCTGAGCTACGTGAGTGGTGTGAGAAACGACGGATCCATTTCATCGAGTGTGACTTACGATGGGGCGTGCCGCGAGACTCGACGACGCGGACAGTCCTCTGCACTTGCATGGAGGAGATCGACCGATGCCATGAAGATACGGAGGGAGAACCATTCTTCCTTAACATGCTCGGTGAAAGGTCAGGAAAAGCTCATGTTATTTACCTACAGTCATGTATGAAATTGATGCCATTCTAATGTCATAGGGGTTTTTTGTGGGGTTTTTATTTGTATTCATTTAGTTTATTTTTAAGATCACCGAATACAATGTAGAATTTCTGCAAAACAATTCAGGAGCTTTGTCTTGAAGCCAAACAGGATGTACATGCATGTGAGTCAATAAGGTGAAAACAATAACGAAAACGCCAAGTTTTATGACTTCCTGATGAATCCTTGTTCAGATGCGTTCTAACAAGTGGCCCACTTATGAATTACATGGTTCAGGTCTCAAGAGATCTTCCAAGGATAACCTCAGGATGTCATAATGGTTAAATTACTATGTCTTTCATGTACCTGTCCATGATATCATAATGATTTCATTATGATATCACAAATTATTTGAATTGGTATTATGAGTTAGTCCAGGCATTCTTGTACAAATTTGCGATGACTTCATAGAAATTTGTCACCATGCAACAAGAGATATAATATCTTCTACCTTAATAGAATTCTTGGATGTCTCACTCACCCAAAGACCATGAACACAAACATGATGCTGTGCTCTGACATTGTGCCTCAGTATCGAGCTTTGATTTTTCATGCCATGTCTGAACAATCCTAAAATTCTGGCTGAAAGTAGTAATTTTGATGAAATGTTATAAATCCGGTATCCTTTTTCCCTTTCCTGTTGACTTCCTGTCTGTAGATATGGCTGGGTTCCGACCAAAGATGATGTCCCTGAAGACATAGCTAAGAAGTATGACTGGGTCGGCAATAGTTCTATCACCCACATGGAGATCCTACACGGGGCTTACCGATTCTGCAACCGCAACGCTGCATTTTTCCTGCGAGAGGTGGAAGACATGCCGGATGATGTGAAGGCAAAGTTTGCAGACCCCACTGATCTTGGCCTTCGACAGATTGATGTAAGATTCCATTTCGAATGGAGGATAATTACTGAGCGATTGTAAGATGACATTGAAATGGCAGTAAAATAGTTTTATTTCCATAATAAAATTTTCTGAATGTTTTCCCTTTTTTTACCATTTCTTTCATTTATTGTAGGATTCAACCTTGTAATTTCATTTAATAATGACCAGTGACACCATAAGAGGGAAACAATCTTTTGGCAGAGTTTCAATGTTAGCTGAAATGTTAGTTCAATATATATTTTTTCTATAAATCATTTTAATTTCCTTTGATTGACAGAGATTGAGGACAAAGTTAGCCTCAAGATTTCCAGAGCAAGCACACAATTACACCTGTCAGTATGACCCATCAGATACAAGTTGTGTAAGTATGCTTTAAGAATATTTCTCATGGCTTTAAGTGTGTTTTTTCGGGGGACTTTAAGTGTACTTTCTATGGCTTTAAGTGTAGTTTTTGATGGCTTTAAGTATATTTATCTAGGTCTGTAGATCAGTCCCCAAGCAATCTTCTAACGTATGTTCATACTTTTTTCATAATTTTTGTCTCGCCTTAATAGCAGAGCGAGGCTATAGGCGCCGCTTTTCCGACAGTGGCGGCGGCGTCAACATCAAATCTTAACTTAAGGTTAAGTTTTTGAAATGTCATCATAACTTAGAAAGTATATGGACCTAGTTCATGAAACTTTAAGACATGAGGGTAATCAAGTATTGCTGAACATCCTGCCTTGGTTTTAGGTCACATGACCAAGGTCAAAGGTCATGTAGGGTCAATGAACTTAGACCATGTAAGGGGGATCAATATCAAAATTTTAACCTAAGGTTAAGTTCTTGAAATGTCATCATAACTTAACAATTATATGGACCTAGTTCATGAAACTTACACATAAAGGTAATGAAGTATTACTCTACATCCTGCCAGAGTTTCTGGTCACATGACCAAGGTCAAAGGTCGTTTAGGATCAATAAACTTTGGGCATGTTAGGAGTATTATTTTGTTGAATTTCCATAGTAACTTTAAATTTTTATGGAGCTAGTTTATAAAACTTAGACATAAGAGTAATCAAGTAGGCCTATCACTGAACACCCTGTTCGAGTTTCAGGTCACATGACCAAGATCAAAGGTCTTCTAGGGTCAATGAACTTTGGTCATGTTGGAGGTATAGTTTGTGGAATTGGCATCACAACTTAAAGTCTATGGATCTAGTACATGAAACATAGACATAAGGTTAATCAAGTATAAATGATTGTTTTGCACACATCGTAGATCACATGATCATGGTCAAAGGTCATTTTGGGTCAATGGACATAGCATTTTATTATCATATGAATGTTTTTTTTGTGAATAATTATTCAATAGCTGTTTTCAAAATCAGCACTGCTGCTATATCGAATCTTGTAATGCAGGCGAGACTACCAGAGGCATTCCACTTGTTTTGTAAACATCCATATCTTTATTTATATTTCAGATTAAACTTGTTGGATTGGAAAAATTTGGGCAGGGGGTCCTTGAATACTTCAAGTTTGTTATCGATCGTAAATACCCTAAGGAAGCTGTGGAACTCACACCAGAAGAGCAAGGTGAGGACAATACTAAAGTGATGATAATGATGGTGGTGGTGGTCATGTAAGTGATGGTGGTGATGATGATGATGATGATGACGATAGTGATGATAATGGTGATTATGGTAATGATTATAACTATGATGCAACTGCTATGATGATTATTATAGTAATCATGGTTTTGGTAATGATAAGGGTGATGATGATGATGATTATGATAATGATAATAATGATGGGGATTATAGTAATGATGATGATGTTGATGATGGTGAGATGATGATGCTGCTGTTAAACCATTCTTGTAGAGGAATGATAGAAGCTTGAGTGTACCTTCAATTTTGAATATTACTATTAGTTCAAATTAAGTATTTATTTCTCTGCATTTCTATTTCATTCCAAACAGAAAGTGATCGTCAGACTCTGTATCTTGGTCACAAGGGTCAGTTGATCTACGGCCGGGAAAGAGAAATCAAATATCTACAGGACTATGTGACAGGTGCCGGAGATTACTCCAAAGAAAGTCTGGCAGAGCAATGGCAGTCTAGATTCTATCCTGAAAAATGCAAACAAGTCCTTTGTGAGTAAAATTTATCACTTATTTCCCTTCGATGTTTATATTTAGTTGTGAAAGTTAAGGGAGTCTAGTTGCCTACATGTTTTTTTCATGTCTTTTTCCTTGTTTTATTGTCCAAGTTGAAGCAGAAGAGAAGAATGAACCAGAAAGTGATGAAAAGAAGGATGAAGAGGAAAGTGAAAAAGAGAATAAGACTCGGCATTCTCCTGTTGCCGTGGTAGCCCAGTCCGGTCAGGGCAAATCATCATTGATGGCCAGATTCATCATGGAAGCTAAACAGGTGAGGAAAATCATCTTGATTCTAACTTCTTTAGCCAGAATGAAAGAGATCACAATTTTAATGGTGGAGGGTTTGGAAAGTGATTGAATCCGATGGCCTAGGTAATAATATATCTTTTAAAAGTGCTTAGACAAATGATCACTACTTTAGTAACCACCTGCTTATATTATGTTCCCCCAGCTGACATATAACCTGATATAAAAACTGTTCGCTTCAATTTTCCCTTACATTTCCCACCACAGGCTGGACTGAATGTATTCTTCCACCTTGTAGGTTGCAGTGGGGACAGTCTTAGCCTGATCAAGATGCTAGCAAGGTTGTGTCACTATCTGGCGCCCTCTGAAGGTGAGATGTGTCCCAGTCAGTGAGTGATTAGTTGCATAGTTGCATAATCATCTTTTATTTCCTGAAGAACTGAAAATAAATGTTTTTGCCTTCGCACAGTTAAAAGCTTCAGACACAAAAAAGCTTGATGGGGCATACTCTTATTGAAACTTTGTTCAACAAGTGGGTGTTCAAACAAGACTAGCACACATAAAACTTTCTCAGACCACCTGAGTGAAGGGTTTGCACAGCAGACTAGTCACAAACTGTTTATAACAGAAGTACAGACAAATTGTGCAAAGTGTGGAGATGAATTCTAATGTCAATGTCAAGATAATTAAGTCATTTCTATTCACTGTAATCAGTGAGATATAGATTGAGTTATTAAAATCTCATACTGATAACTCTAGTGTTGTCAATACAATACAAATATTTGCAGTACAGGGACCTGTTTCATAAAGAGTTATGACTGTTGTAACTGTCATAATGGCAACTACCATGGTAACAGGGCTCAGCAGCCAATCAAAATCAAGGTTACCATGGTAGTTGCCATTATGACAGTTACAACAGTCATAACTCTTTATGATGACGAAGTTACAACAGTTGTAAGTCCTTTATCATTTCTATAAAAGTCAGTTTAATACAGATCAGTTCAAATCATTTAGGGTTTTGATAGTTCTTGATTCAATAGAGCTCGGCCCAACACAAGTAAGTTTCGTATAGACCCATTCGATTCATCTGTCAAATGTATATCACATTGATCAGTTAGGTGCATTGTTTATCAGTTCAACTACTGTGATGCAAGTTAGTTCAAATCTGTTACATTTTCGTCCTTTAGATGAGAGAATATCTAAGTTGAAAGACATGTCAACAGAGAATGTTGTGAAGTTGAGTAGAACTCTTCTCAAAGAATACATGGATGAAGGAAAACAGCTTGTCATCGTCATTGATGATTTAACTCAGGTAAATCAAATTTACATTTGTAGTCAAATTTACCCTTTTCCAACAGAGTAGTTAATAGCATTACATTTACTAGCTCAAAACTTTATGAAGCTTGATAACTACACAAAGTATGTGCAGTTGCCAGTATTACACGTAGATCTAATGTGCCATAGTATCGATCCCTTAAGTTCTGTAGTTAATGTTTGAGCATTCGTGTCTCCTTTAACCGGTACAATACTTAAAAATTTCTATTATTTGAGAGCATTTTTAGTCCCCTTTCTGTCTATGCACCTATGTAAAGATTATGTGATGAGTTTATGTACATGGAATATATAATGAATAAATATGCTGATTGATCACCAGGCAATGGAATGGAATAAGATGAAAGAAATAATAAGGAAATCAGAAGCAGTGTGCAGTCAATTTGATAATGGAACCCAACTGAAAAGTGCAAATTGTATTAAAAAAATTTGCTTTTAGTATATCGTAGATAATTTAGTGTATATAAGTCGAAAGATGCATAAAAAAAGAGGACACTGATATTTTCTTTATTCAAAATAAAATATTTATTTCTAATTTCAAACCTTTCTAGTTGCAACTTGATGATGCGAGTTGGTCAGACTGGATTCCTGATTCTCTAGAGGGTGATGTCTACATGGTATTCAGTCTCGTCCAAGAGGAATATAAAATGAAGGAAATAAAAGCAAAGGTACCCTCTCTTCGGTACCTTGAGCTTGGTCATCTTGACCATTGTGCTCGAGTGACCATTGTTGAGAACTTCTTTGACCAGTACAACAAGGTGAGTGTTATAGTTTACCTGCTAATGCTTCTAAACACTTACAGATATGACATGATAATGATATTCTGCTTTTATATAGCACTTTGTACAACAGAACAATGTCTCTCAGTGCTATAGAGATATATCATTACCCCTGTCAATGGATCCTGGCTTGCCCGCACACAATGTAAGCACTATCTCAGAGGCGCGATAGCTCAGTCTGTAGAGCTAGGATTCGGATTCCGGTTACCCGGGTTCGATTCCCACTTAGTGCGCTAGTGCCCTTAAGTAAGGCATTTATCCTCATTACCAGGTCCCTCGGAGAGGACTGTAAGCCGTTGGTTCTCTTGTTGCTTGCTGACAAGCCTTCATGCTTTCTTAGCAATTTGGTAAAAAATCACCACCATTTACCATTTACTTTCTCCTTTCCCTGGGGAACATTCCAATAAGATTTTCAAACTCGATTGATAGGCATAGGCTATAATTGCATCGTACCAGGTACCCATTTAACACCTGTGTGAAGAGTGGCAAATTGTGGACTGACGCCTTGCCAGTGGACACAAGGCTGTGCTGAGATTTGAACACACAATCCTCTCAGTGCAAGATGAAAGTCAGAACCTCTACACCACAATGATCCATGACATATTGGGTCGGCCTGTCTTACAATTTGATTCATTGACATCAATTTTTTATAGCCAAATTGAAATGGTTCTGTTAATTTCATCAGGTCGTTTTTTTCTCCCTTCTTTGACCTTCAGAAACTTGATCCAGAGCAGTTGGAAATCTTGACACGCTCTCCTGGAGCTGAGAATGCTCTGTGGCTAGCTCTAGCCTGTGAAGAACTGAGAGTCTTTGGGGCATTTGAAGCATTGACTGCACTGATCAGGGATCTACCAGATAACCTAGAAGGTATGGTGTGTGACATCCTGCAGAGATTGAGATCAGAAGATGAGACAGGATTAGTTGAGAAGGTAAAGAATTTAATTAAGCATGTAGGTACCTGTAAAGAATTGTGTCTTTTTAGGTGTTGATTTATATTTTTGGATCTTGGAATGACATGTTAGATACCCTCCAGATATTGAGAACATAAAAGTAACAGGGTTATTTAAGGTCAGATCTAGAGAAAGGCTTAATCGCAGTTATCGCCTTTGGTTATTGAAAGACCTGATATAGTCAGTGACTGTAATCAGTATTCAATATTAACTTCTTTTGTCTACCTCTTGTCCAGACTCTTTGCTTCTTGGAGTGCTGTATGAAAGGTCTCACAGAACAGGAGTTAGAGTGTCTCCTAGGGGACATGGAGACCAAGACACCCATACCTAAGCTACACCTTGCCATGGTACGAAGAACCCTCAAACCATTCCTCAGGAGAATCAGCGGTATGTGCAAAGTGGAATGCATCACATTCTTCCATCATGCTATTGGATGGGTAAGATCTTGTCTCAGCATAGGACATACATAAAGGCGACAGGCCATTTCGCCCTGATGACAGCTCAAATTGCCCCTGACCCCCCCAAACCATGTATGCTTTTGGGCGGCCATTCTTTCTAGAGTTGCCTCAAGATCTGTTCCAAAAAATGTTCTAGAGTTTTTAGAAAATCAATGTTCTAACTGTGGCAGAAGAATAATATTTACTTTTACTGCACGATTACTTTTACCCCTAAAAGTAGCCCTTCAAATGAAAGAAATAGCTCCCAAAATTCTGAGAAAATTAGCCCCTAATTTGAGCAATTTTTTTGTCTAACATGGCCTAACAAAAGGTTCCATAACTTAGGAACCGCTTACTTGGGCATCCTGAAATTGGTTTATAAGGTTTTATGAGAAATAAAAAAAAGTCATGAAACATCAAGGTGATTTTTTTTATGGTCTAGAGTTTCTGAAAAATGTCAGGGGACCAAACACGCATATGCAAACAAGCCCCTTCCCTTATGCAATTTAAGAGTAAACATACATATGATGGGTGGGCTGATAAAACCTTGTATCTCAAAATTTAAATATATTGATGACAGCTCAGAATGAGCTAGCTTTTATAGTTATGACTTTGGTAGCAACCTTCTTTTGCCTCAAAAGAGTTTTTCACAGGTATCAGGGGACTGTTTTCAGACAATACAAGACTGCCACCATTGCTATATTTTTAAAAGACAGCCTTTTCTACGCTGCACTCAAAATTTTTGAATTTTGAGATACGAGGTTTTGTCAGCCCAGCAACGGATTGCTCTTATGTCTGAATGTTTTATTCACGTCATTACCAGGTTGTGAGAAAGACGTTGCTTGCCGATGCTACCGAGCTGGCAAAATACAATCTTCACATGGCAGAGTACTACTTGAACTGGTATGAGTACAGTGATGATTTGGCAGCAAAGAATGCAGCCTTCCATCTCAGTAAGTCCAATGACAAGGGCCGCTTGGTGAACTTCCTCACTAAGGACAAACGTAGCAGGTTCTTAGGACCGGTCCTCAAATCTGGCTACCTCAAGGTGAGATTTGATAACAGTGATATACTTCGATGTAGTAGAAGTAGTAGTAGTAGTAGTAGTGATGTTAGTGTAGAAGAAGTACTCATTGTACTGCAGAAGTAGTTGTGGTGGAGGTGGTGATGGTGGATACATAGTAGAAGTAGTAGTAGCAGTAGTAGTAGTAGTAGTAGTAGTAGTAGTAGTAGTAATAGTAGTAGTAGTAGCAGTAGTAGTAGTAGTAGTAGTAGTAGCAGTAGTAGTAGTAGTAGTAGTAGTAGTAGCAGTAGTAGTAGTAGTATTAGTAAAGTAGCAGTAGTAGTAGTAGTAGTAGTAGTAGCAGTAGTAGTAGTAGTAGTAGTAGTAGTAGTAGTAGTAGTAGTAGTAGTAGTAGTAGTAGTAGTAGTAATAGTAGTAGTAGTAGTAGTAGTAGTAGTAGTAGTAGTAGCAGTAGTAGTAGTGGTAGTAGTAGTAAAGTAGTAGTAGTAGTAGTAGTAGTTGTAGTAAAGTAGTAGTAGTAGTAGTAGTAGTAGTAGTAGGAGGCCTAGTGTTATTGTCATAGTAGTCATGGTAATAGGGTCGTAATAGTAAACAAATATATCAGGCTTTGAGAAAGTATAGTGGAATTATTTATCCGAGGTTGGTCTGGCAATTACTATTTTTCCCCGAGGGGCGAAGCCCCGAGGGAAATATAGTAGTTTTGCCAGTCCAACCGAGGATTAATAATTCCCACTATACTTTCGAATGAAACGCCTGATATATTTGTTTTATATCCTACTTTTAATAATTTATAACCAAAATCTATGCGCTAAGCATGCAAAGTCCTGTTACTTGCGTTGAATTACCTACTTTTCTCCACCGCGCTCAGCGGAACGCAGATTAGTGTCTGCGCTGACGCATCGCGCTGGACTTGCGCGCCCGGGAGAGAGAGCGCGCAAGCCGGTGCGCCGAGATATCCAGTTTTGTGAAATAATGACGTCATAATATTGGTATATCCAAAAATATATCGAGGTCTGACGTCGCGCAACATCATAGTTGAAATATATTAGGTCACATGATGCTACTTGAACCAATCACTATACAGGATTTACTCTATGTAGGATATAATAGCAGATGTAAAAATGATAGTCATGGTTGTGATAGAAGAGGAGAAGAACTAGCCATGGTCACCAAGTTCTGCAAAGCCTTATCTTTTTTTAATGTCAGGTCACTTCAGGTTTCAACTAATGACATACCCATTCTATGATTCTCTGTCTTTCTTTGATATGCTCATTAAGAGGTATGGAAGTTTTTCAGTCTAATTAGCAGATCTGATAAGCTTGAGATGTTTTCTCCATTTGCTCTTCGGTCAAGATGACGACATTGCAATAGATTAGCTCAATTTTTTTTAACTTCTCGCAGCTCAATTTTTAACAAGGTAAATTATACAATTTTTCTGAATTCCAGCATTGTCGTTGTCGAGCGATGATCAACACAAAAGGACCGTTCCAAACCCAACTCTTTCTTTGTAATTTCTGTGGTCCTCAACGTAATGCCTTTGGCAACGAAGTCTGGTGCAATGCAGAGAGCTGTATTCTATGTGGCCATTTTGTGAACCAAATGTTCAGGAAAGACAGCAATAAAGGTAAGCAAGATTTGAAATAGAAGTTAGGTTGTGTAGAATATGTAGAACCAAATGATTATAATATTATACAGGGGTTTAAGTGCCTCATTAATTTATGCCAGATTTATGATTTGTATAATTGATCAGGAATATGCTTTTGCATTATAACATCTTTGAGGTCATGGTCTTGTGGTTATGACTCTTGTCTTTCAATCTGAAGGATGTGGGTTCAATTCCCAGCCATGGAATGTTTCCTTCAGCAAGAAATTTACCCACATTGTGCTGCACTCAACCCAGGTGAGGTGATTGGGTACTGGCAGGAAGAAATTCCTGCAAATGCCAGAGCGCATGTTGGCAGCACGGCTATAGCTGGGGTAATAATAATATCATTGTAATGCGCAATTGAGTTTATACATATATAAATTGTGCGATATAAATGCACAATTATTATAATTACCTCCTGTGTTATGTTGTTTCTTAATCTTTCAGCCTACCGATGTCAGCAGCATCCTCTGAAATGTCCACGATTTCCAAACGCTAAGAGCTGCATGCTATGCAAACGCACCATCATGGCAGGGCAAGAGAAACCAGCCTACCTCTGTCAGTTCTGCCATATGATGGGAGGGTTTGTTACATGTAGTAATCTGAATACTGATAGCAGATAGTGTTGCTTATGTCGAGGACACTTCAATTTGACACCAACATTTATCACAAAGGAACTTTAGAAACAGTGTTTTGATAATGTAGTTCTGCATAAATCTGCAATATGTTAATGTGTGTCACTGAATACTCATGAGAGATGGTGTTGCTTATTTCGTGTACACTTCTTTTGGACACCAACATCTATGACAGAGGAACTTCAGAAGCAGTCTGTGGCCAGTTCAGTAATATGGGAGGGTTCACCACATGCTGTAATCTGAATCCAGAAAGCAGATAATGATGTCGCAGTGTTGAAAGCTTCTTTGGACACTAATATGTATCATGGATTAGCTTTGGAGTCGGTCTTCAGGCCAGTTCTGCAATATAGGAGTTTGTCACATTGAACATGAATAGTAATGGGAGATTGTGTCGCTGGTGTCTTGAATACATCGCTTGGGTACCAATGTGTATCATGAAGAGACTTGAAAAATGGCCCAATGTCCGCTCTTTGATTTGGCTAAATTTGTCATGTGCTGAACTTGTCATTCTTTAGCCATTTTCTTTCCCTGTTTATAGCCCTTTTGTATTCTTTTTGAAAATGGCAACAGAACAGTGCATTGTGTCCATTTTCCACAGATTTGCTCTCAGTGGAAACTTGAGTACTAATGGGAGATAATGTTATGCTGTCCTCTCTTGGACACCTATGCAGATATGTTTGTTTTCATTAGCACAGACATGGGAAGACTTCATTGATAATTGTTCTTCGGAGGAAACATAAGCTTTTGTAGAATAGGAGTCTTTAATCTCATGAAGAAGCAGTGGGAAATTCCCAGGAAATGACTTGGTGGACGTTTTATCTGACAAGTCCAGTTTCATCTGACAGTTGCCAAAGTAATATAGCTTCTCAGCCAATCAAATTAAATAAAATTTGTTAGACAAACATGTTGATGAAATGCTCTCCAGATTTTTACCTTCTTTACATTACCATTGCTGCAAATAAAAACGACACAAGAATCAAGTAAATGAAAATGAATAGATAGCCAAGTTTTCAAATTACCTGAAATTATCTGCATGCTAAAATATTGATTTAACATGAATTTAGACATGTATTCTGGTCTATATGCTCATATAAAATTCCAATCAAATATTGTTTGCCTGTTTCAAATTCACATATACAGTCACTCTAAACTGGAAAATTTGAAGATTTTGAGGTAGGCTTCCCATTATGAATACCAAAACTGATTTCACCTCTATCATGTTTGTATTGATGAAACTCCATGAATAAAATAACAGAATGCTTGAGCAACAGACATAGATGAAACTATTAAAGTCATTCCTTATTTTTAAGTAATTACACCAAAGATATAAGTATTCATAATTCCAGTACTCCCTTTTATCTTCTTGATAAGCCTTAGATCACTTTGAAAGCAATTATTACTAATTTATGCGAATATAAATCATGCAGCTATCAGAATTTTTTTTCTTTGGTTACAGCAATAATGGCACCGAATTAGTACTGAAATAATATTACTACTACTATTGTGAATCCTACTTGGATGGTTTTAAATAAAGTTGTCTGTATATCATGTATGACATAGGAATTAATAACTGATGACTGGTAACCTTTTTTTAGGGTGCTTATTAAGATTTTCACTCCTTTGATTCTCATCAGGTAAAATTGAACTTTAGTCATTCTGATTGAAATATCAAATTTTGAGCCAAAAGTCTGAATGAAAAATGAAATATTTCTCATGATAAGATTATTGTTTTTGGAATTGCACTCCTATTATGATTTTTTTCCCTTAACTTTTTAGCCCCCCAAATGCCTTTTATTGAGTCAAATAATATCAAAATATACACCAGCAAACATTATTACACAATCAGTAAATGAACTCAAAACATTAATAATACTTCACATTTCTCTCAAGTAAATAAAGAATGAAGTGACATCCAATAGGTTTTAAAATTTCTTAAACAAACCCAATATAGAGTTACATGTAATGTATCTCTCATCTTCACAATACTGAATATTTTTTTTTGCATATGTAAAC
The DNA here is from genome assembly GCF_037042905.1 of Lytechinus pictus. Lineage (NCBI taxonomy): Eukaryota > Metazoa > Echinodermata > Echinoidea > Temnopleuroida > Toxopneustidae > Lytechinus > Lytechinus pictus. The sequence goes on along the minus strand of NC_087248.1, from coordinate 2,629,901 downwards.
ACAGGGTTTTTTTTAATTTAGCTTTTGAAGAATTTCTTTTTGGCTTATACATACCAAACAGTTCAATGCATCATTTCTTTCTCAACGAAACCAAAGATTTATTTTTTCAAACTAAACTTGACATGTGCCTGAGAACATTCATTTATGCCATTATGTTAACCCATCAGGGACCAAGCCGCATATATGTGGATGGAGTCTATGGAAAACATGTGTTATAGTGAAATCATTCAGTCTCTTATGGGTTAAACCAGGAAATGTAGTTTATCTCGTTTAGTACAAGAAAGGGTCACCAGCTGTGTGTATTAAATGTAATGATTAATTTGATTACATGCATGTACATGTTGGAGGTCTAGAAAAGAAAAAAAGTGTATGTTAAGAATTGCTTAGGTTACACCAATTGCTATATCATTCCAGATTAACTTACATGTATGTGGCACTAAAATTAATTTCTAAATTGGGGTTTCATAGATAGTTTTTATGATCCATTCACTTATGAATACATGTATATTTAAATTTATTTATTTTCCACAATCTGATAAAAATACAGGTACAATAGCATAAAAACACATTCAAAAATGCATTCAAACATGAATACAAAAGGGTACATTATAAATAAAGTAAATAACAGAAAGTGGTGGGATTAACAATAGACCTCAAGACCTTACAAAGGTATATCCCTATATATATATGCAAACAGTTCTACACATGTGAATGAAACGGATAACTATGAGTGTTAAGCATTGATTATAAGAATTATTATTCAAATACAAAGTAACAATTTTTAGTAACCAAATTTAGAAATCAACATATTTAAGTTTACCTCCTAAGAACAAAGAAATGAAATGAATACTATTAAACAGTACTGTGTATGAAACATTTAAATCATGTAGTCTTTCATCTTAATATTTGTGTCTAACATTATGATTTTTTGTTTAGATCTGCCTTGTATAAATCAGATGAAATCTTCTTTTGATCTTCTGCTTTTCTATAGTGTTATATTTTTGTCATATGCCATATTTTTACATAATGTAAATTCTTTTCACAGTATGTATAGTGTGTAATGCAGGCAATTAAACTAGCAAATAAAAGGCAATACTTTTTTGTTGATAATGAAATATATTGTAATAGATTAATTTTATCAATTTCCTCTTGTGTTTAAATTTACAAGCAGTTCTTTCAGTTCCCATTCATGCTATGAACTAACAGTAAGTTAGGTTTTTGTTTTATGAATATTTTATCATGTATTTTTTATTATAAAAAGACCATTCAGTCTTCAAAGTGTATTTTATTGATTGATTTATTGTTTGTACAGTTTTTGTCTCACCTGCATAGCAGAGTGAGACTATAGGCGCCGCTTTTCCGACGGCGACGGCGGCGGCGACGGCGACGGCGGCGGCGGCGTCAACACCAAATCTTAACCTGAGGTTAAGTTTTTGAAATGACAGCATAACTTAGAAAGTATATGGACCTAGTTCATGAAACTTGGCCATAAGGTTAATCAAGTATTACTGAACATCCTGCCTGAGTTTCATGTCACATGACCAAGGTCAAAGGTCATTTAGGGTCAATGAACTTAGACCATGTTGGGGGAATCAACATCAAAATCTTAACCTAAGGTTAAGTTTTTGAAATGTCATCATAACTTAGAAAATATATGGACCTAGTTCATGAAACTTATACATAAGGTTAATCAAGTATCACTGAACATCCTGCATGAGTTTCACATCACATGACCAAGGTCAAAGGTCATTTAGGGTCAATGAACTTTGGCCGAATTGGGGGTATCTGTTGAATTACCATCATAACTTTGAAAGTTTATGGATCTGATTCATGAAACTTGGACATAATAGTAATCAAGTATTACTGAACATCCTGTGCAAGTGTCAGGTCACATGATCAAGGTCAAAGGTCATTTAGGGTCAATGAACTTTGGCCAAATTGGGGTATTTGTTGAATTACAGCCATAAATTTGAAAGTGTGTTGGTCTAGTTCATAAAACTTGGACATAATAGTAATCAAGTATCACTGAACATCCTGTGCGAGTTTCAGGTCACATGATCAAGGTCAAAGGTCATGTAAGGTCAAAGAACTTTGGCCACGTTGGGGGTATTTGTTGAATTGCCATCATATCTCTATAAGTGTATTGGTCTAGTTCATAAAACGTGGAAATAAGAGTAACCAAGTATCACTGAACATCTTGTGCGAGTTATAGTAGTTTTCAAAATCAGCACTGCTGCTATATTGAATCGCGTGATGCAGGTGAGACGGCCAGAGGCATTCCACTTGTTGTGGAATATGTTTGAATTTTTACAACTCAAGCTTAACTATTTTTGATACTCAAATCATCTTGTTAATGTCATTAATCTGTAAAGGATAGCCAAATCTTTATATTTATAATTTTCAGCTTAAAAACTCTTGATATTTTTTTTTCAATCTGCAAATGTATGGTTTATTCATTGTATCTAATACTTTACAAGTAGGGAAAAAGTTTGTGCTGTGAAATATTAGTAATACTTGTCAGAGTAGTACATTTATGTGTAAATGTATGTGTCTTTATCAACAATATTTTTTTATTATATTGTATGAAAATAGTATATTTTTCATCTCAAGCTTTGAATTTCATGTGAAGTAAACTTAAGTTAGGTTAATGATCTATACGGAAAATGCAATAAAGGACTTTAATTTATAAAAACAATGTGCAAATCATATATATGGTAAAATGATGTAGAGTATAAAGTAAGTGAAATAGAAAATCATATTCAGTCACCATCAGTGAGATTTTTTGTGTATTTTGTTAGCTTTAATTGGTATTCTTTCCTCAGTTTGGGATTGATGCTTGCTTAATTCAGATTTCATGACAGTGTTTTGTGAATAGATTTATTTTTTTCTTTCTTTCATGGTAGGTATGTTCAGCTCTGAATGAAATTTTCTAGTAAGAATATAATGTGTACAATGTAGAATACTCTTTTTATTGTTTATTCTTGTTACGATTATCAATTATTGGGGGCAATCAACTGTAGGGCTTTTTCTACTCATTCTTGACCACATGTTTTCAAACCACCCCGAAATACATTTATTTTGATTGATCAACTTATTACACTATTCACGTTTATATCTACATGCTTTCTTTTGGCAGTTCCAGATTGTGTATCCATTACGCCATCAAGTGCATTGTGTTTGCTATTGAATGTAAATATGCTCGATTAATCAGCAACAATTGTTTGAATATTTTAAAATGTTAATAGTGATATTTTTTTTACCATCTTAGACCTCATTCTCATTATACTTTCTAAAACTAGTTTACTGGAAACCAGTTCAGAAACCAGTTTGGAAGATCGCTTTGCTATTGTTCCCATTCGATCACCTGAAAGTGGTTTTCAAGACCACTTCACGTAATCGATCTTGTTGCTATGCGAACACTCTCAGTGGGGTGACACGTACACGCAAAATTTGAAACCACTGCGTACGCATTCTACACACAGTGTGTGGAGTAGCACATTGTCGCTTCTCGAAGATAGGTTTTGTCCTCACTTTTGTTATTGTTATACCGAGGTTGTTTTACCTGACTGCTAAGAAAGCACGAATGCCTGTGAGCAAGCAACCAGGGGACCAACGGCTTAAGGTCCTCTCCGAGGGACCTGGTAATGAGGATAAATGCCTTACCAAAGGGCACTAGCGCACCACTTGGGAATCGAACCCGGGTCACCGGAATCCGAAACACCCGCTCTACCGACTGAGCTATCGCGCCTCTTAAATTGTTAAAAAGAGATTTTTAACATTAGATCGCGAGATGATTCTGAACTGGTTTGGAAATTGCTTCAACCGTTCTCATTACATGTTAAACTAGTTTCCAGTAAACTAGTTTTAGGACGGTAATGAGAATAGTGTCGTAATATCATGCTGGAAAATACCCCTTTTGCAGATGTTCATTAGTTACACTCTAACCTCCATGAAATATGCAATAATAAAACTTGAAACATCTTCGGATTCTTGTGCGTCATAGCACAATTTCAAGGTATACAACAATGTTTACATTATTGATTGTATTGTACTACGATACCATTGTTGCACTAAATTCCAGATGGAAACGCCTCATGTGGGATTTTAGAATCCAGAAATATATTTCCCCTCGAGTTTTAAAACGTTATTCATAAACATGCTAGATGCATCGCACACATCGTTTAAATTGGGCTAAAACTACTAAAAAACAATTTGTGGTTGTACATCTTTACATTGATATAAAGTTATTTTTCTTGCCAATAAAACCATACCTGGTTGTAGTCCAAGGGCAGTTATTTTTTTCTTATTCATCATTTAATATCATGTAATATGTCATTTTCCTAGTAAAGATTTTGTGTTTGTGATGATAATCATTAAGTGCATTCAAAAAAAAATTTCCACCAAAATCACGGTGAATGAATCCATCTATTCTAATCGTAATCGTTATCTGATTAAATTGCAACCCTTTTCATTGACTATTTATGTTGTATGAAATGATTGTTATGTTTTTTTTATATCAATGTGTAATAATCTTATTGAAAAGATGTTATGAATAAAGTTGTCTTTAGATTTGTACATTTCTAATCAAATGTGATGTAGTTCCTTTAAGCCCTTTTTTATCTGTCTATAGTGTTATTGTTATATGTGTGTTTGATTCTTGCTATGTTAATGATGATGGTAACTCATGGTAATGATGAAGATGGTGAAGATGATGGTGATGATGATGATGGTGATGATGACAAATGGCGATGGTTAAGATAATGATGATGGTGGTGATGACGAAGATGGTGAAGAAGATGATGAAGAGGACAAATAATGTTGACGATGACTATAATAATTCGCGACGAAATTGGCGACGAAATTCACGACGTCGTGAATTTCGTCGCCATTTCGTCGTGAATATTCGAATTGACGACGAAATTCACGACGAAATTGGCGACGTCGTGAATTTCGTCGCCAATTTCGTCGTGAATATTCGCGATTTGGTCTATATGCGATGTCCCTTCAGGGCCACCATAGTATACCGCCCAGGCAAGCAAAACAAATTCACGACGAAATTCACGACGTCGTGAATTTCGTCGTGAATAATTCGCCACGAAATTGGCGACGAAATTCACGATGTCGCGAATTTCGTCGTGAATATTCGCGATTGGGTCTATTTGCGATGTCCCTTCAGGGCCACCATAGTTAACCATTTGATATTTTGGAGACGAGAAGAATTTCATCAAGGGCAGGGACTACGTTCATGTACATCCTGGGTTAGCCTCTTGTCGAGGCCCTGGCTGCTGCTTCCCGAGCGAAGCGAGGGATATAGCGAAGCAGAGCATGAAAACAACTCTGTACTCGATCTGATGCGCTATAAAGGCAATTGAATCAACAACCATAATTATACTCAATGTAGAATTTAACAAAGTTACACTTGCTACATTCCAAATACATTTTCCAGGTTTTCTCGAAAACTCTGATTGTTGATCCATTTTGCTCTATGAACAACATGATTCATTTTATCTTTGGGTACCGCTTTATTAAAATCAATGTAACTTTATTAGTGGGCATCATTAGATTTCTTAATAGGTACTTAACTATTACCAAATGCCTATACCTTCACCAACTCCTACTCCGAGTAGACTGAAAACTTCCTCACGACCAAAGACACCAGTCAGAAGATCCACCACCTTCTCATCGAAGAACTGGTTCTCCTTCTTAAGAAGAACATCTGTCTGGGAAACCTTGAAGAAAGCCTTGTAGAAGACTTCTTCATACCGCTCTGGATCTTCCGTCAAAGGCTTCAGGGTGGGAATGGCGGCAGACATTATAAATATAAATATTTAACTTTACAATGGAAAGACAATTGGTTTCACATGTCAGATTAAATTCTAAAGTCAAAGGCTACTAATAGGTAGTACTTCCCATTTGCTTAACGTCAGTTATGTACAAACGGATGTATGGTAATGCAATCTGATTATTCATACTTTGGCATGCTTTGTCCACAAAGTATATTTCTTTGTAACCCATGGAGCAATAGATTCAGATTCCAAGTAAAACGAAAAATTATGAATTTGGCTGACTACTTAAATACAATTACAAAGAGGAACAACAATCAAAATACGGATATCTTTATGAATCAAGCCATTTTCTATTCATTTTAGATCATGCAAGATGTGAATCAAGCAAACACAGTCATCCACCGACAAAGATTGTGTGTGGGGTGTGGGGATATGTGTGTGTAATTGGTTGTCCAGACACGGGTCCCACCTCGAACGCCACCATCTGAAAAACGGGACTCGAACCTCTGCTTCAATGGAAAATTAGGGCAGCGTGCATGGGGAACTCTTTACCACCCCCCCCCCCCCCCCCCCCCCGTTACGGCACATGTTGGTAACTTCTAGGATCATTGGACCAACAACAACACAAAACCGTTAAAAAGGAAAGAAATATAATATTTTTGCTAACATTTTGTTCGTTTATTAGTTCAATTAATGACATACGTTCCAATACATATACTATTAACAATTAACAGATTATTCACCACAAAGAAAAGTAATTACCATGACAGAATAATAATTTGGTATGTTATTGATTTCTTTATCAATAATTTTTGTACACTGATAGTAATAATCAGTATATCGGTGCCTATAACATGAAATATTGATTATCTTGGTACTAAAAAAAAATGGGGGAAAATGAAAAGAAGCAAGTAACATGAGCAAGCTGATTATTTATTATAATAAGTATGGATAAATGCATATAATAATCAAATATGATAGATAAATACAGTATACAGTCGCGGTACAGTAATCAGTATAGGAATATTACGAAATTACTAGGTAGTTATACGAAATCATAAATGAATTATGTTATAAAACAACTAACATGACCCAAAGGGCACAGTCAATTCCTGTGTATGGGTACAGAATGGCCCGTATCCTGAATTAGGTCTAAAGTTGCAGTTTGAAGGGGGTTCTCTGGGCTGATGATAATTACATCTAAATAAATAGAGTAAATTTCACTTAGTAAAATGCCGAATATTCATGAAATTCTGATAATAAATTACAAAGTTATTGAATTTTGAAATAAGTTGCAGCAATGTATTTAATGCATTAAATCAGTTGTCAATCCATTTTTTTATTTCTTTAAAAATCAGATCACAGCGGATCGTGTATAGTAATATTAAACACTTTATAGACATGATAGCGGCGCTTATTTTATCCACCGGTAATATGGTTAAACGAGACATATACTGGCCACTGTGTACAATGTGTAAAGATAATACACTGAGGTAGATATTCTTTTGATCACATGGTTATATTCAGATATATACCAGTCTGCCGCCAAGTGACTTGGAATACCCTTCATTTTATTGTCATAATAAACTATAGAACCATGCAGGGGCTCTGTTACGGGAGGCAAAGTCGACCCTATTATGATTACTTATTCAGATGGTGAGAAAAAATGAGGATACAAAATTAGGGAAGAAAAAAGTTTGGTATATAAAATATTATTAGTCAACTGACAAAGGGTGCATGGCACCGACGCAACGATGGAGTATGGGAGCAGAACGTGAAATGTTTTAAAAGTACATACACAATAAAAACAAAATAGCACGTTGTTTAAGCCTGTCACTCTAACAACAAGTTGTTTAAACTTTTTTTGTAATTGTTTAAACTTTTTAAACAACTTGTTTAAAAAGTTTGAACAGCAGTTGTTAGAGTGGCGGGTTTAACATTTTTAAACAGCGTTTTCACAGTGTAATAATGTACTTATATATATTTTTTCATTATTTATTTTTATATTATAAGCAAATGAATGAGGCGAACTGATTTAAAAAACAATGGTTAAATTGAGTGACGTGATGTACACTTTCGGTGCAATATGTTGACATTTTGCAAGATGAAAATAGGTTTTGAAAATGTAAAAAGAGCTAATACTACAAAATCTAGAACGAACAAAATAATAACACACCACTTATTATAAGCTTTCATCACCAATACTAAATTAGTTGATAAGTAATAATAATAATTCGATTTATATAGTTCTTTTTCCAAAGGCTATAAAGCGCTATTAACATCATGAAACAAATTATACAGGTGTTTCTTAATGGTTTAAAAGGTCAAGAGAAGAGATATTTCGGAGAGTTGGGGGAATTGTTCCAAAGACGGGGGCAAGAGATTGGAAAAAGAATTGGATTATTGATCTATTTTCGAATAGATTAATACATTTTGATTAGTAATATTGATGTCAAAATGTCCACCTATAGGCTTTCAAGAAAATCAGTATGACTCAATCCATCTCCCTCATTCAATACGTAATAAATGATTATTTCTAAACAACTCCGTTATACTACTATACCGATTTATCACCAGAGGTAAAAGTTCTTGTTAACGTGTGAAAGAACAACCTAAAAACTAAATGAAATACAAACTTTGCCCTGAACCATAGCCGTACACAGATTTCTTTCGGGGGGGGGGGGGGGGGCAAGACGCGTAAAAAATTCGAATAAGCTATGAAAAAAAAAACGAGGGAGCAAAGTGACCAAGTTTGTCATTGGGACGCTTTTGCAATTTCTAAAGTAAATTGAGGAATTCCTGTACCATTTTGGTAAATTTTGTTTACAAAATTCAGTAAAAAATGTAACTTTTCAAAATTTTATATGGGGGCATGTCCCCCTGCCAACCACCCCCCGCTGCGTACATCCATGCTCTGAATGATTGCGATAGCCAGCCAGTAAACTATTTGGAGATGAGAAGCAATTCAATATGGGACGGTGACAGGATACGTCCATCTTTATCTTCTTTCGAAATAGAACGCCAAAATGTCAAGAAGTCACCCATCATCTCAGAGGGCGCTGTCTGCCGAAAATACAGTGCCTGTGTGAAGAAATCGATGAGTTTGTTCCCGAAATCAGACTGGTCGTCGAACACTTCGGTGATGTCCCATTGCATAGGAATGTCGACAGCTGTGACGTCATAACCCTTACTTTCAGCTACTTTCTGTAGATTCTTTGAAGACACTGCGGGATTGGATTGAGTTTTTTCCCTCAGCCACGTGAACTTGCTGTGCGTTTTCGACATAAGGTCTTCTGCACAAATTAGAAGGACCAAAATAAAAATTATATGAGTAAAGATTGATAATAAAAAAGTTATGACTACATATAATGGCGCACATGTCTACCTTTCAGTACTCATTGCGCCTCAATAATTAAAATAAAATGTATAATTCAAGATATATGGTAATCGCATAACAAATTACCTGTAATGATATATGGTAATCGTATCACAAATGACCTCAAGTTCAAGTTCATTTATTAAAACCAATAAACAATATAAAATCAATACAAAACATATATCATAAGATGGTTAGGACCAAAATGAAGCCGAAGCTTGTGAATATTGGCCCTTTACATAAAATAATAATGATATAATGGCAGTCGTATCACAAATGACATGTAATGATCTGCTTCATGGAGGACAGTGTTCAGGGTGTAAACAACTTTATTGGCAACTGATAAGTAACCTACCATTTTTAGCAACAACGATGATGAGACCGCTCTCTTTCATCATGGTCGCCAGTTGGGTGAAGGTCGTCTCAATGTCACCGGTGTAGTAGATAGAATGTATGGAGGTGATGAGATTGTACCGTGTCTTAACCAATGGACTCCCAGAAACAAACCCAGAAAGGGGGCCATTGAACCCATGACAGAAGACAGAACTATTTCCGTTCGAATTCAACGAAGCGACTTTATCTTTGAACGTTTGTAGCAAGACTTCATTAGGTTCCACTGCAACAGCGTATGTGGTCGAGAAGCAAGTCTGAAGCTGCTTCAGGAAATGGTACTCATGAGGGCCTGTAGATATAAAAAAAAGTATTTAAAAAAAGCACAACACATTTATGACATGTCACGACTAACCTTTGCAAGCACACACTGTAAAAACTGCGGTGTTAAAACTGACACCAGTTGGTGTTAATAGAGGACCACACACCGAGGCGTTTAAATTACACCCTACAGATTGAACATAACACCAAAGAGTGTAAATGTAACAACCAAAGGTGTTGTATTAACACCTATAGGTGTAAAACTAACACCACAAATTTAACACCGGTGTAAAATAACTGGTGTGGTCCTCTATGTACACCGGTTAACACCACAGTTTTTGCTGTGCATGACATTTTCCCCGGCGACAATTGCTCTGGTATAATTCCACACACAAATGGAATGGAATGACCGACTTTAACCTGTATAACCTTGGATTTACACTATACCCTATCCTAAACCTAACATAAAACCTTATTGCAACCCTAACCCTATATCTTGGACGAAATAAAGCAAATCTCGTGTCACAACCCGGCAGGCTATAGCAGGAAACTGTCACTATATTATACAAGCTGGAAAACAATGAGCCCTCAATAATCATTATCCAATCTCAATGTACCCTTAAACATGTTGATATGGATTATAAGTATACCCCTCTATTTTGGTATTGTTTTATTTAATTTTTGAATAGGTTTACACTAAGGAAACACCAAACGGCCATTGAGAGAGAAAGAAGAAAAGTTTACATATCTGTAGTATAGTATGATCATGATAACAAAATGTAATCACGAAACGTTCTTTCAAAATTCGATATTTTTCTAACACATCTGTATAATCTTCTTGTTTCCACATTGCCGCAAGTAATCGAAATAACATCAATATTCGTAATACATGTAACTTTTTTGTTTAAAAAAAAAAAGGTATTAACTACAATTTATTTAACCTAAAGAGAGTGTGATCTGAATAACAAATTCTTCGTTATACTTTTATATGTAGGCCTATACAAAATGAATATATGTGTTCTCTCTTTATCTTTCGTTACAATTAAAGCGCCTAGGGGCATTTAAGTCAAAATAGAAAATAAGTAATCTGTATTATTTACATTAGTATGAATCAGATACAAAATCTCTCATTTTCTGGACACAATACAGATTTTGTATTCACATTTTATTACAAGATTATTTTCTAGGTTGTTTATTCTCATTAGCATTTATAAGTTTTCTATTTATCAGAACTTTTACGGTTTTACATGAATCTGTCTGCGTCGATCACTCATTAATTATTATCAATAATATTATTATTAATTTTCTTTTTAATCCTTAAAGTGGATGTCGCGTGAATCAGTTTGTTTACAGTTGGGACTCCAAGTCTGGATGGGCATCGATAGGCCCCTATTACACTATGACAAATATTGGGTAAAATTTTAACCACCACGAGGGCAATTATGTTTCCAACCGATTTGGGGCAGTATTTTACCCAATGCGGGAAGCATATTGTCCAGTAAGGTTTAAAAATAAGCAGCAATTACTTTATAATGGGCAAAATTTTCATCACTGACACTGGATAAATAAAAATGCCCAATGTTGGTTGGACACATAATTACCCTCATGGAACATCTTTACCTAATATTTTTTAGAGTGTACATGTCATTTTTAATATACTGATCAGCTCATAAAATAATCCAGTGGGGTAATGAGCCAAGCATTTTGAGCAGGTCAAACATCATGAACATGGCGTATGTGGCAAAATTGCTAATTCATTTTCTCGATTTTCTTCTTGGTCGTGATTTTTTGGGGGATCTAAGGCCCCGAGTCCTCCCATGAGTACGCCAGTGGTATAAAGCATTTTATTGAGTAGAATTACTATTGAAAACGTTCTTGTCAAAAATAACGAATGGCTTATAGTTCGTTCAAAATTTGAAGAGATACATAGTCTTATGTATGATATGAAACTATGATGTATATAAGTAGGATGAAGTGGGGAGGGGGTCAAACACCCCCCCCCCGGGAAAAGGAAAAAAAGAGAGGAAGATAAATAAACGGAATTCTGGAAATCGTTTAGTGGGTGAGAACGGAATAGGATGCTACACTGTATAGTGAGGTAAAGATGAAGAAAGCATCCGAACTGTGTTTTTCCTTCAAAATTAATCAGCCGAAAGGGGAGCCCCAATCTATGCACCTGTCAAAGAAAGTTCTTTAATAGAGTTTTCCAATCATGCCAATACTTTATAGATCTTGAATGAAAAGGGTCAAGTAATTAGACACATGGTAAAAACCAACCTGTATAAAAAATCTTAAAACCTGCATGTTTTGCTATGGAATTTTGAAGGCTGATTCCACCCCCAATAAAGAGTTAATTTTAACAAAAAGAAAAGAGAAAACAAGCTTAACACTAATATTCGTCAAAATCGGATGTAAAATAATTATGAAAATTATGACATCATGAAGTTTCGCTTAATTTTACTAAACATTGCAGATTCTGGTCGTTCTGCAAATAAGAGAACATAATTATAAAGTCATCCAGTCACTATTTACATGATTTATTCTGTATTTTGCTGGAAGAAATATGAAATATTTCCTCATTATAATAAGAATCAAAGTTTAATTCCTTCCTGAGCATGTTTATTGTAACTTATTGTGATAAGATGAACAGTCTCCTTATTGTCAGATAAAAATGACAAATTGTATAATTAAACACTGAATTACAAAGAAAATAGTGAGTGAGTGACATCATCGACTCTCTCCTCAGTTTAGATTCAAAATGTGTTGTGCATACTGTATATTTTTGTAAAAAATAAGTGAGACTTATTTTGATGTAAGGCACACATCACTGTTAAAATGATTTAAACAACGCTGTTTAATATGTGAATCGCACAGTAGTTGTTTAAACATTTCAAACAAGTGTTTAAACATTTCAAACAAGTGTTTAAAATCTTAAACATTAAAGTTTAAATTCAAATATTTAATTATCAATAATTTAAGCATAGGTGTTTAAGATTTTAAACACTTGTTTAACTGTTTAAACAACTACTGTGCTATTCACATACTCAGCGTTGTTTAAATTATTTTTAACAGTGCATTAAAAATAAGTTTCGCCCATACACTGCCATAAGTTTCAGTTATTTTTACGTCAGATTTCGATGGAATTGTCAGCTCCCCCGCCCACCTTTTTTAAAAACTAACTTTCTGTTTTAAACATTTTAATAATGTTCAACTTCTTTAAGCAATAACCAATTTGAATGTAATATTGCTGTTTGAATTTCAGATAATTTACTGAACTTTAAACAATAAATGATGAGTTTTTATCATTTTTGCAACTCTGAATAAACTCATTTTGCATTGGTTGTAACCTTTATGCCACAGCTTCATCGGCGATACCTACTCCAGACCCATAAAAGATATTTCGTTATTTACAATGGCATACACTCTAAAAATCAAGGATTTAAAATAAATCGAGATCGGCTGTGAATAGTGAACAGCTGAATATTAGATTTAGCTTTAAACCTTGTAGATTGAGATTTGAAATGAATCCAGCAATCGGATGGTCACTATCCACAGCCGATCTAGATTTATTTTAAATCCTTGATTTTTAGAGTGTCCACAGATCGGTCTGGAATTAATTTTCCTTGGTGTGACTGTAACATAAACATGCTCAGAAGTTGTTGTTTTTTCTTAGAATTTTAACGGCTGGTGAAAAACCATCTGAAAATTAATGAATTCATTAGGTACTGACATTATTGCATTCTGGCAGACGGCTATGTTTTTTTTATCAAAACAATAAAGACATACCTTCACCGACTCCTACACCTAGAAGACTGAACTCTTCGTCACACCCAAAGGCATCAGTCAGCTTCTTCATCACTTTAGTGTCAAAATATTGATTCACTTTTTCAAGGAGAACATTATCTGACTGTGTGATCTGATAAAATGCATTGTAAAACACATCTTGGTAGCGCCCTTCATCTTCTGTTAGCGGTCTTATGTCACACATAGCAGCAGACATTTTCCCTCTATTTCTAGAAATACAAGAAGGAACTCTGGTATTTTGATTTCTGCAGTAGTGCGTTCAATATAGCTCCGATAGATTAATGCAAATCACAGGGCGTGGGCCAGAGGTGTATATAGAATACAAGCACTTTGGTTTTATTTGGAAGAATGCTTCAGTGATTCTGAGCGTATGGTAGTAGATCAATTTCTCTGATGTCTACTTCTCGCCCCCCCCCCCTTTCCTTTTTTTTTTGGGGGGGTGATTTCGCAGTCGTTCAGTCACATAATAATAATGCAATGCAACTATATATAAACATAAAACGTGGGGGTATTTGAAAATCGGATTGCAAGATGATTTAAAGTGACATCGTATTTACAAATTACACAACCCACATCGTTTCTATCCTCTCTTTTTGACTTTTTCTCTCCTTGCACCCCTTTTCTTCATCTTTTTTCTGCTCTTTCCTCCTTTCTGTTTACCCAAGTTTGTAAAATACTTGCAACTCCTCGAACCTGTCAAAGGACCATCAGATGAAATGGATATCATACGGGACTGTCGTTATTAACTTTCTCCCCATTCATTTAATATCCTATTCATTTATTTATGTGATTATTCGTTTATGTAATATCAATTCGTTCCTTTATATATTTTATTTCTAAGACATCTATTAATGTGTCTATTTATTACTTATTTGTAAGGCTGTCGAAACCCCAGATTAATCGTGAAAATCTATAATGAGTTACACCAGATAAGAGGGGGGCGTTTCTTGGAGGGAATTGTCGGAGGTCTGACAAGTCCCAATTTATCCGACAGTTACCATAGGAACAGTGCTTCTCAGCCAATCAAAATCAAGAAAAGTTGTCAGATCTGACAACTGAAATGTTAATGAAACGCTCCCATGTACTATTAAATATGTAATGTAGACGTGCAATGTATAAAAAAAAAGACTGTGCTTCAGAAATTTTGTGCAAATTTATTTTAGTCCCAAACAACTAAGCATGAAGGCAATTATATGAAAATTAAAATACATCAAGTAACAGGGCTTAATATAATGTTTTCTAGGACAAAAAAGAGAAGGAGATCCCGGGGGGGGGGGGGGGGGTCAGTCAAATATATCATTGCTGTACACACGCGTGACAAAAAAAAACGCGTTTAAAGGTTTTTTTTTCAGTTTTGGACGCGGGCTTAAGTGTATCGAAAACACCGATTTTCAAAAAAGGGGTAGTTTTGAAAGACTGGTCAATGTTCAATCGCAGGGTCAAACGTATTTAGGGTATGTTTTTTCCAAAGCTTTTTTTAAGACTACCCAAACGTGTTTAGGGTATGTTTTTCCCAAGCTTTTTCCGCGGGGTCATATTCTGGCGACAACTTGTTTAGGGGCCAAAATGTGTAAATAAAGCCTGCGAAAAGCTTGTTTAGGGGGTTATTTTGCACACAGAGAAAAACTCGTTTAGGGGCTGCTTGGAAATGATTTGGCCACGCGTGTGTACAACAATACATTTGACTGCCCATCATAGAGGGGCGAACGCCCCCCCCCCCCCCCCCCCCGTGGTGCCGCACTGGATGGTACGTAGCTTATAGCATTCCCACACTAATCGTTACCTTCACCTTCACCTGTCTTGCACGGAATCATGAACTATTTTTTCTTCTTCTTCGTAAAAATTTCACTCTATTATTTGTCTATTCATGATGTACATTGATACATGCTTAACCAGTATATTATTGCACGCAATATGGATGCACCCATAGAATGTGCAAAGGATGTGTTATTCAAAGCAAGAGAAATCCAATCAAAGAGAAATTTTAAAGGCCTTTACCTAATAAACTGTAGCTGTAAGCATGGTATAAGTGATCAAAACCATATTTAATTCTTTGCATATATTTTGTGAGTGACATAATGCAGGATCCTTAGATCCGAGGAGACTGTAGCCTCATAATATCGCATTTCAAAGGATGTGTATCAGAGCAAGTATAATGTGATATCTTGAATCAGATAAAAAATAAATTTTACGCGTCTTATAACCTAGCTGTAATATAAAGGAACAAAATAAAAATCAATTCATTGCGATCGCGTATTTTTATTTCCTTTTTTTTTGGTTGATCGAACAAGGTCAAATTTTTGTAGGACGGGAAAAAAACCCTGAGAGTAATATAAAAAAGAATCTCCACCATGCAGACTTTTTTAAATGAATGAACGAGCACACATGGGCTGTACAATATGGAATTATTGAAGGTTTGGAATGATATGCTTAAAGGTGAAGTTTTATTAGTGCAAATCAATGATCTGAGACGAAGTCAAGGTGAATAAACATTGTTGAGAAATATGTCTATCACGATTTATTGCAGAATTTATTCTAGATTTTGAAATTCATCTATACCATAGGGGTACAGAGGGTGACCAGATTTGGGAGTTCGATATACGGGACAATTCAAGGTCATTACACTTATGAACTAGAATTTAACCACCCCCCCCCCCCCTTTGCCGTGATGTAGCCCCTACAACCCCAATATTTTAAAGTGATAAAATTATCCATTAAATGGCCTAAACTAATCTAACACAGATGTGAACATTTATGATAACATACGATCATTTTTATTCATCATGACTTAACGCTTTTCCATTATGTTTACTATCTTCAGTGTAGGCCTAAAACTTATATTATATCCCTTACTGAAAATTTGTTGCTGTGTGATTGGTCGAGAGCCCTTCACGTGACTAATTAACAAATATGTACGGCCGCCAGAGGAGGAGGTTAGAACTATGGTTCTCGAAGTGACGCTGGAATGCGACTATTTTCCTGAGGGGCGCTGGGTGCAACTGATTGTCTATAGTCACATTTCTAACATAATTATATTACAGTCAGAAATAACTCGGTTCTAGGAAAATACGACTAGAAAATAGTCAAATATTACTATAACAGTTGCACCCAGCTGACCCTATTAACTAGTTATTTTTGACTGATTTGTTTTAAGAGTGCAGCCTCGGAGGAAAATGGTCGCATTCGCGTTACTGAAGTGATCATAGCTTCACCACATCTCCGATCGCAGGTCGTATATATTTGATTTATATCCGGCATCGGAATTAAATACACCAGATAGAAATGTAGATATGACTAAATGAATACAAATCTTTGAGAGAGAATTCATTCTTTTTATTAGCTTTGGTGAGGCCCTTGGCTTGATCACATACGCGATTGCCGGGATTCATGGCACTTTTGCCAATTTTGTGACATTGGTTGGAACTATCTTTTGGTCACATGACGGGATTTAAACCAATCATCTGTCTAGATTATTATTATGACGGATATAATCATAATTTTACCAGAAAAATGAAATTCGTCGGAGATCAAAATAGTTCGTGACGTCAGAGTAGAATAGTTTATCTTTTTACTATTTTGCGTCCGACGGCTATGGTTATCAAGGCAATTAATAAAGACATACCTTCACCGACTCCTATATACACCTAGAAGATTGAACTCTTCGTCACACCCAAAGGCATCAGTCAGCTTCTTCATCACTTTAGTGTCAAAATATTGATTCACTTTTTCAAGGAGAACATTATCTGACTGTGTGATCTGATAGAATGCATTGTAAAACACATCTTGGTAGCGCCCTTCATCTTCTGTTAGCGGTCTTATGTCACACATAGCAGCAGACATTTTCCCTCTATTTCTGCAGTAGTGCGTTCAATATAGCTTTGATATATATATTAATGCAAATCACAGGACGATGGCCAAGGGTGCTAGAATAGAAAGCTCAGGGGCGGTGATCCTGGGGGCCAGGTTGCACAGTGCCCCCCACTTTTTGAAGCACTGAAAAAGTGCCTTTTTACGCAAGAAAAATGCCCCCTCACAAACGTGTACTGTTCCCCTTTCATCGGAAGAGGACCCGTTTTAGGTGTTATTAGTGCCCTTTCTCGTATAAGTGCCATATTTTATCCAAAGAATGCCCCCTCACGGACGTGTTCTGTGCCCCTTTCACCAAAGAAGGACCCGTATTATGTGTTAGCAAGTGCCATATCTCGTATCAATGCCAGATTTTACTATAAAAAATGCCCCCTCACGAACGTGTTCTGTGCCCCTTTCACCAAAGAAGGACCCGTTTTATGTGTTAGCAAGTGCTACCTTGCCTTCTAGTTAGTGCCCTTTCTCGAATCAGTGCCCCTTTTTACCAAAGAAAAATGCCCCTTACGAACATGTCCTGTGCCCTTTTCACCTGAGACGGACCTGTTTCATGTGCTAACGAGTGCCCCTTTGGCTTCTCATATGTTTCTCTTTATATGAAATAAGTTATCCTGAAAACAAAACTCTTTTCGTGCCCGATGAGCGCCCGTTTTTTTTTTCATTTTTTATTATTTATTTATAGCCGTTCTACTTCCTTTTCTGCAAGTGCATAATGAATAAAAAAAAAGTTTAATGAGTCATTTGAGTGTGTTAGATAAGGAAGTTTTTCTTTGTTTTAAGATCATGGCCGTACGCAGGGGGGGGGCAGGGGCAGTCGCCCCCGCCCGAAATTTTGAAAACTCACATTGTTTTACTATATTTTTTCTCAAAAATTCGCCAAAGTATGCACAAATTCCAATGCAACAGCACCTCAATAATAAGCTTTGTCGCTTGGCTCCCTCGCTTTTGAGTTTTTTTTTAAGTTTACGCGTGCCCTTTTCCCTGCCCCCCCCCCCCACTTTCACTTTCATCCTCTCTGTTAACCTATTTCGTTCATTTATGTTAATTATTCATTCACTTATCAGTTTTATTTCTAAGACATCTATTAATGTGTCTATTCATTCTTCGTTCATTAATTCTCATACTTATTCGTAAAGTACTATTGAATGTGTTAATGTAGACTTGCAATATGCTTCTTTGAGTCCAAAAATGTAAGCGCAAAGGCAATCCTCCCAAAATGAAAATCCACCTTGTCACAAGAGATGAAACGAAACAAAGAAAGCGAAAAAGAAAGATACTTATTCCAGGGGGTGTGAGTAGAACTCCCTACTTATTCTTTAAATATTGTGTCAAAATCTATCAGGACATATACATATTTTGTCCCCTCATTTTTTCTCATTGCGCCACTGCTTAAACTAAAGGATTGTTGAATATCATTTTCATGTCCTACTTATCGTACTAATTGATTGAAAAACACATAATCAGGCGAGGATCCAAGGGGGCCGAGCCGGCCTCGCCCCTTCCCCTGTTTTGGGGGCAACCTTCAGAAAAAGTGTCTTTTTTAACTTGAGAGAAACGCTTAAAAGCAGAAAGAGAAGTAAGCATGGTAAGATTGGAGGTATTATCATGATTATAGCCATGTTTAATTTACGGCCTCGTAACGGCCCCCATACATGCCATATAGTCTGCTGGGCAAACCCTTCACTCGAGTAAAGGGTCTGAATTGCAGCCTACTCATGCCTTGTGTACTGAAGGCCCTCATTGAAACAGCAAGTTTTGTATATGCTAGTCTTTGCGTGGAGACACACTTGTTGATCAAAGTTTCAATCAGGGTTGGTGCCTGCAGACTATCTACATCCCGTGTGAGAGATGATCGGATGACAAGATCTTGGATCTCGTCATGTCTACATCCCGTGTGAGAGATGATCGGATGACAAGATCTTAGATCTCGTCATATCTACACCCTGTGTGAGAGATGATCAGATGACAAGATCTTGGATCTCGTCATGTCTACATCCCGTGTGAGAGATGATCGGATGACAAGATCTTGGATCTCGTCATGTCTACATCCCGTGTGAGAGATGATCGGATGACAAGATCTTGGATCTCGTCATGTCTACATCCAGTGTGAGAGATGATCAGATGACAAGATCTTGGATCTCGTCATGTCTACATCCCGTGTGAGAGATGATCGGATGACAAGATCTTATATTTCGTCATATCTACATCTTTTAGAAGAGATGATCAGATGGAAAGATCTCGGATCTCGTCATGTCTACATCTTTTAGAAGAGATGATCAGATGGCAAGATCTCGGATCTCGTCATGTCTACATCTTTTAGAAGAGATGATCAGATGACAAGATCTCGGATCTCGTCATGTCTACATCTTTTAGAAGAGATGATCAGATGACAAGATCTCGGATCTCGTCATGTCTACATCTTTAAGAAGAGATGATCAGATGACAAGATCTTGGATGTTGTGATGTCTACATATGATCATCTCTTCTAAAAGATGTAGACATGACGAGATCCAAGATCTTTTTATCTGATCATCTCTCACACGGGATGTAGACATGACGAGATCTAAGATCTTTTCATCTGATCATCTCTCACACAGGATCTAGACATAACGAGATTTGAGATCTCGTCATCTTATCCTTTTCCTTATGAGATGTAGACATGACGAGATGATTATGAACATCTGGGTGGCATTTTTAAGCTTCCATATCCCCCCATTGGCGAAAGCTGGATCCGCCCCTGATAAAGTACATTCACAGTTCAATATTTATTCATGGCATTGAAAAAACACGTTAGTACGGGTGAGTGAATCGTTGGAAAGCAGCAGAGGCGGCACCAGAATAATGAATCAGATCAAGCAGAAATGTTACGGAAAAATCAAAATAAATTCACTGCGATTGCGCATTTCTTTTTAAGTTAGTTGATCGAAGAAGGTCATATTTATTCTAACCACCAGACTTTTAAATGAATCAACGAGCCCACACGGGTTGTACAAACTCGATTTATTGAAAATTTATAATTTTCTGCTTAAAGGTGAAGTTTTATTACTGCAAATCATTAATCTGAGACGAGGTCAAGAGGAATAGATATTGTTGAGAAATGACGAATGGAATTAAGTTATTAACTGGTTTCCAGGAGTATCTTCGTCGGAGGAAGGTCGGAGTAACTCTGTCCAGACGCCGGGCACTATTCCCGGGACTATTCCGACCTTTCTTCCGACTAGACTTCCTTGACCCATCCTCTGGCCAAAACATCCTTTGTCTTGGTCGTGATAAGAGAAATATCTTTTGAATTTTAATCCATGTATGATAGAATTTTACTCCGACTAGGATCCCCATATCTGATCAAGGCTACTCTAATCAATCAGACAATGCGAGTGCGGAGCGCGACCGGAATAATTGATATCTTTGTACATGCATGTAGTGACCTGAAAGCATGTTTGTTTTTATAACTTTCCAAATTCTTCCGCTGTCCTTATTTTATTCAGTTTTTTGCTCCTCTTTTTATTTCTTTTTCTTCGTTTTCTTATCTTTCCTGTTCTTCTTTTTTCTTCTTGTTCTTCTTTCTCCTCCTCCCCCTCCTTCTTCTTCTTCTGCTTCTTCTTTATTTTTTCTTCTTCTTCTCCACCTTCCTCTTCTTACTATTATTATTATTATTGTTATTAATATTATTATTATTTACTACTTCTATTATTATTATTTTCATTCTCTCCCCTTTTTGCCACACCAATCATGCCAATGGCTGAATGGGGTGGCCGCTTGAGCGCCCTGAATCCGTGCCATGACTAGCGCCCTTTGACCATGGGACCAACCTGTCCTTGACTCTTCCTACACGGTATATACAGTACAAACCCGGGGGGGAGTCAATCTGTACACATGCGTGACCAAAAAAACGCGTTTTTTGTCTCGCCTGCATAGCAGAGCGAGACTATAGGCGCCGCTATTCCAACGGTGACGGCGGCGACGGCGGCGTCGTCAACATTGAAATCTTAACCTTGGTTAAGTTTTTGAAATGTCATCATAACTTAAAAAGTATATGGACCTAGTTCATGAAACTTAGACATAAGGGTAATGAAGTATTACTAAACATCCTGCGTGAGTTTCAGGTCACATGATTAAGGTCAAAGGTCATTAAGGGTCAATGAACTTAGACCATGTTGGGGGAATCAATATCGAAATCTTAACCAAGGTTAAGTTTTTGAAATGTTGTCATAACTTCAAAAGTATATAGACCTAGTTCATAAAAATTAAACATAAGGGTAATAGTGTATCACTAATATCCTGCCTGAGTTTCACGTCACATGATTAAGGTCAAAGGTCACTTAGGGTCAACAAACTTTGGCCATGTTGGGGTTATTTGAGGAATTGTCATCATAACTTTAGAAGTTTATGGATCTAGTTCATGAAAAATCGACATAAGGGTAATAAAGTATGAATGATTGTTTTGCACATGTCTTAGGTCACATGATCATGGTCAAAGGTCATTTTGCCGGGGTCAATGGACATAATATTTTATTATCATATTAGTGTTGTCTCGTGTGAATCATTATTCATTAGCTGTTTTTCAAAGGAAGTACTGCTGCTATATCGAATTGCGTAATGCAGGCGAGACTGCCAGAGGCGTTCCACTTGTTATTTCTATATTTGAAAAGACAAAACTCCTTGAAAATCCAGATTAAAGGGGTGTTTTTCAGTGTTGGACGCGGGCCGTGCGTGCGCTCGTTAATGGTATCAAAAACACCGATTTTCAAGAAAAAGGGTGGTTTTGAAAGACTGGTCAATGGTCAATTGCGCGGTCAAACGTATTAAGGGTATTATTTTTTTTTCAAAGCTTTTTTTTTAAGACTAGCCAAACGTGTTTAGGGTATGTTTTCCCCCAAGCTTTTTCCCCGGGGTTATATTCTAGCGACAACTTGTTTAGGGGCCAAAATGTGTAAATAAAGCCGCGAAAAACTTGTTTATGGGGTTATTTTTGCAAACGGAGAAAAAAACTCGTTTAGGGGCTGTTTGGAAATAATTTGGTCACGCATGTGTACATCAATACATTTGACTGACCCCCGGGAGTACAAACCAGCGAACTATCAACGCTAATCAGAGAGCATTCTCATCTGTCTAAACTTTGTGGGGCAACAATCCAACAAAGTCCATGGCTATTAAATCTTCTAACATGAAGCCCCTTACAGATGACCCTCAGCGATACAGAGACGTTTATTACAACGCATTCTACAAGATGGCACTAAAAGATATCCTTTTTGAAAAAGTGACTCAATTTTTTGATACGACGGTGATGATGAGACTCACCCATGCCATCGAAGGTGGTGAAGAGTTCAGTGTTCTAGGAGTGGGACTGGGCGATGGTATGTTGATGTTTCTTTGATAAAATTCGATCGAAATCTAGCAGGTTAACTATGGTCATATCGCATTACAATATAATACACCATAGGTTATAGCTGTATGATGTAGTTGTCTTCAAATGAATGTCATCTGGATCTCATTGTTTAAGAAGATACAAATTCCTCTTTTTATACGTCATAATAAGCTGCCATTGGAAAACATAATTATTTACTTTAATTCTTTTTTAATGTATTAGCTAGATCTGCAGGTCTAAAACCCCAACTTTTAAGGATATTTTTTCATAAAACAAAATCTGGGCCTGATTCATTAAAAATTGACAAGGCAAGATAATGAATATCAATTTACACGTTTAAAGGGATGGTCCGGGCTGAAAACTTTTATATCTAAATAAATAGAGTAAAATTCACAAAGCAAAATGCTGAAAATTTCATCAAAATTGGATAACAAATAAAGAAGTTATTGAATTCTAAAGTTTATCAATATTTTGTGAAAACATATGCACATCGTCATGAATATTCATTAGGTGGCTGATGATGTCACATCCCCACTTTTCTTTTTCTTATGTTATTACATGAAATCATAATTGTTTCATTTTTTCATACATGTGTAAATGATGTGTCTCCATTATGATGAAATAAGTTGCGGCAAAAATAACGTATGCACTTATAATCAGTTGTCAATCCAATTGTTTTAGTTCTTGATAGAAAAATGTTGAATAAACCTAATTTCATATAATGAAATACAAAAGAAGAAGTGGGGATATGACATCATCAGCCCACCTGATGAATATTCATGAAGACATGCCTAGAACTGTTTCACCGGAATAATGCAAATCTTTAAAAATCAATAACTTTGTTATTTGTTATCCGATTTTGATCAAATTTTCAGCATTTTGCTTTGTGAATTTTACTCTATTTATTGAGATATAAATATCTCCAGCCTGGACCATCCCTTTAATGTCCCTCATCTTACAATATCAATCAATCATAAACAATGGTATAAACGTTTGAAAATCAATCGATAATTCATATATCTATATTTTTTTTTGATTTATTAGAATCCCTAAGAAATCTCTCCTAATATGTCCCATTTACCGTCGTGATGTCCATATTCAAAAGAATCCCTGGCATGTCTCTCTTTCTGTTTGATATTGAAACATGCATTATGTTTATACAGTATAAATGTATTTCATTGATTGTACGTTATTTTCATCAGCATAAAAGTGTTTCATGTGTTTATGTCCTATGTAATTTACCTATTTACTTTATATTAAGGTTTTTTCTTGTTGTTGTTTTCTTTCGGGAACCCATTGATCCATAAACGAAGCTTATTATTATTATTATTATTATTACTTATTATTTGTACTGCGCTTTTCCCATTAGGCCCAAAGCGCTTACAATGAATTAATTAAATGTAAAATTTTAAAAACTACAAAGTACGAAAGAGATGAGTTTTTAATGACTTTTTGAAAATTGCTAATGTTGGAGACTGTCTAATTATTAGTGGCAGGTCGTTCCAGGATTTTGAAGCCGACACTGTAAAAGTTCTGTCACCAGCTAATGTACGAGTTAATGAATATGTGAGGCGAAGGTGATCACTGGCCGACCTAAGTGCTCTAGTTGGTGTATACAGATTCAAGCAGTTACTTAAATACTGTGGAGCCTGTTTATTCAGTGTTTTGTAGACAATCAAGAGTAATTTGAACGTAATTCTCTGTTTAAAAGGAAGCCAGTGAAGAGAATTAAAGAGTGGTTGGGAAGGATGATCTCGGGAAACCTGTAAAATTAATCGTGCTGCCCAATTTTGTAGTCGTTGAATACGAATTAATTGATTAGAGGGAATTGTAGAAAGGAGCCCATTGCAATAATCAATACGAGACAGAACCAATGAACGAACAGCATTGTGACAGGCAGACTGGTCAATGAACCTTCTGATTCTAAAAATGTTCCTTAAATAAAAAGTGACTGTGCTACAGATATGAGAGATATGGTACGACATTGACATGCGGGAATCAAATATGACACCAAGGTTTCTTATTTTTTCTGATGGTCTAAAAAGTGTACCATCAACGTCAAGTTGAACATTTGGAAGATTGCGCAAGTTATAAGTAGAGGCCGCAACAAAAAATTCAGTTTTTTTGTCATTTAATTTTAGCTTATTCACTATCATCCACTGTCTTATATCTGATATACAATTCTGGAGTTTAACCAGTGCATTATTGAGAGCTCCAGGAGTCTTCGGATCAAAAGAAACGTATAGTTGTATGTCGTCAGCATAAAAATGATAATTGATACAGTGATTTCGGATGATGTCGCCAACTGGAAGAGTATATATTGAGTAGCCTATGGGTCCGACTATTGACCCCTGAGGGAGTCCAAATTCTAGAGTTATGGGATTTGACAATGTGCCGTCAATATCAACTTGCGAAGTCCATCCAGACAGGTATGATTGGAACCAGGATAAGACTTTGGACCTAACGCCTATTCTATTGAATAACCGAGATATGAAAATGTTATGATCTATTGTGTCAAACGCGGCAGATAAATCTAACAGCACCATAAAAACTACATTATTTGAGTCGAGAGAAAACATGATATCATTTTTTACTTTGATCAGAGCTGATTCGGTGCTGTGACCTGGCCTATAGGCAGATTGGAGAGGATCAAAAATATTATTAGATTCAATATGATCAGCTAGTTGAGTACATGCCGCCTTCTCGATGAGTTTACCTAGAAATGTTAAGTTTGAGACCGGTCTATAATTACTGATGTCATTTACGTCCAACCCTGATTTCTTCAAAAAAGGTTTGATGATTGCTGAATGTGCTTGATCAGGGAAAATACCTGTAGAAAGAGATTGATTGATTACATTTGTGAGCAATGGTAATAAATGAACAATGTTTTCTTTCAAAAACCATGTAGGAATCGGGTCAAGTCGGGAGGATTTAGTAGCCGAAGACATAATGATTCTGGATACATTTGACTGAGAAAGCACCTGAAATTCTGCGAAAAGTGGAATATTTTGATTTTCAGTATCACTAAACTGAATGTTAACAGGTACAGTACATGCATCAAGTTCAGCTCTTATTCTCCTTATCTTGTTGACAAAAAACAAAGAGAATTGATGAGCTAATCTGGTTGCAGATTCGTATGGGAAGTTGATTCGACTTCTTGTTCAAAAGTGAATGAATGATCTGATATACCTCCTTGACAGAACACGAACCTAACTTTTCTTTCAAGAAATCTTCTTTAGCGGTATCAATGATTTGGCATACATTCCTATTAGCTTCTATGAACAATGTGCGATCTGAATCTAGTCGTGTTTTACGCCATTTACGTTCTGCTTTACGTCGGTGCTGGCGAGCAACAAGTACAGACTGATTAAACCAGGGTCTACGTCGCTTCAGAGGGCGGGACTTGGTTGAAGATGGTGCACAGGTATCGAGTACCTTAGTGACGCCAGAAACATACCAGTCAAAAAGAGACACATTATCTAAATCTTCTGGTTGAGATGAAACTAAGTCAAGTAAAGCATTACTGAATTGAGCTTTATCAATCTTGCGATAATTACGTAAGGAAGAAGTAACAGAGACTGGCTCTGATTTCTGATGAGCCAATAAAAAACGAATCATATAATGATCAGAAATACAAGTGTCGAATGTATGACACTGTAAGATAACTGAGTCATCTCTGGTAAAAACTAGATCTAAAGTATGACCAAGATTGTGTGTTGGACCTTGGACATGCTGAATGAGCCCAGCCGAAGAAATGGTGTTCCTCATGTGAAGCACATCATTTTTATTCATATCTTCCCAATGGACGTTGAAATCACCTAATAACACCAATTTTCCTGGACATAGTGATATCTCACATATGTATTCATCAAATTCCTTCAAGAAGTCAGAACTTGTGAATCTATTTGCTGAAGAAGGGGGTGGTCTATACACAATGAAAAAATGGATAGAGCTTGACAAATCGGTAATATGAGCGCATTCAAATGTGGCAAACTTGAAATCTATGTTCTTAATCTTTAATTTGAGCATACTTTTATACAGTACTCCAATCCCTCCTCCCCGTTTACTTGCGTCTCTTGGAGAGTTAATGAATGTATATCCTATAGGAGTGCACTCCCCTATTGATACATTATCCTGATTACTTAACCAGGTTTCTGTAATGCACATAACATCAATATTATATTCATTAACATATTCGGTAACATACGTAGTTTTATTTCTTACAGAATGTGCGTTCCACAAACAGACGTTGCAACGAGATCTTACAAGATTGTTATCGACACACGACACTGTTTGAAGATTGGTGTTGTTCCTTCCTCGCTTCTTTCGACTACAGCTGTTCGCAGAATCCATTTTATGCCCTCCTCTCTTACCTCTAAAACGTGTCTGGATACCAATTTCTTTGATCCGAAGCCATAAATTCTCATGGAGCATGCCCCTGTTCTTCGTTGTTTTGTGAGCAATGTTCGACAGTCCATTTGTAACCACCTCAGGACTGTAATGTTTCCATGCAGGGTTACACTGCAGAAGAAAATCTCTGTCATAAACAATTCGTCCATTAGTTCCATTGTTAGATGTACTCGCAGATAGCTTACGAGCAAAATGTTCTCCAGGAGCGTTTTCGGTTGTTGGTCCTGGGTTGGGGTTGACGTCGCCGGACTTCAATAACTGGAACTGGAATGTTGCCGTTGAATTCTGATAATATGGCTGGCGGTGTTTCAAGTACTTGCAATGAATCCAGGATACTGAAGTATGAAGATATCCATGTTCATGTACATGATTTGGCACAGCTGCAGTTGAGACTTGAGCAGTTAATAGAATGTTAAAGATGAACCAAAGTCTCAATAGCTCCATTGTAATGCTATAGGATCAATGACTTACTTGAACAATACAATAGCCTTTAAAGTTGAATGAACATGAATGGTGAGCACCAAGTACAGTATATGTGTAGGCAGTAGACATACAATACACAGCCTACATGTACAAAATGGCTTACATATACAGAGTAGTTCAAATCAAAACCAATGCAAAAAATCTTATATCAAAGATCACACCAATATTGGAAAAAAATGGTTCAAAAGTTGGCCGAATGAATCCATGCATATAACAAATTTGCATGATACAGCAATAAAACCAAAAGTACACAATATAATGGTGAAAAACACGTAAAATGTCAGAGCTTAAACTACCACATGTCAGCCACGCAGGGCGACATTTTACATATACATTATTGAGGTGCTCCATGCTTTATAACCTTGGTAAAGTATATTGCAACATCTGTGGTTGTATGAAAGTTGAATGAAATTGATTATCATAAATTGGTTATTTCTTGTCACTTCTTATAGGGCCACATGAACTTCACTTCATGAAGAGTCTGCGATCTCAATTCTCATCTATCTGTATTGTTGGAGTGGACCTTAGTGAATCCATGCTAAACACGTTTCAGGAGAGAGTAGCTGCGTTGGAACTCAATTGCGAGTCTTCTGTCTCATGCCAGTTGTTCAATGGTCCTTTCTCTGAGTTCTTTGCGGGAAGTGTCTTGTCGAAAAACAAGTACAATCTCATCTCTTCTATCCATTCACTATACCACCTTGGTGACTTTGAGACGACCTTCATCCAACTAGCATCCATGATGAAAGACAAGGGTTTCATCATTGTTGTTTGTGCAAAAGGTAAGTGGTAGTTGATCAGCTCATGACATCTACGAAGTTATCCTTACTTTAATGATATTAATAATAATGATAATAATGAATATTATCATTATCATCATCATCATTCTTATTATTATCATCATTATTATTATTATCAACATATTTTGTCTGAAAAGTTGTCAGATCTGACATCTTTTCTGAATTCTGATTGGCTGAGAAGCACCATTACTATGGTAACTGTCGGATAAAACAGCATTTGTCGGATAAAAAGTCCAACAAGTCCTTCACCCCCCCCCCCCCCCAGATTCCCTCTGAAAGATGGTGGGAATTCGACCAGGGGGATGCTTTACAGAGTTAAGAATGACCTAGAGTCACACTTAAATGACAACTCGTACACAATCTAAAACGCACAATCTTATTACTACTCAGTAGTGCTCGTCCTCTTGGCATGATCTGACCAATGCGGTCATTCCTTTTATATCGCACGCAACTAGGCATTTAAGTGCGACTCTAAGTCATACTTAAATCTTTGTGAAACACCCCCAGGTTCCTGAAACGGGGGTCTTTTCGAAACGAGGGGGTTTTCACACAGCGATGTAAGGGGATTCGAGAAAAAAAAAATGTATTGCCGAATGCCCTTCATGACTAGAACAACAAAGAAGTCTTTGTTGAAAATTTGGTGAATCAGCAGTCCCGGACTCTGGGAAAGCGACATAATTTATTTTTTCGTCAGCATCGAAACTTGGACGAAACTGCTGTTCTGTCTCACCAATTTTTCGGTAAAGACCTCCTATAGCTGTCCATTGTCATTTGCCGGGCATTTTCAATACATTTGCTGTGTTCTTGCATCCTCCGTTGGTCGCTGAGTGAGAAAAAACCACTTTTTAAACATGTTTTAAGGACTCAGATAAGGATCCTGAGTATAGTTGGAAGTATAACCTTGCATGTTCAAATCATTATAAAATTCGCAGTTGTTCGACGTGAGATTACACCATGGCATTTATCATGGAGATGTACTTCCAAGGTTTGTAAGAAAGCTCTTTGTATCGAGTTTCAATGAATGTTATAAACCTCATTAGAGGCCTTTTGACATGTCTTTCGTTGTCGTATACAGATAACCTTATATCCAAGACTTTCAACAAGTTCACGTGGCTGTCAAAAAACACGCAAACACTAGCAGGACTATCTTCCACGAATGTTCGAGAGTTCGCGCATAGTCAAGGCTATGACGTCACCACTGTAGATATACCGATTCAATGGGACATCACTGAAGTGTTTGAAGACCAGTCTGAATTTGGTAACAAACTCATCGATTTCTTCACCCAATTCGCATTTTTTCGGAAAACAGCGCCCTCTGAGCTGATGGATGAATTGGTTAATTTTTGGCGTTTAGTTTCGATTCTGGATGAAAATGGACGTATTCTAGCTTTATCCCACGAAGAAATTCTTCTGATCTCGAAATAAGATCTTTGGTGTGGTCCGGGAGGGACGTCGTTGGGTAGTTCTGCGGGTTGACAGACTGTCACGCCAAAATTATAAAAATGCTTGAAATAAAAATTATTTGTTGGTGTAGGCCTACGGCCAGATGGGATAATTCATTCTTGATTAAACAAAATTCAAGGACCCTTGAACCAATAACGGCCGTTATAGTGTCCAATTTTCAGCCATCCTTTGTCAGAAACATACTTAAACCCCCATTCCACAGAAAGCAAGACCTCTGAAAGACTGCTGTAAGACCATGAAACTTGCTTGATCTTTCAATGTTCTTTCAATGAACTTTCAAAGATCTCCGAGGTCTTTCACGATTCCTGATGGATCTTTCAATGGTCTTCGTGGTCCTCGTGAGTCCCAAAACTTTTTGAAAAGGTTCAAAACAGTGTGTCAGCGGTCTTACAGGAAAATTGTCTTTTGATGGTCTTTCAGCAGTCTCTCAGTGGTCTTTCAATGATCTTTCGGTAGTCTCTCAAGATTTTTGTGGAGATCACTGTAAGACTCATGAGAGATCATTGAAAGATCATTTAAAGATCATTGAAAGTCCAGGCAAAGTCCATTGAAAGAATTCTGAAAGATCACTTGTTGCATAAATTTAAAGATCTCTGAAAAACCATTGAAAGATCTCTATAAGACTAGTCTAAGACCAGTAAGACAAAAAATACCCATCGGTCTTTCAGAGATCTTTGAGAGGTCTTTCTGAGCCATTCCATAGAGATGACTAATTTCAGCGATCAGTCGATGTTTGAAGGCAGGTGGTATGTGCAATCGCGGAAGAGGTTTACGGTACACCATGTGTAAAGTGCTGGAATGACTGAGATAAGGCGAGAAAGTGGAGGTTTGAAAGTAGAATATTCTTTTCAAAATGAGTGTAGTCCTGAAATATTAGTCGGTGGCACACTCTCTCCGTACACCATAATATGAAAAACAAAATGAGAAGATGGAGAGTAAAATATGTTCAAACGTCTTCAGTTCTTTATTAAATCAAAGAGTATTAAAATCATCTCAGAGTCAATCACACTCGAATGTTGGATGGACCTAAGCGAGAGCTTACAGTGAGAACATGTTCACCAATCTCACTTCGGCCACTGCCAGCAGTCACGTGCGTTACAAATCCTATTCAGAGTTAATAGACGGGCCAATCAGAGATGGAAAATGCGACCGTTTAAACATCCTGCATCAAGACCCCAACCAATGATATACTCCCAAAACCACGCCCAGTGCATGACTTATCGGTCTCAAAATGGGGGGAACGTAATACCCTTAAAGGTCAAGTCCACCCCAGGAAAATGCTGACTTGAATAAATAGAGAGAAATCAAACTAGCATAGTGCAGAAAATTTCATCAAATTTGGATGTAAAATAAGAAAGTTATGACATTTTAAAGTTTTGCTTATTTTTCACAAAACCGTGATATGCACAACTAGGTGATTCAGTCGATGACGTCCATCACTCACTATTTCTTTAGTTTTTTATTGTTTGAATTATACAATATTTCATTTTTTAGATTTGACAATAAGGACCAACTTGACTGAACCATATAGTATTAAACAATGCTAATTCCACATGCTCAGAGAGGAATTAATCATTGTATCACTTGACAATGAGGAGAAAATTAGAATATTTCATATTTCATAATAAAATACAAAGAAATAGTGAGTGGATGACGTCACAGCCAGGATGTCCATATAACCATGATAACTGTTTTGTGAAATTAAGCAAAACTTTAAAATGTCATAACTTTCTTATTTTACATCCGATTTTGATTAAATTTTCAGTGTTATGCTTGTTGGATTTTTCTCTTTTTATTCAAATCAACTTTTTGTTGGGATGGACTTGTCCTTTAACCCTAATTCTCTCGGGGGCCATAATGGCCCCCCCCCCCCTCGACAATTTTCGCGATATATCTGCTGCGCAAATTTTTTTGACCCCGCCGCTCACTGACTTTTTACTTTCAAGTCTCGCGCAAATTTTGAGACCAAATTTGTGACGCCCGGGTACGCGGTTACGACATTACGCATCATTATGTAAGTGCATGTCAGACCCAAAATTGCTCATAAACTGATTAAACTTAATTAATTTTGCCTTGTTTATGATCAGAAATAAGTCTGGAACGATTTCCATCGAAAAAACAATAAAAAACACAAAGTAAAAAAACAAAAAAATACATAAGAAATTAAAAAAACAATAAAATACATAAGAAATCGGTCTTGGAACCAGAATTTTTTTCATTCACAGTTGTTAGGAAAGCTATAAAGAACATTTTCACCAAAAAATAGCATTCTAGGAGCTTAATTTAGTTAATCAGAGCAAAAAGTATGATTTCATGAATAAATTAGCATAATTAATTCATATAAAATAAAAATATATGAATTCAGTGAAATTTACCAATGCAACAGCGTAGATTACGTCATTCTCTACCATCATGCAAATTTTCGTTGTGATCGCGCAATCCGCGGCTGAGATCTTAAGGGGGGCATAATGCCCCCCCCCCCTCCCCCCGGAAATGACAAGAATCAAAATACCCCGGGAGATTTAGGGCTAAAGAATGTTTGCCCGGTATGGACACTTCTACATTGAATTCTTGAATGTATTAAGTACCAAATTGAAGTGCACATTACTTTGCCCAAGAAGGCCCGTTGCTATAAACAGGTGGTTGCGTAGCGAACTATTCGAGTTTCCACATGGATCTCTCCTATTCAATAAAGCCGAGAATGGACCCTATATACTGTTATGTAGTATGTATTTAACTTCCTGTTATCCTTTCAGTTATTCACCTTCACTTGTTTACAAACTCCCCCAATGTCATCTAAGAATTTCCAACCCCCCAATACCATTTAACCAGGGCCGTAGCTAGAAGCATTTTGTTGGGGGGGGGGGGTGTACCAGCTAAATTTGCCAACTAAATTTGGCGTGACAGCGCCAACGTGAGCACAGGGGGATTCTGATGGGGGATGTGCCCCCCTACAATAATCACATGCCAAAAGATTTAATTTGAATTTTTAGAATTAAATTAGTGGCATTTGGTGAATACTTTAAGGTAAATTATACAAAGATATACAAAGATATTTGCACTGTAAAAATAAACATTTCGAGATCAAAATAGAAAGGCTAGTGTGCCGTAGTTGCTAACTTGCAGTATAATAATATACCCTATGCATTAATAATATCAAAATCAAAGATTTGTTAATTTTTAATTGACCTTCTGTGCAAGATGTCTCAACTAAAATTTCAAGAGTGCTACTGATAACAGTGGCGTACCGTGGGTCGCGGCATTTGGGGGGACCAGCAAATTTTTTGAGTCATTAAGTGGGCGCGCGAAGCGCGCTCAATTACCATATACTGACCTCATAGAGACATTTTAAGGACTGTGCAATTAAACGGATATGTATCTTAGTGATCAAATAATGCGAGCGCGAAGCGCGAGCTGAAAATGATTGATATTCAGTCCTAAAAAGGGACATTATAAGCAAAGTTTTGTAATTATCATGATATGTACCTATCCACAAAACAAACAATGCGAGCGCGAAGCGCGAGCGGAAATTTTTTGTATAACTTGACCCTAAAAAGGGACATTGTAAGGACTATATCGGTCCACATCAGTGCGAACGTAAACACAGACTGGAAATGTTTTATATATTAAGGCCTTAAAAGGGGGCAATCACTTTAAGTATATAGTCATGAAAAAAGCATATCACTACATAAAACAATAATAACTTGTGTTTTTGCCAACTGCAAACTTGTAGACAAGTCTACAAGTTGTACACTTGTCTTCATGAATTTGCCAACTGCAGAGTTACCAGTTTTTTAAGTCTCAATTG
Source organism: Lytechinus pictus (assembly GCF_037042905.1). Taxonomy (NCBI): domain Eukaryota; kingdom Metazoa; phylum Echinodermata; class Echinoidea; order Temnopleuroida; family Toxopneustidae; genus Lytechinus; species Lytechinus pictus. The sequence continues at coordinate 2,596,093 of NC_087248.1, read as the reverse complement.
TGTTCTGTTCTTTTCAGTTCTGGGGCAGTACTTGTACATCACTTTGTCTTGCCTCTAATTTTACAAAACTAATGTATTTGTTAAATCGTCAATAATTGTGGTATAATTTGCAAACTCACAAGCTTGTTTATATTGGGGGAGGACCGGGGGCTTACTTCGTGCATTATTATAGCTCCATCTGTTTTGTCCTTTGTATTTTGCTGACTAGTAGAGCTCTAAGCCTGGCTACATGGACTTGGATTTGCCAACTGGTTGTCTTTACTCCATAAGTCGTAACCTTCTTCGAAGTTGATACCTCTATTTTTCTTTCCTTTTTTGTCTTTCTTTCTTTCTTTCTTTCTCTCTCTCTCTTTTTCTCTTCCTTTCTTTCCCTCTTTCTTTTTCTCCCCTATCCTCCATTTTGCCAACTGGTACATGATTTTGCCGACTGCCATAAATGTTGGGGGGGTGTCACACCCCCCCATACCCCCCCTCTAGCTACGGCCCTGCATTTAACTCCTAAACATTGACCATAAAAAGACCAACCCTCAGTGACGTCAGCTAGCATCAAGGAAGAAGTATGACTCACACTTCCAGCCCCAGTCACTTGCACAGAGTATCACCACAGACCACACCCCTTATACCAGAAAAAGTTTGATAGACAGTTACCTGTAGACCAATCAGAACAAGTTTACACCCCCACCTTAAGTTGTTACACCCCCAAAACTAATGACATAAATTAGACTTCTTGATTCTTAGAGAGAGATACAGAATAATACTAGACCCACACTCATCCAGATAGACTGACTGACTTCAAGACTTCGACGTCCATCAGATATTATCTGAACTTCACAATCTCAAATATTCTATATTCATCGTCTCTTGTTGTATCTGAATCCTCATGTACTTCGAACTGTAAACTCTAACTGATGACTAAATACCCAGTGATTTGAACTGTATAACTTTCTCCAAAGTTTCTTCATTACGCTTCCCTTCTAAATTATAATTACCGATCCCAACACGACAATACTCCATGAGCAGAGCAATCACAAACTCAACATCCCCAGGGACCTGTCTGTAATAGCACCCTCTGTATATTATTTGATTACTGATAAATAAGTTCATCCCCATTTCTCATTATTACTTCAATTCAAATATTTTACAAAAAATTGCGATTTGCTACACTAACTACATAAGTACAAGGTATATTCGAGGTACATGTATTTCTCGCCATGTGCGTTGTTTGTTTTTTATATTTCCTTGCCTTTAATTTTCAGAATTTCGGAATGATTTGAGCTATAAACATAAAATAAGACACATTGTTCACACTCTGTCCTTTGAAAAACAATCTCTAAAGCATTTTTTCCTGTTCTTTTTACAGGTTAGGTATTTATTCACAAATCAGTCCAGATTATACTTAATACGCACGAACGATTCTCTGCTTAAAATGCAATTGAAAAAAATCAATTGAATTATTAAATAAATTAAAAAATTTCAAAAATCAGAACAACTTAAGTTAAACCACGAGATAGCATGTCCCCTCTGGACCACCCCCTTCTCGTTACTGTATTATGAATTTACTATGAATTGTTATTACGACTCGAATCGACTCGTTTGATATGTGCATGATAATGTATTTTGTTTTATGTTTGTTTATGTAAATTATTCATTTTATGAATACATTTATGTTGCCCTGTATCATGCTCTTTTAGAACAGGTAACCTGGGCATATTCTTAAAACTGTTTCCCTTTTCTTATCAATAAAAGGTGATTTATTTTTTAAAGTGTTTTAACCATGGAGCTATGTTTTAGCTAGCTTTTGCTCGTTTTATGAAAGTAGATAATAGTAATTTTCATGGCTATTTTCCAGGGCTGTCACGATTTCAAGCTTTGCTTTTGTGACTATCCTGGCAACCATCTAATTTATTGCCTTGCGTAAAAGATAATACCACTTTAATTGTTTACTTATGTGATACATTTGATGATTTATATGAAAAAAATATTTGTTCATTATATTGATGTCAAATTTTAAATATTAAGTATAGTCCTATCCAGATTTTTGTTAATGAAAAATTTAGCAAAAGCAAATAAATGAAATGAATCATAACCATTTGCTTTTTATCTAGTACATGTATAACAAAACTAAGAGAGATAGCGGAGTTTTCTCAAAAGGGAACAAAGTGTTAATATCATCCTTATAGTTAAGGAAATCGTTGGAAGAGAGTGACAGAGAGGGAGATTTTACAGAAGAGAAATTAGAAAACAGATTTTACAGAAAGAAGTAACCAAATTATTCTGTAAATTATTAAAACAGGAAAGATTTAATACAATTTTTATAGAATTTTACAGAACAGGTCTGTTTTAAAAAGGGGGAAAACAGTTTTATTACAATAAATTTGTAAGGTTACATACACCAAATATCTATTTTCTGTAATTTTACACAAATGCATGTAATATTACACAGTGCAGTAAGATTACATGTGTTCTCGAGACTCTGCTGCAGGAATTTTTTTTTTTTAATAATTTAAGTAGAAATTTTCTAACAGTGTACAGGGATCTACCGGCTTGGGGATGGAACAAGACAAGTGCATAGGAGGAAGGGGAGGGATCGTTCCGATTTAAACTTTCGTGATTTTCGGAATATTCAGAGAAAATGAAAGGAATCCAAATATAATTGATAAAGCGGGGAATATAATTGAATTCATATAAAGAGATACAGGACTTATTTCAACTTCTTAAGGGCATACATAAGAAAATATTTCATTTACACATATTGTTGCAATAAAAAAAACATGAACAAAATGGGAGGTTGTCACAAGCAACTGATTTAAAGGGATGGCCCGGGCTGAAAAAAATATTTATATTCATTAGGTTGGCTGATGATGTCACATCTCCACTTTCCGTTTTCTTATGTTATTACTTAAAATCATAATTTTTCCATTATTTCATAGTTGTGTGAATAATATGTCTCCCTTATAATGAAATAAGTTGCAGCAATAAATATCTAACGCACTAACATCAGTTGTCAGTCCAATTTTCTAGTTCTTGGAGGAAAAAAAATTGAATAAACCTAATTTCATATAATAAAATACAAAAGAACAAGTGGAGATGTGACATTATCAGCCCACCTAATGAATATTCATGACAACTGTTTTTACAAAATATTGCTAAGCTTTAAAAATTCAATAACTTTGTTTATATTTGTTATCTGATTTTGATTAAATATTCGGCATTTTGCTCAGTGAATTCTACTCTATTTATTAAGCTATACATTCTTTCAGCCCGGACCATCCCTTAATAGTTATTTCACGACACAGAAGCAAAGTCACTATAGATGATTAATGTACATGATACTGGACATGATATGATATTATCAATATTGTATGTCGTTAAACACTTGCATTTTTTTAGATTATTGATGACACATGGATGATCAAATCAGGGGCGGATCCAGCTTTTTATAAAGGGGGGGTTGGGGTGGTATGCGAGGGAGCGTAGCGACCGAGTCCAAGCGAGCGGAGCGAGCGAGGGTGTGGGAGGGGGGTGTCCCCCCTCCCACAGTAGGGAAAAATTTTGAAAATCTGTGTGTGAAAATGGCGTTTTCTAAAATTACAAGTTTAAAAAAAAGATAAGATTTAAAAAAATGGTCCCCGGATTTTTTTTGGGGGGGGGTTGCAACCCCCCCCCCCAACCCCCCCTCTAGATCCGCTTCTGCAAATTATCAAGATTATTGTAGATATGAGTGTTGTTATACACCAGGCAACACTGGCCTTAGTATATTGCTTAGTGCGATGCTTTTCATTTGTTATCCCTGCATGGTCTTTGACCTCGGCTGATACCATTCAGTGCACCTACTATCATGACCATGCCCATTTCAAATTCATTGTAGGTCAACGGAGTTTCCGCGTGTCCTCAAACGACCATGACCGCCTTGACCGGAAATAAAGTATAACAAACAACGCATATGAAATAGTGTAACAGGCTACAAATTCACCACTGACATTGAAGTTCTTCAATTTTTACTACTAAGATCCAGGAGCGCCTTGACCAGTCACTCAATTTGCTTCGGCCTTATGCCTGTATTTTCAGTTCAGGTGGGAAGAAATGTCTGCTGATATCTATAGCATTAAACCTCTGACAGAGGATCCGAAGCGATATGAAGACGTATACTACAATGTTTTCTACAAGATCGCCCAAAAGGATGTTGTTTTAGAAAAGGTGAATCAATATTTTGATAACAAAGTGATAAAGATGCTCACTGATGTATTTGGCTGCGATGAAGAATTCAGTCTACTAGGGGTTGGAGTCGGCGAGGGTATGACATTATTTTCATTATTTAATTATCATATTATTCATTCTATCGACGAGAACATGATATGTACATGGAGAAAAATACGCTGACCTTATATCATGAGTTCATTATCATAAAAATTGGCCCGGGAATCTATATATATAAATGCTGTTTCTAATCATGCCGGGGTTATAAATAGGGTCATATAAGATGTATAAAAGAAATGGACAAAAGGTATATGGTCTGTTTATAATATCTGGTCGTGTATTCATAAGTATAGGCCTAAGTAGATATATATATAAGTAATGAAATAAGTGGAGAACATATAAAAAATTGTGCAAAATTAGGATGAAAACATGAATGGGAACGATTTTTTTACACGGGGTATTGAACTGCTAGATTTGACGAGCAAAAAAGGGAGTTTCACATAAAAATGAAGGGCATTATGGTCCCGAGAAATTTGGCAAGCAAAAAAAAAGGTTTCACCCAAAAAAGGTCATTATTGGTCCCAAGGGGTTTCTATACAAAATGTAGGTCATTTTGGTTACATTTCTCCATTTTGTCACACCTACTAGAATTCCCGGTGGTGCTGCCTATGGAGAAAAATACGTGCAGCACCCCCCCCCCCCCCAGAAAATCTTGGGAGTACTTCAGCATCCCCGCTACCCACAGGGCCATGGGATCATTAGGTATCAAGGCTTCTTGATAGAGGGAGGGAGACAGACAGAAATCCTTCATTAACATGGACCCCATCACCGTCATTGTGTTTTTTAATCGCGTTTTTCGGACTTTTTTTCAGCTCGTTCGCTTTATTCACTTACACACTCACCGCTCGTAATAGAGTTTGTACAATGAAATTTGGTGCTCCACCCCACAAACAGCCATCGCAGCCACTTCTCATTCTCAGATTGTCTGTTGCTGTAGCCATGGTAACCATGATGACTTGGTTATGATTTATTGCAAATAGGAAAACCTTATATCAACATGGAAAATTTTACATAACCAGATGCATTTTTACCTCAAAACCTGGTTCGATTTGAATGTGACCACCGGTGTTGTACACCTCCCTAACTTCATATATTTGAATGGGCATTTTAGTCTCAAATTAACTACATTATCCTTTTGTTTTGTTATTTTTTTGTTCTACAGGTCCTCACGAATTTCATTTTCTGAAGAGTCTGCAATCCTACTATTCATCAATATGCAATGTTGCTGTGGATCCCAATGAAGGCATGTTACAAACGTTTAAAGATAGAATTTCTTCTTTAAATTCAAATGGGAAAGGCTCTGTCTCCTATCATGAGTTCAGTGGTCCATTATCTGAGTTTGTTGCTGGGTGTCCATTGGCGAAGAAAAAGTACAATCTTATCACATCCATACATTCACTCTACTACACAGGTGACTTTGAAACGACCTTCACCCAGATGACATCCATGATGAAAGACAATGGTTTTATCATCATCGTATGTAAGAACGGTAAGTAATAACAAGGCATGGGGAACTTTGTTAATACTTGTGATTTTCCAGATGAAAAATGCAAATCGGTCCGAGATTGGAAAACTACATCCCTCGATTCCCTTCTTCCTTTATTCCCTCCCTCTTACTTTTCGTGTATTTCTTTCTGTTTGAAATATATGCCTCCGGAGATTTCATTGGGGGCAACAATAGTGGGGGTCGCCCCCACCGACATTCCACCTGTCATGAAAATGTGCAGGAGTGTGTGGTTCTAGGAGACAATTCGAGAAGGACAGATTGGATTGGAGGGTTATCCGGGCTTCAGAACACTAGACAAAGGCAAGATAGCGAGTAACAGGACGGGAGTACAGCCCAAATTGTTTTTTTTTTCTTCAACTGAATCATTAGGAATTGGGGAGTTTGGGCGTTCAAAAGAGATACATTAGGCCATTCTAGTTGTCTTCCACCACACCGTCACACCAGTCCTGATCCCATTCTGAGAAACAATTGACATAAATTAGAGTATTTGAGAAAAGGAGCAAGGAAGAATGATAATATAATTTTTAACATGGATAATTCCGTTGCTGATTCTCTTTTTTCTCAAATATTACAGATAGCCTCAATACCAAAACATTCCACAAGTTACCGTGGCTGTCAGAGAGCACACAATCAAACGAACGACTGTCGTCAAAGACTGTAAGAGAGTTTGCTGAAAGTCAAGGTTATAACGTCACCACTGTCGACATATCCGTCCAATGGGACATCACTGAGCTATTCAAAGACCAGTCAGAATTTGGAGACAAACTCCTGGACTTCTGCACCCAGGCAGCATACTTTCGACAAACAGCGCCCGCTACGATACTAGATGACCTGATTGCTTTTTGGCGTTCAATTTCGACCCAGGATGACCATGGACGTGTTTTCGCCCCTGCCCATGATGAAATACTTCTTGTCTCAAAATAAGTCACCAACGCTGATTTCTTTTATCTTTAAGACTATATACGACCAAGATTAATTTCTATTTAACATCTTTGAATTTTGGGTGACATAAATATAGTCCACAACTACCCTGGTGAGTGGTGACCGTAGATGTACCTCTCAATAGGTGCCCAAGCCTTCCGAGAAAATTCCGAAGCCCACTGGACAAAGTTACTAAAATAATTTAATTCGGTCTAGATCTTCAATTTCAGTCTATCACAATCACGCATATCGTGCTTGTGTTGCACATAATTATTTGGAAGTCTGTCTTTCAGCATGTTCAGGCAACAGACAAAAAAAGCTGATTATACTTGTCTTGGTATGATTACAGCTCCTCTAATATAAAAGCCATATCACTCAATAGTCTTATCTTATTCTTTATGGTCAACTTGGAGTAAGTTTGGAGCAGTATGGTTGAATCTGTTAAGTTACAGGCAAGCTTCTATACGTAAATATTATTATATGAAATATCGTGACCGCCTGAATGCAAATTTTACAAGTTTTTGGTGGAACTGTCACCTACATTATGATATTGATGTTTTACCTATGCCGCTGAGTATTTTCACCAATTACTGGAATTGATGATATTTTCCGGTAATAATATTAACAGGGAAGAGATTAAATAATGATTATGATGAATCTGATATAACTTGCATACTTACGTTTCCTGCGACATTTTATTAAAGTGCAACTGTTTGCCAAAGAATCGCTTTTCGATATGGCAAAGATAATCATCTTCATACTATTGTTGATCGTAATAATCTTATCTTACGAAGAATCGATTTGAAAATCGTACTTGGATTGCTCTATTCAAGTAGCCAGGAATTATAGTTCATGAAATACCACACAAGGACAAGATGAGAGGAACATTATTTTGGCATCGTTTTAGAGAAGATTAACTCATTGACCAGATTGATATGACAGTTCGACTATAGAGTTAGACGGCCTAAATAATTTTGTCAGTGTAGTACTCATTATTCACATGGGTATCAATCCATTTTTTCTCCCGCATTATTATAAAAACCCAGATTCATTTTGTAGTTTAACCCTTTTTTGTTCTTTTCAAATTTGTCGGGACCAATGAACCAATTTTACCTCCATTTGTTTGTAGTGAAAACCTTTTAAATCGTTCCCATGGCCCTGGGGCGTGCCCCCCCCCCCTGAATTTACGGTCGGTGTATACCATCCCTCCCCCTCATATTGATGTATATGTTGCTTATAGATATTTTTTTTTAATGAATATAACCATTAATTTAATATTGAAATTATCACTTTCAGCGAGTCGGCTTTTCGTCAGCGTATTTTCCCTTTTCCAATAATACGCAATCAAAGAGATTCAATCGAAGTGTTAGCGCCACCTACATGTCGAAAAAGGTCAATGTTTTCATACCGTTCTCGCTCGCACCCTTTCCAATTATTACACGAAAAAAAATCTTCATATAAACTTCACATTAATCTTAATGTTGTCATACATCCAGTAAAATAATAAAAGCAAATGAGATTCATATTTGTTTTATTCAACTTTACAAATTTGCTGCATCATTTGTTTCTGCAAGATTCTTTTTCTTGAGAAATCCAAGTCATGACAAGCTCTGTTTTATTAATATGGAGGGATTCTCTTTTTAGATACTAGTATATTACGTCAGTCATACACCTCTACCTCATCTTGATGAAAAGGAAAGAGTAAAAAGATTATTATCTTTTTTTATTACGCATGCTAATTTGAGATATTTTTGTTTAAATGGGTGGATGTCTTATGTCTCTTGCTATGATTTGGAAAATGAATCTGAACTTGAACCCGGACTTGAACTAGAACTTGTCCGTGTTCGGAATTGGTGAGATACATCAACTCTCCCTCTTTATATACACGCTCTATATGTATCTCTCTCTCTCTCTCTCTCTCTCTCTCTCTCTCTCTCTCTGTATCTCCTCATTTTCATTCCATCTCTATACCTATGTATACAGGATTGTACAAATATTTATTCTGAGTCGGAGATGAATTTATATTTCTTCTTCACCAGAATGAAAGATCCTAGGGTCTCGCCAGATTTTTCTGCATGTCATTTTTTTACTAAAAGAAATAACGTGCAGGTCTATTTGCAGGTCGATAAAGTCTTCTTGTTTTTGCCGTTGCTGCCTGCTATTATTATGAGATGCAATTATGCCTATATGCTTTGAAACTATTAAGTTGATTTGATTCCAATCCCTGTCTGTCGAGGATATACTTCCAAGACATTACTCGAAAAAAATGATTTGGCTTGATTTAATGACATTTTTGTGTTTTCAAATAGGGACGAAATTTGCATTTACATATTTAATGATAATAATTATTATTACATCAACATTATCTATGAAGCAAAATGCTTGAAAATATAAATAACAGCAGATCAAGCAGACAAGTTGAATAAGGACGATGATGTTTTTGAAGACGATGACGACGATGATGGTGACAATGATGATTCTTATGATAATAAGAGGATGATGATGATGAAGATGATGATGATGGTGGTGGTGGTGATGATGATGATGATGATGATGATGATGAGGATGATGGTGATGGTGATGGTGATGGTGATGATGATGATGATGATGATGGTGATGATGATGTTGATGATGGTGGTGATGATGATGATGATGATGATGATGATGGTGGTGATGATGATGATGATGATGATGATGATAGTAATGGTGATGGGGATGATGATGGTAATGATGATGATGATGATGATGATGATGGTGATGATGATGATGATGATGATGATGGTGGTGATGATGATGATGATGTTGATGATGGTGATGATGATGATGATGATGATGATGATGATGATGGTGATGATGATGATGATGATGATGATGAGGAGGAGGATGATGATGATGACGATGATGATGACGAAGTTATTGAAAAGACGACGATGATGATTGTGATGACGATGGCGATGTTTTGATTGAACGAAAAATTGTTTAGCGACGCCTTGCAACTGAGATATCAACAAGAAATTTGATAAGCCATAAACTAGACAAAGGGGACATAATGTTTTATTTAGGGGAGAGTTAGGCCTGGACCAAGGCGTATCATGGAATTATGGGTAAATATTGTTTGACAAGAATAAAATGAAGTTCCAGATAGCGTGATAATAGATGGTGTATACTATTGTCCGATCAACTTGCTGTTCTGTTGTATCCTTTTATTTTCAACCCCTTTTCTATTCAATTTAATACATTTTTAAGTGTTACACGAACCCCAATCAGTGTTCATCTTCGGTCAAACATTAATCTTTTTAGGAGAAAATTAAAGAGGAGCAATTATTTGCCAACACTACAGCGGTGTGCCATAATGTACCCCTGTACTCAGGCGTTGTTTACTTCGTCAGTCTTTGGCTTCCTAACTTTATGGTAGTCTATTTGACCATGTAGCCAAGCCGTCTGGATGGCAAAGTCCGGTACAATTTGTATAAGATCATTCAGTTGTTAGAGAGGGGAGAAGAGGGGTAAAGTCTGAGTCGAGGAGATTACAATATGCCCCAAAAGTTGTAACGTGGTAGGATCACCAGTGGGAATGTTGTAAAATACGACAACTCAGAAACTAGACACGGAGAAAATGTGAATATGGAGAGGTCTTCCATAATGGAAAATGAAGTAGCGAGAAAATTATTCTATATTCCGTCTCAGAGTATTCCGCGTGTCTGAATACTTATATGATTGTTACCGTTTGAAGTATATATCATAAACTCGTCTATCCAGAAAGCGAGCCAGGCACGCGTATGCTCGATCTAGCGCTCGCCTGAGCCTAGTCGTTTATGTCAGACCTTGTACCACCACGGACTTACAACGATGTAACTAAGACCCCGAGTTCTCGGGGTACCTGGTCATTGGTTTATTTTCAATTGGTCTTATGCCAATTCGTCCAATTACCAACTCGCATGCTTGATTTGCATGACTGATTGTACATTGTAGTCAATGCAATCAATCATAAGCAACATTCAAATTCAATTCAAATTCAAATTTATTTATTTCACTTCCATCAAACAAAAACAAACATGTTCTACGATGATTGCTGATCTTTGTATTACGGGACTCGGTTTGTTTGACTCCTCTTTCTGAATTGAAAAGAAATGCTAATATGTCTTCGTAAGTAATACACAACACCAACATCATCTTTTCAATCTTTATGAAACGTTGATTTGTAATAATTATCTTTAACACTGGCGTATAGATGGGGAGTGTGGGTCAATGGGGAACTTTACCCCCAACATTTCCACAACCAAGATTTTAAAAAGGAGAAAAGCCGATGAAATATGATATCGTTTTGATAAAGTATGATACTGATGTAATAAGTGGTCATTTTCTGAATTTTATGTTTAAAAAAAAAACAATCAAAAATTCTTTTTTTTTTTTTCTAGTCAAAACTTTTGCTCACTCGCAAATTTTTACAGAAATTTTGCCCCATACGCCATGTTCGGCCTCTCATATGTAACTCAGCGTGAGCTCAAGTCAATGTCTAAATAGCTCCATGATTCCTGATTTGTTACCCAGAATGCAATATGTTATCTTGCAGTCTTATGTTTTCTCTTCTCTCTTTAATAGCCATACCACCATTTAACCACCAAGAAATAACATGTTGCAGTCATTCCTGTTCTTTTATTATTCTTTGATTTTTCGATGATTAAAAAGGCGTATTCATCAAGACTATGCTGAAATCATCTTAGGCCTATGTGTGTTGTGTTGTATTATACTGAAATCGTGGGCGCCCGGAGGCTGAAAGGAAAGAAAGAAAGAAAGAAAGAAAGAAAGAGGGAGAGAAAGAAAGAAAAAATAAGCAGCATGTTCGTATAAAACAAAAAAAAAAGATATTTTACTGCCACTGTGAGGTAATAAGATTAAGCCACTAGAATACTGCTTTTAATTAATTGTTCCTTTCTCGACCTCCAGAAACACCCCAGTCCCAATATACCCCCCCCTTTCTCTCCCCCCCCCCCCTCTCTCTCTCCCCCCCCCCCCCTCTCTCTGCCTAAACTTTCAAGAAGCTATTACATAGTTTGTAAACACAGACTAGTGTATCATTGTGTGCTTTACAGCGTCAGCCATGATAACTAGTATCGATCTCCTGGGAGTTTAAAAGCGACAGAGGGGAGAGAGAAAAAAAGAGAACTCAGCGAGCCTCGTCAGCCGCTCACACTGATCGGCAAGCAGTAGATGTAGAGAAAATATTGAAAGGCTGCGAGAGAGGATAAAGAAAGAAAAACGACAAAAAGGTGGCTCTTTTGATTATTCTGCCAAGCGCGTAGGCACACGCCGTCACACAAAGGGGGGATTTGAAGGAGGGGTGGCTAAGCGGTGGAACTCACTCGTTCTTGATCAGAAGGCGAAGCTCACAGCCAGCAGAAGCACACAGCGAATAATTTCCGCTTGGAGAGCCGACTTGAGTTTTTATTCAGAAGACTGAGCAAACCACACCACGATCTTTAGGGTCTTTGTGGATTGGAGAGGTCTTTGTGGGTTGTATGTTACATGTCACGAGAGCGCAAGCAGGTTGTATGGATATACATCCATCTGGTCATCTCAGGAATTTGTGGATTATTTCATAGCTACGACGACGAGATATATAGAAGACCATCTTCAGGAAATCACTTCATTTTCCGAACTTAATGTTTTGATTGACCAATAAATTATATCTAGATGAAGGGAGCAACGTTTTAAAGAAGCCTGACAGATGAGTCTTACGATTTAACTTGAAATACTTTTCATCTGATATTCGACTGCACTCTGGATTGTTCAGGTTTCTTGAAGTTTTGTTCGTCACTTGGAGAATTAACCGATCATCAATTATCGTTCATTGATCGTTTTTACTAAAAGTGGTTAACAGTAAATTTGTGGATTGTCAGATTACCATGGCAACCTACGAAAGACATCTGAGTAGCAGGAGACTCAGGTAAGAATGCAATCAGTTTTACTCTAGATGATTAACTTTTGTCATTTTACTCAATGTCAATGTGTGATATATTATATGACCAGATGACTGTCATGTTGTATACACATCTAGTCGAGTATAATCTTTTATTCCCCAAGAGACATCATTGTCGCAGTGATCTCAAGAGTTTTTTCGTTTAATGTCATTTTTTTCACCTCTACATGTTTCAAGAGAGTAATCATTGTTTTTTTTTTAGACCTATATGTATCTGATTTTAATATATGTATCGAAATGGTGACAAATCTGAAATTAGAAGAGTTAATAAAGTAGGCAGCCAAAGTGAATTGATGAATGTGTGAATGAATGAGAATGATTGATTTTGTAAATGAATGAATGGACTATGGACTATAATTAACATGATTAACTAATGAATGAATGAATGATTTATTTAATCAATTAATAAATGAATGGATTTTGATTTGATTTGATATGAATTTATTTTTTTCACTCTTGATGGGTGGATTGATGGAGTAAATAACTGATTGAAGAATGAATGACTGAAAGAAAGAAAGAAAGAAAGAAAGAAAGAAAGAAAGAAAGAAAGAAAGAAAGAAAGAAAGAAAGAAAGAAAGAAAGAAAGAAAGAAAGAAAGAAAGAAAGAAAGAAAGAAAGAAAGAAAGAAAGAAAGAAAGAAAGAAAGAAAGAAAGAAAGAAAGAAAGAAAGAAAGAAAGAAAGAAAGAAAGAAAGAAAGAAAGAAAGAAAGAAAGAAAGAAAGAAAGAATGAATGGATGAAAGAATGAAGGAAAGACGGATGGATGAAAATATTCGCTACTAGATCAATTATTAGTCGTACTTTGCGCTTCGGTGATCCTGAAATTAGCATTTGAATCGCAGTAAGGTTCTGCAGAAACTGACAAAGAGTAATTGTCAGTGTGCATTAGTGAACCACCTGCGTTCATAGGAATAACTCTTCAAAGTCATGGTGTGTGTGTTTGCATGTATGAAAACCCTTTCAATATTTTGTCCTTCAGACCGTTTTAGGTTGATTAACTTCGTTATTATGAGTATATCTTGGTCCTTTTTTATTCCATTTCCATGCATCTCCCGCGCGCTTCTCCCAATCTCATAGCCACGCACTCACTCTTTATTAACATGATAAAGGGTCCAGAGAAGACTCAATTTAAAGATAAATTTCATTTTTGAAACATCTCACTGGTGATAGGCAAGCGCGACAGAATAGCTGGGCAGCAAAACTTTCATATGTATGTGAATTTCTTGTGAAATGTGATTCAAGGTTATCATGTCATTTGGACAATGATCATGATCAGGAATGTTCTACTTTCATTGTGTGCCAATATAATTGTATATCATTCAAATCGACGTGTCATTGATAACAATTGTTTTATTTTACTTGCATCGCCCATGTATCGTGCAGCAGAGCCATACCACCCCCCCAAAAAAAAAATGTACAATGGTCTGTTCTTTTTATGCAATATCATATCGTATATTCTCATCATGTAACCATTAAATTTTATATCAAACCCATTAGGGGAAGACAAAGAAAGAAAGAAAGAAAAAGAATGGTTCCGATCAAGCCGTCCTAAACCACCAACCGGGTCCAAGTCCCACCAGTAACTTCCCATTGCGTGCAATGTCCAGACTTCTTCCGTTTTTTCCTCCCTAATTTTTCAAACAAAAGATGCAAACAAACGGTAAATTGCCAATTCGTCTACCGGTACTGCAAATTGTCGTCTCACCACATGGTCTACTTTCATTAAGTCTAATGCCATTCCGTTCATCAACATTTCGTCTAACAACCATTTGGTTCAATAACCATTTGGTCCAATCATCACTTCGTCTAATCACTAGTCGTCTATGCCCATTTTGTCTCATAACTAGTTGGTCTATAATATTCGTTTTATTTTCCCATCATTTTGCCCAATTAACACTTAGCCTCTATAGTCTAATTAGACTAAATGGTATATGGACTAAATTGCTATTTGGCCAACTGGTTATTAGACGAAATGGTGAGTGGACGAAATGGCAATTAGACCATGTGGATATTGGATGAACTAATCGTAGACCAAATGATAATAGACGAGTAGGGAATTGGATAAATTGGCATTGGACTAAATGAAAATAAACCAATCAAAGTGATCATCTAACTCCCATCATGTCCATATTGATCTATTGTTTGGCTCAATCCGATCCTACTCGTTTTGTTGCTGAATGGCATGCTTCTCCTTCTGCGATGAGTTCTTGCCACAGTTGAAACTACGTTCCTACAATCATTATTTAATTAATATCGTAATTATATAGGCCTAATTATGTTGTTAATTCTCTTGAGGTTTTCTTCACACTGTCTGACGACCAATGCTCATGTTTAACAAGGCTTTCTTCGGGGGCTTTTTACTTGTGATTCGATTTTATAAATGAGTGGATCAAATAAATGCACACAACGTACACTGATTTTTACCTCCATGATAGTTTCGATTCGATTAGTATTGACATGCATGTATTTTATCATCCTCGTTTCTTTGAGTATATATGCTTTGAGAGATACAAAAATAATATGGATTGAGTTGCGTTGGGTGTTTCTTGAGGGGATCCCACGGTATCCCCCACCACTAATAAATCACATTCAACTCTTGCTGCTATAACAATTAAACATGATGTTGCTATAATGGGTATTATATTTTATAATCCTATACCCGCAATAAATCGTGTTTTGATTGTCAAGTACCCGTATCCTGCTATCTCTGTCTATGCCCGTGTACATCATTCTCATTCCCACGCACACTTACTCTTATTGTATCTTATTTCAAACAATGATCTTCATACTCAGTCAGTATGGAGGTAGAACAAGATGAGAAAGTTTCAAACTTGATTTCATGATTCCACAAGATGTCTTGAATGGGAATTTATTTAAAAAATGATAATAATAATCATAATAATAATAAAAATCAATTAAAAACTATTTTAAAAATGGATGGCGTCATATTCTGCTCTACAGGCAAAAGGTCTGATTGATATAACATAACAAGTTTTCTCAATTAGGATAATTCCAGTTTGTCAACAATGTGATATGCCTTGTAGCGTAAAGTGCTACCCCAACCCTTTCCCCCTGTTGTATAAAAGCGGATTATTACTAGTATTATTAGTTGTATTCCCACCCTTCCTAAATATGGCCCCATTATGAATCCCCATCGAGATGTGAGTAGACATCAATCGAAAATCATATAATTTTCCTCACTTCATTTCATTTTATGTAATATTGATAATCGTGATTGCGATGAAATTAATTCCGTCTTGATACGCGTCGCTTGCACACTGTGAGCCCTCAGGTGAGCTTCACTTTCAGCCGAAGGGGAGGGACCGAGGGGGGGGGGGGGGGTGTCGGGTATTGCCAAATGCATGACTAAAAACACAACCTCGTTCATGTATGAACTGATTACACTTTACTACGATGCATTAACCTAGGAGATCCTTGATTTGACAATGGAGTTGATTTTCTTTTACGATATTCGGCTTAAAATAACCCGAAGATGTGATTAAAATAATGAGTGAAATTATAAACTCATTAGACCTATACCATTACCATAAAGAAATAATTACTAGTTTTATATGATTGTTTAAATTAAGGTGTTACCACTATGTGTCACTCATTTCGAATTAGTCCGTTGATTTTGCCGGGTGATAGTATTGAAGCATAAATTAGTAATACATCTCTATGTACAGTTGCGTTGATTTCTGTATGGTGAGCAGGAAGGTAAAATAAGAAATGTAAATATTCTTTGATTACGTCACCTAGTCTCACGTTTCTCCCACGGATCAACCCTTACATCTACCTGATTATTATGAAGTGTGAACGTAAATCCCACGCTCATCCTCTGATAAGTACAGTATGACGAACATCAAGTACGATTAGAGGTAAATAACGTCAAAAAATGAATACAGATGCTCGAGTGTTTATTGAGATCGTCTGGTATGACCACTTCCCTTTCGTATTTTCACTACTTCTTACGGTTGTTGCCATGACAACAGTGATCGGTTACCCTATTATAGGCGATTGACTATCACCAGGTTAGCTACTTCATCGTGTTAAAGTAGAATTATTCTGTCATGCTTTTCAGATGGTTACTTGATTACAGAAATTGTAACGAGATACAGTAATAAGAATTCAAAAGTATTTTTTTTTTGTATATGACGTAGGATTTCGGGTTGAATTTCCTTGATTCGATTTAGAGTGCATGTAAGAAATGAAGTTGAAGAACCTTTTCTACCACGCTGCCTGTAGCCATGGGCGGTTCCATGATATTTTTATTGGGGGTAGACAACCTATATGACATAATTTTTTTAATCGATATAATGGAGTTTATACGATTCAGACCTTCCTTCTTCTTTCCTTTTTTTTCTTTCCCCCCTTTTCACAACTTTGAAAATCAACTTGCGTTGTGACATCGCCCCTATCTTTAGCATCATTTGGAATAATTCAGTCGAACTTGATATTGATGAATTGAATATGTAATGTTACAAATGGGAGGTAACAAAGTTCGAGAATCAATCAATAGGGAAGCAAGATTGAAAAAGTTCGTGTATATGAAAGGCGTTCAGGGGAAATATATAGGAAACCGTATAGGTTATAGTATATAACCTGTTAGACTATATTCAGTGTCTGAAGTCGGATTATTCATGACACGATGTCCGGTTATTTCAGTAAATTAATTTGGTTCTTCCTCTTGTAATTACATATCGCAAGTGGTGTAATAATCAAATTCCATACGCGGTCACGAGCGGGGTATAGCGCCGATGGTTATTGGTTGTCAATGCAAATTTTGTATGTATAATTTGCAGGCTGTTTTGTTTTGTTTCTTTTTATTTAACTTGTTTTATTTTATTTTTGCCAGCCAATTGGTTTATTAGTATCACATTCAGGGTAAGAGCTGACAATGATAAGAATATTATTTACTTCTAAATACCCTCAGAATTCTATCATAGCTATGAAAGCACAGTGGTTCAGTCGCTTCAGTCTTCAATGAAACAAATTATTGTTTGTTTGTTTGTTTTTTGCATTTTTTAGCGTTATCGTGAGTCAATGAATGCCTGAAGGTCTGGGGCCTTTTACCTATTTGTTGCTAAGATGGTGTAAAACATTAAAAAGAAAATGCTCTCACTGTCTCACATATTTACCATGCATCATTGACAGGATTGAGATAGAAGGGGAAGGGGGTAAATTGTCGCGTTGCCATGATAACATTAATATCTATTTATCTTTTTGTTGTATTTTTTAATAAAAAGATAACTACACACCTTCTTGAAACCATTATGGTATATAAACCATACTCAAACTACAGAACGTGCCACTGGCATGGAATTTCCCTTTTAAACCTCATCGCTCCTACTGTCAAATCTGATTAATCATTAATTAGATTTTCGCCCTGCATGAAAATCAAACTTGATCTGATACCACGGTGCTAACAAGAAGCGCATCGTGTATGAAGGGAAAGAAATTAATTTACCAGATAGGGGGCTGCTAGTAATTATGTCAATAAACTTCCCATGTATATAGATAGTACACGATGGGTGTTGAAAAGGCCTTCTTACACCAGGGAAGTATAGGAGTTCCCTGCTAACACTACACTGTAAATCATATGGTGTTTAAACGATTTCCAGTCGGTGTTCGTAGAGGATCGCACCGTCGGGTGTTAAAAATACACCGTTGGGTTCGAATATAACACAAATAGTCAACTTGACACCCCAACTATATAACATCATGACAATGGTTTCAAATGCTTGGTGCTGTCCTCTCACAATACCTACAGGTGTATTATAC
The DNA here is from genome assembly GCF_037042905.1 of Lytechinus pictus. Classification (NCBI taxonomy): domain Eukaryota; kingdom Metazoa; phylum Echinodermata; class Echinoidea; order Temnopleuroida; family Toxopneustidae; genus Lytechinus; species Lytechinus pictus. Next base: position 2,577,648 of record NC_087248.1, on the reverse strand, counting down.
AGTGTACCACCACCGACTTTGCAATATAACGACTGTCTGATACGCTTAATGAACAAATTGCATAATTTTCTAGTTAGGTATTCATGAGCATACATTAGGAAATGAAGAAATGGTATGTAAAAAGTGAGAAGCTGAGGCTGATCAAGTCTATACTATGAGAGAAACGACGCATTTCATTAAGCCTAAATCAAAATGACCATCTGTTATTCATGCACTTACTGTTGTAATCAAATTTATCATAATCCCTTCTCACTGCTATTTCTTGTTTTTTCAGGAATGCTTTCAGTTCTACCAGTAACCATGGCAACCTAACTAAGGAGATACAAACCAAATGTGAATCAAGACGAACGTCAGGACGAAACAACAGAAAGGCAAAGGTATACAAAATAATCAAATCTATAATTGTTTGTGTAATCATCTCAGTTGATAAATGGATTAAACGAAATTTTCATGAACACACTCGCTTTTTTAAGAATCCCAAAATGCATGCTGAGAATGAATTAATACCCCCCGCGCCATATTAAATACCGCTGGTAATAAATTAATTATTATCTGAATTGAGACAAAACCTTGGATTAAATATGTTTGCTGTCCAAAATAAAGGTTCAACATTAATGTGTTAAATATAGCGCTCTTCACAATGACTGTATCCTAGCGCTTTACAAATGAGCAAAATTAAAATTTTAAAAGTCGAAAAAATACATAAATAACAAGTAAATTAGCTATTTAAAAGAAATGTCTTTAATGACCGCTGAAATGAAAATACTCCAAGGTCGATTTTTTGTTTTTTTGTTTTTTTTGTTCTATGCGACTTTATGTCTATCCAAAATAAACCATATTCACAGAATCAATCGTCAAAAAGGAGAAACATATAAATATTTTTCGTCGAGTATTTCAACTTTAGACCCTTGATGATTTAAGAATTTCCTCATTTAGATTTTAAGAAAATTCGTTTATTTGGAAGGGGTTCGCTTCATGAATAATACGCTTTTGAGCTGAATACTCATAGTGTTATTACTGAAATCCAGAACTCCAGGTCTGCGTGTAACGTGAGATTACAGGTGATACTGTGCAAATTATTACAGGTGCCAACTCAACAAGTAAATGGGGGTTGTGTGTAGCTTCTTTGCATTGGAATTCTGTCAGAGAAATTGAACGTTGCTCAATGTTCATCATCCCTAAAACCTAAAGGCCTGAATGAACATAATATTGAGGTCAAAGTAGGCATATTTTTTTGTAATAATTAGTTGGCATATCCCATCTGATAATGATAGCCAGTTATGAGAATGTGACATTTTTCTAAAATAGATGCAGCGGGCTATTCTAATATTACTTTGTATCCTTCTGCTCAGTATATATACATGTAATTGTGCACAATTATTATTAAGTTATGTAATGATGATCATTTCTGTTGAATAACATTTTTTTACCCAATAGCTTTTATGTATTCTTTCCATTATTTTTTTTATTAATTTCAATGTTAATGCAGTATGGTTTTACGGTTTCAAAAAAAGTATTGGTCATTTTCAATGTTGAGGTAATCGTCGGAGCATTCCTTATCCAAAATATAGTTACAATGACTTTAGGTAGTGTTGATGACCTTACATTACAAAATGGAAATAGATGGGCCAAGATGAGGGTCATCAAACCAGTGCTTGATGAGATGAGATGGGCGGTTGTTCTCTTAGAATAGTGGATGATGTGATCTTGGAAGGAGTTGGAACTTAGAGGTAAAAGATTGGGTGAATAATAAAAGCAAGTTCATCTTGGTCCCACGGGAGTATACAAGGGTCCCATTCACTTAACAGGTGTGAACTTCATTACACAGTAAATACACGGACCGTCTGGGATGCGCTCACACACGTACCAAATTTTCACACAGCGCACTCATTCCGATACTGCAAGAAATTCAATATTACACATTCCTTGTATGTGGTGTACTCATTGGGATTGTAAGGAGTTCAGGTGTGGATTGTGAATGTGATGATTTTCGGTTGTTTGTGAAGGGTCCTCTCGCGACTACAAGAAATCGTTAACTGGGGTCGCGTGGGGGTCAGAAAGGGGGATTTATAGTTTGGGAGGGGTGTGGCATCGGTCGACAAGTCCTAGCAAGTTAGCTGGTCATGTTTGAATATTTGTTACTTTATCATGAAAATTGAACTTCCAAGAACACGTGGTTGTTTGCAACTATTATTAGTTAGTTTGTCAGGATGTGTTGTATTCTAGAAGGGGCCGTTGGACAGTGAGGTTATCATTTGGATTTGATGCTGAAAAGATTCAATAGTGAGGATAATCTTTGGGACAAACTAGGCTTCTGACCGGGGCTTCTGATGAAAAGGTATGTCTCCGCAAGCATTTATCTCAAGATCGCAATAATCAAAATAATTTTAAAATCAATTACCTGGAATGTTAGACTATTTTACTATATTTAACTTCTCTTGCAGCGGCTCCGTTGAATTTATGGACTTCAATCCTGTATACCTTGACATACTACTAGGTGCAGCGGATTGTTAATAATACCGTTGTACACCCAATGAGCAGTTGCACTCGAAGTTTTAAATCCATTTGACATCTCCAGCATGTGTAAAATGTAATTGGTTCGCGTCTTCGCGAGATATGAGTTTGGTCATCAGGTCATCAGACAATGACCTCTTGACCTCATGGTCAGCAGGTCATCTACCAATTTTGAGTGATAAAATGAACATATAAAGGACTAGGCCTTCGTAGTACGAGTCCTCATGAATACCCACGCATCCAACATGATTGTCCATCAAGCTCACGTATACCCATTCTGATAAAGAACTTCAAAAATATTGAAACTTTCAGATTTTCTTTTGATTGTTCGTTATTTTCTTATTAATTTGGAGTGAGGGAGCTTGAACTCGGTCCATGGTTACATCGTGAATCACATAGAACTACATGCATGAACCATGGAGCAATTAACACAGGTAGCTCCATGTATGAACCAACAACAAGAGAAGAATATTTCGAGGAGGGTTGTGGAACGTCAGAGCAAGGGGTGAACCGAGATGTAGGCCTATCGGTTCTGTGACATGGTAGAAGGAAATATTAAATATGAATATCCTCGTTTTTAGCACATAGTCCTTCACTTTGATTTTCTGGGAAAGCGAAATCAAGTAAATTCTCACTAACCATCATCAAACACGTACGATGTCACAAATAGGCCTAATCGTTTCCCAATCACTCTTTCTTCGTATATAATGACGTATGCTATTTCAGCCTAAAACCGAGAAGGTTCCACTCCTGGGTTCTTTGCATGCGTTATTCGTATTATCTCTGAGATATGAATTTCGCATATTTCTTGGCAACCATCATCATGATCATCCGTCTCTATGGCTCCAACCAAATATCAGTTACAAGAAATGTTTGATTCATGACCACGGCACTACTACTACTCTACCAATATTAACTTATTCCTGAATGGTCCCTCCCCAATATCTGTCTTTACACTCACTGACAGCGTATCTCCAGACGCCATCAAGGCCAACGAGCCACGCCTTTAGGAGTTGGTCCTACACATGTATATACAACTTGTTTCCTCCATTCTACATTTATCTTTAGTTCATTTATTCCTCGTAATGGTTACCTCATTCTTTGTTTTGATAGTACCGACCGAGGAGCGCATCACCACCAGCAGTGAGCCACGCCCATTAAACTGGTATATCAGACTGTTTTCAAGCCAACAAACTTTTTTATCCGTGTGGTATTAACCCCCCTTTTTCGCTTTGATTATCTCTCTACAGTCTTTGAGAGCGCATCATCACCATCAGACAGCCACGCCCATTGGAGCTGATACCAGTCAGCCTGGTAAGATGGAACGGATCGACCGAAGTCTCAAGGAACTTGCCCAACTTCTTGGCTTACAGGTGAGTCTAAAAAAATATTATACCAAGAACACTCCAGACCTTCCAGCACACAGTGGGACGCCTATGCTATTTACATAGCGATTTCCAATCACAGAAAAGGATGTATGTGCTTGTGCCGTGGTTGTGAATGTGATTTTTTCCACTTATGAAGCCGGAACGTCGATCTTATTTTGACGATTTATTTCATCAAGATATTAATGGCAACAATACTTGCTATTCAAACTTGCTCAATAAGTTTGTCATTATTATTCTTTTGCTTATGACATATTCTTAGAAATACCCCCCCCCCCCCGCGCCCTGACAAGCCACTGTGTAATAATTCTCTGCTCTTCTATTCAGTTAAGTTATTTGTTCATTTCTATGCTTGCTAGTTGCTATTCAATCTTTGAACACAATCCAGCGGCTGGGGAGAGCGATAAGTTATGGCATACAAATTCAAGTCATTTTTCACGGTGCCCCGAAGAATTCATAATGGATGGGAGTTTTGTCTGCCTGGCACGCACCGGGGACGGCTATATGACCATATAAGGATCGCAACCTGTTAAAAGCGCGCGTTTGGCTCGTGGGTTACCCCCCTGTATGCACCCAATAATACACATGTATACCCAGAACGCTGTAAAATGCGCGGGTCAAATTTATGGTGTTTTTCATACCCGCAAAATGCATGAAATCCCCGCCTGATCGGTAGAGATAAGGAGGTTCTGGGATTGAGGTGAAGGAAGAAAATAAACGAGATGAGATGTGACATGTCATGCAAAGCATGGACCAAAGCGATCGTGCTTCATGGTTGTTATGTAGTCTGCCGTGCAAACCCTTCAGTTTCACTCGAGTTAAGGGTCTGAATGTGCAGCCTAGAGTACTGAAGGCCCTCTCGTCTGCATTGATAAAGCCAGTTTTATATGTGCTAGTCTTTGCGTGGAGACCCACTTGTTGATCAAATTTTCAATCAGGGCTTGTGCCTGTAGACTAGCTGTTATGCTACCCTCGAATAGCCCGAACGGTGAAAACCTTTCTAGAAAGAGTAATATGGGCATTCATTTTAATATTCCGTTCTCGTAGAGTCTTGGTAGCCAAGAATGATCGGGGTTTTTTTGTGTGTGTGTGTTTTTTGTAGAGGCAGGTACATTATCAACAATAATATTCTTGAGCAACCACCATTTAGTGACAAATCAAAAGAAGCATGTCTGATCAAACACTATGTCTTCTACAATGTTCTATATTGTAATGTGTGAGTGCAGGGAAATTGATAATTCGTCACCAGTCCTCAGGGCTGCTGAGGAGTTATAAACGGACGTTGATCACTTTGCAATAGTAGCGATTTCTATAGCACCCTAATGATGTACATCTAAGTTGTGATTGATAAAATGCCTTGAGCGCGACGCGGGAGATAGGTATATTCAAACTGAAATCAGTTATCTCTTCTTGAAAAAAAAAGAGGCCTAGGATAACTCAGAATATTGTAGAAAGCGTCTGCGCACTCAGTCCCTTACCCGGGACCTGTTTCATAAAGACTTGCAGCTATGGTACCGGTACCATGGTAACTGGGCTGATCAGCCAATCACAGTCAAGGTTTCCATTGTGGTTAGCATAAGTCTTTTTGAAACTGGTCCATGATGATTGCAGGGCTGTGCTATGTAACAAACTCTGGTCAATTATCTGATATTCACCTCTACTTGTAGATGATGGATAAAAAGAGAAAAATCCGTTAAGATATGCCGACTGAACAGTCTAAACGCAGCTCTAAAATTAAACGAAACCTAACTTTCAACCAATCGTGAATCGGTATAGCGCGCATTTGGAACATAACTGAAATGGCACTGTAACGGGTCGAAAATGTACCCATTATTGACTCCAAGACATTCGTCATATTTGTGTAGAAATCATGCTTTTGACCAAGTTAAATCCTTATAAGTTTCAACAGCTGATCATATCATCGTGCACCCTTCCTTGAAAAATCATCATTCTTCCCCTACCCCCTTTTCCACCCCCCCCTGTTTCCCTTATACAAGCATTGTTTTATCCAATACTAAAGTTGGATTTAATCTAATCAATTAAACACCACATAATTAATACCCTTAGACCTATTCCACCAGTAAGTAATAACCAGCTAAAGATCAATAGCTCACGTATCAAAGCTCAGCTTGTGGACATCGCCCTGATAAAACTCGATAAAAAAACCTGTCGTAATCAACGTCACATGAAGCAATGTGGTGGATGTGTCTTTCTGTCCTGTCAGAAAAGTAAACGTAACGTATATATCTCAACTCAGTAGTATCAATAGTGGCAAAGGATGTTTGCATGCTGATAAAAGAGGAAGAAATAAAACTTTAAGAGCTCGCGATGTCACTTCTCTTAACCAATGAGCATGACTCCTTGCTTAAAGTTTAACCCTTGACATGCTGTTATGCAATCTCACAAAGAATAGTTTTGTTGTTGTTGTTGGTGTATATGAATTGAATTTGAATTTATTAATAAACTTTATTCACTTGACATGGACATTTGGTGTATGTAAACCAGCTTACAGGAAATCTGTCTGATGGCCGTCAAGTTGATGGATTTAATTTGATTGATGACGGTGTCTCCCCCACCAGAGACAAATTGAAATTACAAGTATCATACTATATTACTATTATCACTTTCAATAACGCAACCATCTTTACCATTGTCATCGCTGACGCCATCATCAATGCCAGTTTACTATCTTTGTCACAACCATAATACTACAACCAGTGCCATCAACACCAGGATCAGTACTCAGGAACTCCTCGCAATACCTAAACCATGGAGACAGGCCCCATCCCCAAACCATCTCCACTACCACCACAACAGAAGGAGTGAGAATCGCCACCATCAGGTCAAAATCAAACCTATATCAGTCAACACCAAAGACGCATTATCCAGTTCTCCACTCACATTATAACATCATCATCATCATCTAATAACGAAATTGGCAGTAAACGTCGCTATTTCTATCATCACCACCACCACTACCACCCGTCCACCACCACCTCCACTACCACCCGTCCACCACCACCTCTACCATTCCACCATCATTGTTATCATCGTCACCTTCACCGTCATCGTCAATATTACCATCTTAACCACCATCATCATCATCATCACAACCCCCACTACCATCACGTGATCAAAATCCGCATGAATTAATCATCATAACCATCAAACCATCTCCGATCAAATCTGACCATCCATCATCGCTCGCATCTGAACGGCAGACGAACCCCGAGCTAATTAACGTTATCATCACATCACTCGGAGCTAATGGATGCATTATTGTTACGAGAGAAGGAAGGGAAGACAATAGGAGATAATTCCCCGGGATTATATTAGAAATCTTCTTTGTGGCTAGATGCAGCATCCCATATCTTTGGGTTCGTACCTGGAGCTCATCGGGGGTGCTGCATACAACAAACTCTCGAGCTCTGTCAGGCTTGGAGGCTATTGTCGCTTGCCTACATGACACTGTATTGATGGTTCTCCATTCATCCCAAACCCATCCCTTCCACTACACACCTGCTCACTCTATTCACAACCAGTGGTCCACTCACACAGCAGACATCATCTCTTCTTCGACATCAGGCTAGCTGGCTTCCACGAAACTCGTTGGGTGAAGTCTCACTGGTGGTTCCTGGAAATGAAAGCACCATTAGAATGAGAGTTATGGGTCTGATCCCAACTCCCTGATAGAATATATATAGAAGGATCACAAATCACTGTAAATGATGCTGAAAATCATTTTAAGGCATTGCCTCTGTCCCAATTCAGGGCAGAGCCAGAATGATAATTGTGATTGAGCGAGCATTGTGTATACTTTTCTCGTAACGGTAGTGGGGTCATCAGTCGTAACTCACTATTCACCAGTTACACCAATTTAGTGCTGTTGGTTTTAACTCTATATAAGAAATATAAAAAAGCCCTCCTTTAATTATTCTATTTTCTTTTTTCATACATATTTGATTGTAAATAAACTAAAGATTAGTACTGAGAATCAACCACTATTTTAATTTATGCTGCAGCCTACGGCTATCCAAGCGTTCATTTCTATTTAATTATGCAATTGCCTTGTCTCTTTCGCTTTGCTCGTTCGTTAGCGTCTTCTCTCAAAATGCCACTAATCCTTTTCGCACCAGAAAATCCTTCACAATATTTTGACAATCACATTTCATCCCTCAAAAAGGAAGTGATCACTCGTTGAAAGCAAGATAAATAATTTCTTTCATTTGTGACATATCTCTTCGTAACCGTGAATAAATGGACACTGTTTTTCACAATATGTCATTATTATTTCACGCAGTATCTAATATGAATATTTATATACATCGTGACAAGAGATGATGCGATAATGAGGAGGCAAGCGTGGAGATGGAAAATGTGACTGAGTTGAACCATGGACGAAGGGGAGAGGTATCAAGGAAATATCTGAAGGAAAAGATACGAGCGTTTTGATCGAGGATGGAGATGAAGAATAAGAATGAGAAAAGAAGAAAGAGGGTTTGGTATCTGATTCTGAAAAAAGCTGCTATTACCGAGAGGTAGAAAGTTCAAGTTGAACAGACAAACAAAAACGGAATGCGAGAGAAGATTAAAAATGATAGAAAAAAATACTCTAAAAATTATTTACATAATTATTTAACAATACTATGATTCCACAATGAAAGGTTAGGGTGCAGAGTTGTAGACTTGAAGGAGAGGGGCGAGATGAGTTTGAATGCTTGATGATATCTGCCTTATGTTGGAATGCTTAGTGATTGTCTTTGAAGGATGGCGTGTGTATGGAGCGCGAGGGAGGCACGCGTGACCCGAGCCCTGTAGGCGGTGCTGCACCATCCCGAGTTTGCTCAATCTCGAGATATTAGCCCGATCAGCCCTCTTCGCGATTAATCTCGAGATTCAAGAAACCCCGTCTGCACCATCCCACGTAGTCCAGATTGGACCTTGTTGTTTGGAAGTGCTTTTTCCCAAAGCTAACATAGAGGGCACATGTCTCCCAATCTCTAATCAGCGCCAATCCACTCATCTTCCATCCCCAACAAGGTCCAGTACAAAACTTTGCTGTACCAGAAAAGCTAGGCATCAATCAAACAAGTTACACGGTAGGGGGTCAGGTGCCCTAGTCTCACACACCAAACAAGACACATTTTTACCCGAAAGAACTTCACCTCAAACAGGGTGAAAAATGCAAAGTTGCGGGGTTTTTTTTACACTGTAAACATAAGGATCCGTGTTCATGCACTTAAAAAATATCTATTCAGCGCCTTCCTCTCTCGCCAAATGATTCCACCCATGAACCAAGTATCAAAGTTTGAATAAGTAGACTACACCAGTCACAAGGAGGCAACAGCTGGTAAACATCTCTGGCTCAGGCAGCGATCAACAGATCCTGGCCCCCACCCCCATCGTGGTCAATGGGCAGTGGAGGGTCAGGGGAAACCAGACCAGTGGCCTACAGGTACGACTAGTCTCTTGTACCAAACTTTTGCCTCCACTCAAATACAAGTTTACCCCCAAGGACGATGAAAATACACAGATGTGACTGATGTTCTACAGAATAGACATATACCGCCATGATAATTTGATATTCACATTTTGTTCTATTGAAATGCTTTTTCTCTTACCCAATGATTTCATCCGTGGAATAAGTATTACAGTTTATAAGACTAGACTAAGAAAACCAGGACCCTGTTGCTTCCATGAAATGACCTCCATGACCTCCATGATAAGGGGCAGTCAGTGGTTTTGTATATGGAGCTATATATAGCTCCATGGTTTGGACATGGTTTGTTATGCATTTGTTTGCAGTGTCCATACTATGGACATCCATGACCACACCCAGCTAACTATAATAACATCCATGAAAGATCCTAGAAATGCTTTCAAAAGAAATTTTTAAGAACATTTGTATAACATTAATGAAACAATATTCCCCTGATGTTAAACATGAAATAAAGTTAATAAACTTAATATTATGATGCCAAGCAGATATATTTTCCTAAATGTTACATAGATCTTTACCCATAGTTGATGAAAAAAAAAAATCTTAAGACACAAATAATATTTTTCTTACGTTTTTATAATGTTACATAATTAATGTGAATATTTTTTTTCTTCAAACGTTCGATGTTATGACCATGATGATGATAAAAAAGTCATGAATGTTTGTTTTCAAAATATTTCGACAAAACATTTTTGATAATGTTATGATTTTCTTAAATATATTAGATACATGATAATTTTACCGTTTTTGAATATTGAATTAACATTTTGATAGGAACACAATAATATTTTATTGACATCTACATGTACATGAATTGGATGTAAAAATAGCATTTTAAAAATGTTGTTAGAATACTTGAAATAAAATGATCGATATGAAATATGGTTTTACAACATCTTAAAGCATTCTTGAAAAATGTTTTCAAGTGTTTTCTAAAATGTTAACTATAAAAAATATATTAAAAACAGATATACAATTTTATAATGTTATATACATGTACCTACATTGGATGTGATAATAAATGTTATGAAACTATATGTTTATGTATCATTTTGACTTAACGCTTTTGAAAAAAATGTTTTCCTAATATTTTTCAAAAGCGTTAATTAAATGTATCATTAACATGTTTTTCAATGTTTTATGATGATATGAATATAATTTTTTTCAGAAACTTGATAATACTACTAACATTTTTGTAAGGTTATACATTTGATGTAAAATAAACATTTTAAAAATGTTGTAAGAATATTATGACAATAACATCAACCGTTCAACAAAACATTTTTGAAATAAAATTTCAAAAAATATTTAAAAATGTATTAGAAACATCCTTATTTTTAGTAGTATAATTTTAACATTTTTTTGCATTTTGCTGACATTTTGATAAAGTTATTGGGATCTATTTTTAACTCATTTTTAACTAGATGAGCTTATGCCGTGGCGTGGCGTCCGTCCACAATTTCAAAATGCTTCTACTTCGCCATTTGAAGTCCGATTTCAATTATGTTTGCTTTATATGATAGCACTAGGTAGGTGATTCAAAACTTCTACATAGAATTTTGAAACTCATTAAATATGCTAATTTATGTGCATTTTTCAAAATTCACAAAAAATGCTTCTTCTTAATTAGTTGACCGATTTTGAATTGTTTGCTTCCATCTGGTAGCAGGGCTTCATGAAGGTCACCAAACTTCTACACAAAATTTTGAAATTTGGCCGGAGTAGAAAATTATTTATAAATGCTAATTTATGCGAAATTCATAAATCACAGAAAATGCCTCTTTATTTGTTGACTGAATTTCAAAATGCTGCCTCTTCGTCATTTCAAGTCTGATTTTAATTTTGTTTGCTTTTAATATGATAGCATTAGGTGGGGGATTCAAACCTTCTACACAGAATTTTGAAACTCATTAAATATGCTAATTTATGCGCATTTTTCAAAAATCACAAAAATGCTTCTCCTTCGTTATTTGTTGACCTATTTCGGCTTCCTTTTGGTAGCACTTCATGAGGTTCACCAAATTTCTACACAGAATTTTGAAATTTTGACTAGGAATTTTTTTTTGCTAATTTATGCGAAATTTATTCATAAATCAACAGGAAATGCGTCTTCTTATTTGTTGACCGATTTTGATTTTTTTTCCATCTGGTAGATCTGCATGAGGTTCACCAAACCTGTGCATTATTTGTTGATCAATTTTAATTTTCTTTGTTTTATATGATCGCTTTAGGTGGTGATACAAAATTTCAACACAGAATTTTGAAACTCATTAAATATGCTAATTTATTTATATATTTTCAAAACTAAAAAAAATTACTTATTTATTTGTTGATTATTTTTGTTCCATCTGAGAGCTACATGAGGTTCACCAAGGTTCTACACAGAGTTTAGAAATTTTGACTAGAAAATTATTTATGCTAATTTATATAAAATTTATTCATAGATCACAAAAAAGCTTCTATGTAATTTCTTCATCAATTTCAATTCTATATCCTCAATTTATGTCACCAATATAATTTACTACAGTGACGTCGACTGGGCTGAAATTGAAATTATTAAAAATCGTTGCGAGATGCTGGATGAGCTCCACATCATTGATGTGCTAGTTTTAAAAGGTTTTAATACTAGTATCATATCAATGACATCAAACGTTCTTAGAATGTCATAACTGAAACTGCTTTATAGTATTTTCACTAAAAAAAGAAAGAAAATATTGTTTTAATACATATTTATGATATAACATCATCTGATCATTTAAGAAATAAATTCATTTTACTATCATCGTTTTTATAATGTTATACATAATGTGAAAAAAATATATGTTGCTAGAATATGACAATAACATAAAACATCATTCTCGAAATGTCATGATTATAATTATGCTTCTGAAATATTTTAACAAAACTTATTTTTAGAAATGCTTTTCCAATGTTTAAAAAATGTATGAAAAATGAATCAGAAACATACTAATTTTGACATTTTTATGATATCATTTTTAAAGGACAAGTCCACCCCAGAAAATTGTTGATTTTTATAAATAGCGAAAAACTCTAACAAGCACAACGGTGAAAATTTCATCAAAATCTGAAGTAAAATGAGAAAGTTACGAAGTTTCCATTACTTTTCACAAAACAGTTTAATATATGCACGACTCGGACATGCAAATGAGAGAGTTGATGTCCCTCACTCACCATGTTTTTGTATGATATTGTTTGAATTATAAAATGTATTTCAATTTTTACAGATTTGACAATAAGGACCGAATTGATCGAACCATAAATTTTAAAACAAAGGTAATACCACATGCTCAGGGAGGAACAAAACTTTGTTTCACAGGACAACAGGGATAAAATTGGAATATTCAATATTTCATATAATAAGATACAAAAGAAATAGTGAGTGATGTCATCAGTCCCCTCATTTGCATACCTGTCCAGGATGTGAATATAACTGTTTCGTGAAAATTATAAAGCGAGACTTAAAAATGTCATAACTTTCTTATTTTGTATCTGATTTTGATTTAATTTTTCAGTATTATTCTTGTTGGATTTTTTCTCTTTTTATTCAAATCAACTTTTTATGGGGTGGACTTGTCCTTTAAGAAACGAATAATTATCATGCCATGGGTGTGACAATAATCTTCATCTTGTGTTTACAAAAAAATGCGAAATGATGTTGATATTTTTTTCGAGTTATACCATATTTTTGACTTGTATTTAAGTGTAACAAAGCTTGCGTGCGCTTGCGAAATCTCTTCTTTTTGAATGAACGGCCTTATACCTCTCAAATCTTAATGGTCAAGTCCACCCCAGAAAAAGGTTGATTTGAATAAATAGAGAACTCAAACATGAATAACGCTGAAAACTTCATAAAAATCGGATGTAAAATAAGAAAGTTATGACATTTTAAAGTTTCGCTTATTTTTCACAAAACAGTTCTATGCTTAACTCAGTGATATGCAAATGAGAGAGTCGATGATGTCACTCACTCACTATTTCTTTTGCTGTTTATTGTTTGAATAATACAATATTTCAATTTTTACGAATTCGACAATTAGGATCCCCTTGCTTGAACCACAAAATGTTAGAATAATGGAAGTTCGGGGAGGAATGAGACTTTGTTTCACATGAAAATGACGAGAAAATCAAAATATTTCATATAATAAAATACAAAAGAAATAGTGAGTGGATGATGTCATCGGTCCCCTCATTTGCATGCCGACCAGGATATGCATATAACTGTTTTGAAAAATTAAGCGAAACTTTAAAATGTTATTACTTTCCCATTTACATCCGATTTTGATGAAATTTTCAGTGTTATGTTTGTTTGATTTTTCTCTTTCTATTCCAATAAGCTTTTTGTTGGGGTGGACTTGTCCTTTAAATTATAAGGCCAAATCTACTGAAAATAATAAAATTATTTTTTTTTTATATGATAGAATAATTTTGATTGGCGCATATACTTTTTTTTTGTATGAGAGCGCCGCTAAAAATCAAACAACATCTTGACTTTAACAGTGAAAATAGTAATTGTGACGATGGTACAACGTTGGAATGTAGTTTGTTCCTGGGTTGTTCGAACAATTACATTATGCCAACGTTGGGAAACATTCAACGTTGGGAAAACGTTTGGCCATCTGGACATATTCATTAGCCAGAGAATGACCAAAATTTCAGCTTATATATATATACGTGATTATGTTTACTTCCTGTTAAAAGTTTCACAAAAGTATGGAGCCTGATTGACATATCATTAATTCATTAATTAAATAGATCATTCATAGGTGAAATTTTCAAGGTATATACAGTATATAGAAAAATTGTTATTAAATGTATTCTCCCGTCTCATATATATAGGAATCAATGGCAGGTTTCAGTGGATAGGTGTAGCCGTACATAATGATAGGTTTAAGATAAGGATATGATTCGAATATGATAAAATATTTTATGGGATAAAGTTGTAGAGATAAACTTCACCTTGAAAGCACATTAAAATTTTGAAAACATTCACTTGTTTCATTAGTAAGATACCATTGCAACATTTTCTCAACATTTTTAGAATACTAAACATTAACAATTATATTTTCAATTTTTTTTTAACTGTTACTGTTAGATCTATCAAATTGAATAGCTCAAGGAAGGATGAAGTTTATCAAATTTGAACACAATTGGTACTTACCGGAATTTTCATAATTTTCAATTTCTTGATAAAAAACCCATTTGATTTGGTCAAGTCCATCCCAACAAAAACTTTATTTGAATAAAAAGAGAAAAATCCAATAAGCAAAACACTGAAAATTTCATCAAAATCGGATGTGAAATAAGAAGTTATGACATTTTAAAGTTTCACTTCATTTCACAAAACAGTTATGCCGCACATCTCGGTTGGTATGCAAATGAGGGAACTGATGACATCACTCACTCACTATTTCTATTGTATTTTATTATATGAAATATTTTGATTTTCTCGTCATTGTCATGTGAAATGAAGTTTCATTCCTCCCTGAACACGTGGAATTCCATTATTTGAACATTTTGTGGTTCAGGCATGCAAGGAGGTCCTAATTGTCAATTTCGTAAAAAAATGAAATATTGTATAATTCAAACAATAAAAAACAAAAGAAATAGTGAGTGAGTGACATCATCAACTCTCTCATTTGGATGTAACTGACTCGTTCATATAACTATTTTGTGAAAAATAAGCGAAACTTTTAAATGTCATAACTTTCTTATTTTACATCCGATTTTGATAAAATTTTCAGCATTGTGCTTGTCTGATTTTTCTCTATTGATTCTAATCAATATTTTTCTGAGGTGGACTTGACCTTTAATTTCCATTTTATTTTCATTCATTTTGCACAACAAATTAGTCTAATTAGACCAAATGGTAAATGGACTAAATGGCTATTGGCCAACTGGTCATTAGACGGAATGACATTAAACTAAATTAAAGTAGACCATGTGGTGAGAGGACGAACCCCGGGACGAACTGATGGCAGATCAAATAGACAGTTTGCAAATGGACGAATAGGCATTAGACGAATTGGAAATAACCCATATAGGAACTCAGTACCCAATTATGGAGTAACAAACTCATCAATACATTTGAAACAACTTAGCTCCACGCATGTATGTATTGCATTACACTGACTGCCCCTTATCATGGAGGTCATGGAGGTCATTTCACGGAAGCAACAGGGTCCTGGTTTTCTTAGTCTAGTCTTATAAACTGTAATACTTATTCCACGGATGAAATCATTGGGTAAGAGAAAAAGCATTTCAATAGAACAAAATGTGAATATCAAATTATCATGGCGGTATATGTCTATTCTGTAGAACATCAGTCACATCTGTGTATTTTCATCGTCCTTGGGGGTAAACTTGTATTTGAGTGGAGGCAAAAGTTTGGTACAAGAGACTAGTCGTACCTGTAGGCCACTGGTCTGGTTTCCCCTGACCCTCCACTGCCCATTGACCACGATGGGGGTGGGGGCCAGGATCTGTTGATCGCTGCCTGAGCCAGAGATGTTTACCAGCTGTTGCCTCCTTGTGACTGGTGTAGTCTACTTATTCAAACTTTGATACTTGGTTCATGGGTGGAATCATTTGGCGAGAGAGGAAGGCGCTGAATAGATATTTTTTAAGTGCATGAACACGGATCCTTATGTTTACAGTGTAAAAAAAACCCCGCAACTTTGCATTTTTCACCCTGTTTGAGGTGAAGTTCTTTCGGGTAAAAATGTGTCTTGTTTGGTGTGTGAGACTAGGGCACCTGACCCCCTACCGTGTAACTTGTTTGATTGATGCCTAGCTTTTCTGGTACAGCAAAGTTTTGTACTGGACCTTGTTGGGGATGGAAGATGAGTGGATTGGCGCTGATTAGAGATTGGGAGACATGTGCCCTCTATGTTAGCTTTGGGAAAAAGCACTTCCAAACAACAAGGTCCAATCTGGACTACATCCCACGAAGAGCGATTCCTGCTCGAGCGAGGCAACAAGCCCGATATTACGAGCATGCGCACTTTCGGATCTTGGAGTTTCAACGGCCCGCGCTTTTGAATAACTTCCCGCGATATGCAAGCAATGTACATTATGTACTCCTTTCACTAGCACTTTCGCCGAATTCAACCGGTGTTATGCAACAATCCTCTCAGCTCAGCGAGTGAAGAAGTGATGTATTCTTCGTTAAATATGATGGCGGAGTAGGAGGCAACGACAGAGAGAGAGAGAGGGAGAGAAGGAGGAAAGAAATGCTATTTGCTCACATTTTGCGAAGGAATAAGACAACACTGCTGTCAGTGTTGTTATTGAATATGACCATCGTCGATGAGCGCCTCCCCCTTCGGTCTGGTCTCTCCCAAAATCCATTCACTGGTGGGACACCATCGTTGCTTATGAACGCTATTCGCATGTATAAAGTTGACTTCCGCACGTGTTTATGTTTGACCAAGGCGGAAGTGGAACGCGAATTGCATTATGGACTGACGTCATGAATAAATTACCCCGAGTCCAATCTCGA
Organism: Lytechinus pictus; assembly: GCF_037042905.1. Classification (NCBI taxonomy): domain Eukaryota; kingdom Metazoa; phylum Echinodermata; class Echinoidea; order Temnopleuroida; family Toxopneustidae; genus Lytechinus; species Lytechinus pictus. The sequence goes on along the minus strand of NC_087248.1, from coordinate 2,560,730 downwards.
GTGCGTCTGCACCGACGAATTAGCGGGATAATTCGTAAAATAGCGCGCTATTTTGCAAATAAACCCGAGTTGACTTGGGATTGCAATCTCGAGATTAATCCTACGAACTAGCGCGATAATTGCGTCTGCACCGCCAACTATCTCGAGATTTTTCAGATCGGGATAATTTGCCGGATCAGAAATAGCGCGCTAATTTGAAAACTCGGGATGGTGCAGACGGCCCTTGTGTGTTTTATTACACCCCTTCTGAGCACACCGGTAGAGGACTTGGCCCAATGAGACCGAGCCAAAACGAACATTTAGCGTAACACGGATTCCCTCGTAATGTTCCGAGCTACATGTATTTTGCAGGGTTTCTTTTGATATGTTTTTAATCTGAAATAGAGAAACAATATTTTGCGAGGGAAATCAAATTATCAAGAACCTAAAATACTGATGAAGATGTACTAGAAGAATCTGGATTGGGGGACTGGGCTCACTAAATTCTTCATTGATTGACATTAACAATGGGTTTTTAAAAATAACTTTATGATACCTATTTAAAAGATGCATTAATTCACCCATCACTGGATATTTTACTCATAATAAGGCCTTACGATTTTTGTTTCTTTACTTTATGAAATCAACTCCGTTCTATTTTTAAGCCTGTATGAAAAAAATATAGGCCCTATGGCCATATCGCTCGTCATTGTAATAAGAGGAGGCATATATTTTGTTGGCGTGCAGAATGGGTATGTTTGTGCCTTGAGGACTAAGGAGACAAGCAACATTAAATTTAAGAAGATGCAAGTGGTATTATTTTGGGGGAATGAAGTTAAAAGAATATGATATAGACTATTGCCATTTCCGATCCTGTTGTTATCTTTCCTTCGTCCCTTTCATTTATTTTTATTTTTATATCGAACCATAAATTGGTATAAAGATAAAATTATGTAGAGAATCAAAATCAAATCGATCTTTTTTTTCTATTCCACCCTGTCAAAATAAAGGGCAATTGAATCATCGTAGTTTGTCCTATGCCTTAGTACTGTTCAGTTAATTTTCTTCTTTTAAATCATATTTATGAGCGCAGGCAAGATAATTCAATTATTGGAGATAACCGGATTTACATTTCCAGATCCTGGTGATGAATTGGTTTTCATTCTAGCCGACGTGATACAAAAATTAAACAACCTTAACGTGGTAGAGGTTAGGGGGTGCGTTGTTCCTTCTTTATTCTCGATCCGCCCCCCCCATACCCCTTCAGACAAAATATCAGAATTGCAATCAAAGAAGGAAAGATAATGGGTTGAGATTATTGATCAGCCCTCAATTCGAAACGTGTATGATCAGTAGTACAATACCCAACCCACGCGAGTATTGATTGGGATCCTAAGCTAAAGTCCAATTTTATTTACTTCCAACTTGTTGACCAATGTACTTGAGATTTATTCTCTTTCAACCTACACATATCCGTCTGCTATCATAACGGTTTCAGTATCATACTTGTGCCGCGGTCACACCTGTGAAGCCCAATACAGACCGAACAAAAATATTTCGTTATTTCCAGTGGTATAAGATTGGTTGTTTTGGAGTTAAGTTTATTTGGTGTGACTATGCTAATGTACGATAGATGGATTATAAAATGTAATCAAGAGACATTAATGATATCACTGCTATGGTTTTCTGATGGAGTTCACAATGAAACTATCGACATGTTCGTATACATATTTGGAAAAAATACTTATGAAAAACCATTTTATTTTTAAATACCTTTATTCATATCACCGTGCGATGCAGGGGCCGTTTGGTCTGACATGTTTGTATATTTTGAAAAAAATACTTATGAAAACAAAAAAGTCATATTATACACCGTCACCTTGCGATGCGGGGGCCGTTTGGTCTGCTCTGCATGCGTAATATTGCCTGCATGGGCATGATGGAGAAGCTAGATGATTATAAACTACCCCTCGAAGTGAGCAAATATTTAACATGACCGTGCTGTTGATATTTAAAGAAGAGAAGGAAAGGGAAGACAGCTAAGAACATCCTTTTACGCACTTGTTCTATGTTTACTTTGAACTGACGTAACGAGGGAGAGAGAGAGGGGCTCGGGCAGGAAATAATGGGTTCCTTATCACGGAATGAAAATGACAGAAGAAGGGCAGAGGTGAGGGTAGAAGAGGAAGATTTGGATGATGAAATAGAAGAAACCTGAAGAAGTCAAGAAAGAAGGGGAGAAGAAGGGTGGATGATGGAGTAGAAGAAGTCTGTAGAAGTTGGAAGGAAGAATGTGTGATGAAGTAGAAGAAGTCTGTTGAAGTGAAAAGGAAGAAGGGTGGGAATTAGAAGACGACGTATAAGGAGGAGGGTAGACCAACAACAGCAGCAACACATGGAAGAATAAAAAGAAGCATACGAAGAAAAGAGGAAAATGAAAAGAAGAAACTTAGAAATAAAGGGAATGTTGGGAAAATAAAATAGAATAAAGGACATGGGGGGGCGAGTGGGTATACAGGGGGTTTAACAAACATCAAATTTAAGAGAAAAAATCAAGGCATGATGATCATGATAACGAATTGAAATTAATTTTCAAATAATGAAACTATAACGTTTTTTCTTAAACATTTTGACCAGGAGAAAATGGAAATTGATCTTGAGGATTGAGCCTTTTGAAAACATGAGACCACAGAAGGTTCGACTCCCATGTCCTTGAAACTTGTTGTCAAACTTTGGGTTGCCTAAGCCGAAAGTGAAAGCAAACTGTTTTCAAACTCCTCACCAATAATCTTTACCTCTTCCTTTTTAAACGTTCTCTTAAATCGATTTACATCCCTATTTAGTAGAGAGGAATCATTGATGTTAGGAGTTACTTTACATGTGTTGCCTAACACAACTACAAGGTATTCATTGATTTCAATTCGAATGTGTTCCACGTCAATATACTCTACTTTAAGTGGGATTCACGAATCGATTTGCTCATAAACATTTGGGTTAACCCCAGTCCTGGCTTCAACCAGTCATCTGCATGATGATCCGAAAGTTATTTTCAAGATCCTTCTTCTAATGTAGCGTTTTGAAATTGTAAACACCTAGCGTCATCCGTGTTCAGGTTGTTTTATTTGGATACCAACCGAAACCAGATGTGACTGGCTAAAACCAGTTATGATTTCTGGTTATCAAACTTATCTCATTCACTGTCTATGTTCATAAAAAAGCTCATGCCATACTCAAATGCATTATTTAAAAAAATTGTGCAACTCTGGTAAAAAGCTTTAATTTCTAGAATCAAAAGACCTTGGAAGATAGGAAGTAGAACTATAAGTGGCAGGAATTATAATTTTCAGGAGGGACAGCTATGTTTAATGATTAAACACAAGAGGCCTTATATGAGAATTCCACTCAAAATCATAAATCTTCACACGCGGTGAAATTATGATTTTCATTTCAAACCAAAACGATTCCTCTTATCAAGATGGCCTCCCTGAGTTTATTCAGTCACGGTCCATACATTCTCATTCCATACGTGATCATCATGGTATGGCGTATTTTCTATTCATCTTTATCCCAAAACGTGACGACCAGTCAGACTTTATTTGTTCTTCACCGAAGGGGCTTTTAAACAAAGTGCCTCCGAGAATTTTTCTCCCATTATTAATTTATAAAATGGGCAAGAGAAAGACCAGCTTTATAAGCCTTTATATAATAAATAGGTATTATTGTTGGATGGGCTGGATTGGCGAATTTCGTATATTTCTAGCCAAGATTATCGATTTGACCGGTTGACACCTGTTTCTTAGGATGGATAGAATCTTCCTTGGGTTTCAGCATAGTTCCCCTTGGTGTTGCGGTGTCGTTGTCATGGCAACTGAATAAATCATAAAGGTATTGGATTATACTCCAACCAGATTGGAAAGGGTTCGGACATTGGTTCAAGAGCAGCGATCGACTTATGAGTATTGTATCAGATTAGTTTCGGATTATGATTGATTGACTGATTTTATTCGTCAAGAATATCACAAGATGCGTAATACAATAATTAGAAAGAATACCTTGACAGGATAATCCATGGGAGCCGAAAGGCTCATTTCCAACGAGGTCCTATCATGGTATAAAATATTTTATTTTAACAACAACATGCATTTATCTACGACACCAGGGTAACGACATAGAGTGGAGTATAGAAAGGGCATTTGGATGAAAGGGTAGAGGGGGATGCAAGAGGATTACGTTACCATTACAAAGTTTCCTCGAATGAACGATCAACCATTTTGTTACCTGTAAATTGAAAAATGATCAGAAATGAGACAGATGACATAAGCCATTTTATTTTTTAAACCATCGCCACATCAACATATAGTAGAAGTGTTTTGTGATTATGTCTGGAGCCAATCTTGGAGAGGGTACTTGCGGTCATTGTCATCCAAAATATCGCTGACAGTTTGTTGTGGTTCATTGTGGGTTTGCGGTAAAAAGTAAAAACATTGTCGAACATACGGGGTAATATACGCTTTCCCCCCGTACAAACAACAAACAAGATTAATTGTGGAAAGGAAGGAGCTTTGACAGCAGAAAGATTCATATCGCTGATAAATATTCTCAAAAAAGGTGGGAATTCAGCATACATCGTACTTTCAACATTTATTTATGAGTTGGTTATATTTCTCGATGCACTGCGCTGTATTAAATATGAAAATCAATACTTTGTGCATAACGCTAGATTGTGCGAGATAAGCAAGCGAAGTGTTTGAATTCGCACTATTTGACTGTTTGTCAAAGTTTTTGTTACTTTTGTACAAAAGATGCATTTTCTTGTTTCTCTTGCTCCATCAATCATGCAAGCTCTCAGAATTTATAAAATAAACTGCGATTTTAACTGATAAAAAAGAGGTATTGATTTTATGGTCGATTTGATTTGACAGATGAGAAAATACTATTATCCAATAAACAATTAGAATATCTTTTCAGGTTTGCTTTTCTTATCGGTTCTCTAGAATCTATGCACGACCATTCATTTTGTCATTAAGGCCTATGCATTTTTTTTTCATTATGTAAAGATTGAATATTCGCGCATAACTCATTTGATCGTCCTGCATTTCCAGATTTGTTTTTATCTATTTTGTGTTAATTTTGCAGCGTCAGTATTGGAAATTATGTTCCATTACAGTGAGATGTTAAAATGGATTATGTTCTTTATTACAATAATATGTCTTCCTGAGTTCTTTCCCTACAAAGCATGCTAACATTATATTAGAGAACGAACATTCAGACGGAAAGAAACAAATCAGATAGAGGACTATATGTGGTGATACTTGACAAGAAGACGAATCTGATTTCATAAAATCATGATCAGCATTATCACAATACACTTTACTATAAATGAAATGCTGCTGGTTAGACCAATGTATAATTATGAAAAGATGTTATTCCTCGAAGTAGCATAACATTTAAAAGGCATGATAACAAACATCTTTTTAACGCTCATCTGAAAACCTATATTGTAACACTTCACTTAAGTGTTTACACGAATTTTTAGGTGAATATAATTTAGCTGCAGCGTAAAGAATGATTCAAAATAGTGGCTGATGTTTTATGTATTAATACAATTTTCAGATACTGCAGATAAAAGGAAAATCATGTGTTAATGTAAATCTCATAAAACACTATTATGATTGTTACCTGTCCTGTTAAAAAGGAAAATGAGACAACAAGATCGAGCCTATCTTTTTATTTTAGCAAACAGTGAAAACCAGCTCCACCAATATTGGCGTCGCAATTTATAGGAAGGCGCGAAAAATATGACAATAAACCAGTAATAAACCATTGTTACTATCACGTCTGGGTTACGGGCGAGATATAATCAATCTCAATAGGTAGTTTCAAACCGCCTCGATCACAAGAATCCCCGTTAAATTACGAGAACTTTTTTAGGCTGAAAAATACCCATTAATTATTCCTGCATTCACACCGCCCTGAAACATACCCTTCGGGATAAGTTCCTGAAGTTACGAGCATGCGCAGTATGGTCTGATAAGCAGCAAGGCGCGAAATTCAAAACCACTAGCCCAGCAGCAACCCATGCACGGCGCCGCACCCAACGACATGCTGGGCTAAAGTTCCCGTAATTTGCTTTCAGACCGCCAAAATACCCACGACCTTGGAAAAATCCCCGCGAAAGTTCTCGTAATTTCGCCAAGTACCTACTATTTATCGGGTATTTTCTTTCGGGGATATTACGCGTAGTTTGCTTTCAGACCGCCAAAATACCTGGTATTTTCTGATCGGGGTAAATTTCCCGATCAGAGAATACCTGGAACTGGCGAACTTCGAGGCGGTCTGAAACCACCTAATGAGAATTTTAGTGATAATTGTTTTCTCAGATAAAAAAAAGAGAGAAATAGAAATTGGAAAACTGGATAGCAGATGTTTATATAGAAATACCATTAAACACAAAGTATCTTCCTCCCGTTATTGTGCTAAAACTTATTGACTTTTGAAAGTATGTTGACTTTGTGGATCCTTTCATTAAAACTCGAAAATTGTCAATATAAGAGTCAAAGTATTCAATCCAATTATCTTTTTACTTAGCCATGTTCCGCAATACAGTTTTTCTTTCTTTTTTCGATTTTTATCGGAGATTTTTCAGTATCAACAACGTAAAGGCAAAATCTTTACAGTGGCGTGGTTGCATAGAGTGCGATTTTTGTAAGCTTTTAGATATCATATCACCAAATTGTTAGATAATGTTTTCAAAAGAATGGAACTTTTCAGAGAAATATAAATATCTAAAATTCTAATTGTCACAAATTATCGGTGACTAAAAATAAAGATTCATTAACTACTACACTGTAATATTAGAATGTTAGATAATAGTCGAGTATCATAGGGGGAAATCTGATTGATGACATACAATCTTCATTCATTTAACTGTCCATTCTACATGTGCTTGATTTCGAAGCAATATTTTCTACATTCGTTTTCCAATTCCAAATTGATGTCTGCTTTACCAGATGTTAGTGAGTTTTCTTGGCTCTCGTCAAAGAATGTACATGGGCGTAACCTTGTTCTTAGGGTGCGATGTCTGTAAATGTCATTATCATAATAGAAAGTGTTATTATATTGATTATAATATTTTCTGAACTGTGAAGTATCTCGCGAACAAAGGAACATCTTGAGAAAAGAATCTTCTCCTTGAGGGATGTCAAGGTTGGCTGGATCGCAATCAAAGAAGAGATCTATGAACATCGGAGTGAGTTCCTTGATGACATCTCATTCGTGGACTTCATCATCAGCCTCGATGTCGGGTTTGGTTTCACTCCAATGCCCTCCTCGGAAGGAACGTGTCATTCTCCTGTATAATTCAGATCGTTTTCACATCTTGTGATCCGTCTCTTTCACTGCCGAGCATCTGTCGTCTCTATAACCTGTGTCTCGTATGCATGTACAATCCTCTTAGAAGACTTTAATTATACGATTCTGATGTGAAGTGATCACTGAGTGGTGAATGTATCACCGAGGTTGTCATTGAAGTCTGTCACTCTTTTTCTGTTGTTCAAAATAATGCGATAATTCAGAAATTATCATCGTATGGATATCCCTCCTAACCGTTTTCTTTTACCTGCATACGTGTTTGTGTGTTTGTTTTTGTTTTGTTTGTTTTTTGATAAAGATATAGCATATCTTTTTCACATAGACGACATTTTTACGAGCATTGTTCCAGGAGAGTGCTTGGTTCAAATGCCGCAGTCACCCTAACTACACCAAACCCAAACCGATTGGTGTTATGTTACTGGAAATATTGTCTTGGTCGGTGTTGAGTTAGTTTCGTCGGTGTGAAGATGCCTTTATTCTGATTCATTTACGTAATTATGACAGCGACCGTGTTTGTATCATGACAATGAGAGATCAATTTCTTTTTCAATTGTTTTTGTTTTATTTTTTTTTAGTTTATGAACATTACAAAAATGGTCTTTATTGTGTAAGGTAGAGGTTGGTTTTTGAGAAATGAGAAAGGAACCAATTTTGAAACTGAAACAAACCAATTGAAATCGTGGTAGACCATAACCATATTATTTTTTGTATGTGAAAGTGTCAATCTGTGAAGGATTCATATTACCATTCCAACGCGTATTGTATGACTCAGATCAATTTGTAAGCGAGTATCTCTCGCGGTGAACATGGCGAACTTGACAAAGCTAAAACGGTCAGTGATTACTCAAACCATGCATGGAATCCTTGCTCTTCAAACCTTCTCATCCAGACAAAGGATACTAGAGTATTGTTACGTGCACGGTTCCCCATATTTCAGAGATTAATGGTTTTGATTGTATCTTTGTGTATATAGCTCACGAATTCGGTAGAATATTCGATGTGCTTATCTTGACTCATGTTAGAAGGTTTTTTTTTCAGTCAATCTCTTAATCGATAAGATTTTAAAGACGATGCTTTTCGACAGACAGCACTTTCATTATGAGTGCAACTGTTGTCTAGTAATTGATTTTGCTTTCTAGTCAGAAGTGATTGTTCTAGTCAAATTTAACTAGAAAATATTCAAATATGACTCAAAGAGTCGCATTCATGCAGCCGACCCTCTCATGCAGTCATTTTCATCTAGTTTGTTTTAAGAGTGAAGTTGGAAATCAGGAGGAGGGTTGGTAGAAGTTCTATACTCGCTGTAGCGTATAGAGATTCGGAAAGAGGATTGCCGATACAAAATGAAGGCGCAGCTGGATGCGTTATATAATTATAATTATAAGATTAGGGGACAGACAGAAGAAATACTACGCGTTTAAGAAAGGTATAATTACCGTGATTATGATCATAGGTTGAGAGGAATGCATCTGCATGTTAGAAGGGAATTTCAGAAGGCACAATCAAACTATTCTTATGGCTTATTCTTTTCTTCACTCGACGCTTGATATAACATGGACAAAGAGTGAATCAAAGCGATATGAAGTATTGTCCGTGATTCATAGAACTTTTGTTATCACTAGAGAACCATTCCATTCAACGTCAATCCACACACAAACTCAGATATAATAAAAATCGATTTGTGAAGGAGGTATTGAAAAGAAGGAATAACCTTTACCGTCTTTTAGATCTTACAAATAGAAACATGATTTCGAAAGAGAGCGGAACGGTGTATTATTTTCATTTGCTATTTGCTTGTTCAACTAAGGCTTCCGGAGGGCCATTGTTGGCAACTAATCAGATGAAACTATTCGTTCGCGTGGCCTCCACCATTACTAATATCATGAAATACATGACTTGTATTTCATATTCACTGGTTAACCTCCCCGATGTTTCATGCTGCAATTTCATGTACAACAAAAATATGTAATATAAAATCTTCCAGCCTCTACCAGCAATCATATGGTCTTCCATGCAGTGGTCCTTGCATACCGTTCATTTATTTGAAGAGTTCAGACATTTTCTTTAAAAGTCCATGGTTCGAATCGTAGTACAACCCCGGGGGCCACTTCCATTGACGAGTGGATACCATGCATTACCATAGGGTTTCAAAAAGGACCCTAAACAAGTATTTTCCATGTTCTGAAAATACACCCCTTATAACAAGTATTGGCGTGTGAAACCATACCCTTAACAAGTATTGGAAACAAAACGGTACTCTTGACAAGTATTCCCTGAATTGACCCCCTAAACAAGTACAACGATATATTGTAATGTCACGGACATGATCACAGACGTTAGCTTTACCTTTACTTTCATTGGGTTTTGTACCACCCCACATACCTCGCTCAAATCGGACCCTAAACACGTAGTGTTGGGGCAAAAGCACATCCTTCATAAAGTATTTTAGTCTTTTATACCCTCGCAAATTGGACCGTAAACATGTAGTTTTTCTAGCGAAATATATACCCTTTTTATTATTTTAGTGTTTTTGACACCCTTATTCCGTTACGTACGTAACGTGCCCTATCTTGAAAAAGAGGTCCATTTTACGTGTTTTGGGGTCACGCATGGGTGCACAACACGCTCTTGAGCATGGCATGCTATCTTAATTGATCTTTTCTCACACATGAAATAAAAGATAATGCTTTATTATACAGCCATGTATTATAGAATAACAATAAGATAGCAAGATAGAGAGGCGAAGTACAATATATAGAGAAATTAGTACATCATGGTGGAGAAATAGTGCAGGAGAAGGAGTTGAATGATGATGTAATAATAGGGAATGAAAGTTAACAAAATGACGGAAAATTAACGCCAAAGTAATTTTCTTTTCACGTATTAAAGCATGTAAGTAAGCATGCTATCCGAAGATTTTGAAGGAAATATATACATAATAGACTTACATAAATTTCTGTCCCATCATCCAATATTATTTTGACGTCATTTTACGTAAAAAACACAATTCCATACCTCGTGCTCTTGTTTTGAATTTAATATTGTTTTGGACAAGCCCTGCTGTTTATTAATTTATCCAGTCCTCCTTCCAAATCATACTATTGATTGCTTGTTAGAAAGAAGGGTTTCAACGTCATTATGACGTAGACGATCATGTTGCCCATCGCGACGATATTACTGTGTGTGGTAGACAAGGAAAGCGATGGTGTAGTATCAAATTGTTCACTTGGTTGTAAAGATCAAACTACTATGGTGTTGAATAATATTACCTTGTGTTTTATCGTTGAAAACATCATAAGGTGTTATTTTATCTCATCATTTTATTCGGATATCAAGCTTTTGATAATAATCTATATAGAAATAATAAGGAGCTTCGCAATATTCATTTTTCTATGAAACACAATCTCATCGATAATTACACCACTTCAACTCACAAAAAGGGCAAACATTTTCTTTCCTAGAACTCTGAGTGGTTTCTTACTAGATGACGTGAGATGGTGTATATAAATATATTGTTTTCATTTCAAGAAGTTTGGGTCTTTTCAGTTTTAACGAATTTAACTCATCAATAACTCAAGAACATTTTTGGCTTGCCCACAACCAGGTGAATAAGATCCCATGCTCCAGAAAACGTGAAATATTAGATTCGAACTTGCCATTGCCTGTCGGGCAGCAAGTCTACCACTGTGTCATCTCAAGTGGTATATGGCCTGTAGATACCGTAATGCAACTATTGATAAAAAATTTAGAATTTACGTTTATCAGACTAAAACTAAATTATACATATCCCTCTCTCTCTCTCTTCCTCTCCCTCTCTTACAGACCGTTGGTGTTGATGAGGCAAGCCTTTTGGAGACCACCGTATCATTCATCAGTTCGTTCTCAAGCTCGACGTCGACAACACCCGACACACATCGCCGTGGAGGGCGCCATACAGGTATGTACTGGGGTACCACCAAAATGGTGACCACTGATCTGTTCGAAGAGAACTCTCTGTACAGGTTATAAGGCAGCATTGGTCAGAAGTACTATCGTTAATGATGTTTACTATTAATTGCAGCGGCGAACAGATGGATGGGGGCTTGGGGCGCCCCCTTAATATTTCACGGCAAAAAAAAAAGAGAAAAGGAAAATAAATGAAATAAAGAAGGGTGAAATTATGTCAAAATCTATCACAAAATTTAATTTCTGTAACAAAAATGTTTAATTTTTATTTCGTTTTTTGCTCCCTCGCAAATTTTTTAATTATGAATTGAAAGTTATGAAATTTGCCTGATAATTATGTCAGACTGCCCCCTCATACTTCTTGGCTGATTTAGGCCACTGATTAATTACATTGCCCATGTTGATCAGTATGTGTAGTAAATATCAAAATACTTCGGTTTCGTATTACGAGTACTGAAGTCATTCAATTTGATTGAATGATAGTAATTAACTTGTTATAGAAATAAGGTATTTGTTATACAAAGTCTTCATGAAACGGGATCCTGATTAGCATTTTTCTATTGAGTGTATTTCGTCTTGCTATTTTATTCAAATTTGTTAATTTTGCCTTCCATTCTACCATGGTACCATCCGTTTTCCAACTTACCGTGATATATAGTTTCATAGTATTGAATAGAACCTTCTAGATTCACATTATAATTTCTGTTTGACGTACTAATGTAATTTTGATGAAAAATTAAGATAGTTTAACCCGAATCTCTATCCATCTCTCCGGAGGAGATAAAATGTTTGCTCATTATTTATCCCATTTTAAGGCAAAATTTTAATCAACAAAGTAGACGGGCCCTTCATCTTCGGCATCGATCGCCATCTAAGTAATGTTAGCACTGGATGCACATGCGAGCAGTCTCTACTCTAAGTAAACATCTTCTTACAGTAGAGGCATGGTTGAATGTTTGTACAGCCTATTCTCCTTGTGTAGTGGTCTTTCAGAATGTCTTGTTTGACAACATGGTTAAGTGGAGCCGTAAGAGACCAGAGTTGATCGATCAACCTTGCCTGCGGGCACCCTGTGACGATGATGGCTCCTAGGACTTAGGCACCCGATCGTAGGAGAAAGTATAAAAGCTTCTGGGCAGTGAACTAACCAATGTGAAACAATATAATAATTGCTGATACTGGCGAATGAGCCGATGTGTTTCTCCAAAACCTGAATCATTTTATGCTCAGATTCCATACCAATTAATTTATTGCACCCATTAGATTTGCGAGATGTGCAGACTCAATTTCCCTTGTAATCTTTCTTTGTAAAATAGTGCCTCACATTATGTTTCATACCAAAGAAATCCTTGGGATGAGATGGGAAGCATGCACCTTCCCTACTCTGTGTTTATGAGTGCTGGTGTGGATTGGCCATGGTTGGGGATTCCTCCATTGTTGTGAATCTTCTACATTGGACTTTGAGAAAGGTAGCTTCCTCCTCACAGAGACCAGACTAGATGAGTGGAAGGTTGAACGTTGTGTAGGACGATTCATGTATGATCCGAAGATAATTAATGATGTAATTCTTATCCAACTCTCGTCTCTCTTTTGTTTCTTCAGATGACAGCCATGCCGTGGAAGTGTCGTCACATGAGTCAGATCAAACTCAGGATGTGTCTCCTACCGATGCCATCTTAGCTGGTTTCCAGGACTGCATGGAAGAGACGATCCGTTACTTAGTCGATGTCGAGGGTTTCTCTCCCGAAGACGAGGTCGTCGTCGGACTCACTGCCCATCTCTTGCAGATTCGTGCCAAACTGGACATTAATAACGACGCAACGGCATCGACCCCCTGGTCATCTGGACGTTCATCGGACGGACCAACTGAATGTGAAGCGACGACCAGCACACAAACATCACCTCAAGAAACCAATACCCCCTCCCTTGCCCTGTCAACAGAGTCCATCAATCCGCCATCTTTGCCAACTACGAGTAGGACATTACCTGGTGGGTCTGTAACCCGTGGGTTGCCCCCTGCTCATTTAATGACACCATTGACTGTTGATACAAATCAGTACTATGCCCTGCCGTCTCCGTTGAACCGTACCGCTTTGGCTTGCGCCATGAAGCCATCTGAACCTCTTTTAACGGTTGCCTCAACCCGACCCACTCACACCGTTCCGGCTCTGACATCTGCGGCTATTTCATCTGTCAGCGGTCATCCGCTAACCGCAACTGCACCCGCAGCGTATTCAAGGCACGCCGCGGTAACATCGCAACAGCAACCTCCGGTTCAACCGCCACCGCAGTACCAATCAGTTGTGTCAGCTAATGGATGTTTGATCCCTTGCGTTCCGGCGTCCACCTCTAATCAAAGACCGTATGGTTTCAACCTGAACTATGTTGCACCCTATGTAGTTGCATGGGTCAGACCTGTGCAGGAATAACAGTACATGTACATACATTGTTGGAAATGAGTGGGACTGTTCTATCTTGTAAATGTTACCAATTACTTTTTAACTCTTGGTGTTATTGCACACACGTATTCTTTCCAAAATGTGTGAATGCTTTATGAAAATAAGGGCCATCTTCTCAGACCATTTAATACTATTTGCACCTTGAAAGGTTTTGTTTTTCAGTTTTGGGCCAATTTTCCAACATTCTATTTAAAAGTTTGTTTTAAATGTTGAATTATTATGTTGGAGTTTCAGTAATCATGGTAATCTTTGGAATTAGAATAGTGTACATTTTCATGAAAACAAAAACTTTGAACACCCAAGATTGTTTTGAAAATATTTTTCACCCCATCTTAAATGTGTTTGCATCACAAATAGTAATGTTCATTGAATATACAATCATGCATTACCAAGGCAAACGACCTACATTAATATAACAATTTCCCCTCAATATTTCACTATCTTATCATATACTGTTTCATTTTGAAGGTCAAGTCTACCCCAGTAAAGATGATTTGAATGAAAAGAGATTATAATGCTGGACATTTCATCAAAATCGTATGTAGCCTAAACTAAAAAAGAGTTATGACATTATTAAGATTCGCTTGATTTCGCAAACAGTTATTTGTACTTCCTGTTTATTATGCAAATGAGAGAGCCATTGTCGTCACCCACTCACTTTTTTTTAATTAAATGAAATATCACAATCTTTTCATCATTATGATGTAAAAAAAAGAAGGTTTGATCCCCTCTGAACATGTGGAGTTGCTGCAAACTGTTGCGATTCATAAATATGCTTTCTTCTTGTCAAGCCTGCAAAACTAGAAATATTTGGCATTTCAAACAGTAAAATACAAAAAGAAATAGTGAGTGGCATCGTCACCTCTTTCATGTTTTACACTAAACATAAACGAAACTTTAAAATGTTATCAGTTTAAAATTCTATATCCGATTCTGTTCAAATTTTCGTCACTTGTAACAGAATGACTGTCTGTAGAGTGATGACAGATGGCGTAATGTCTCTAGATGCCTCAGTGCCTCTGACAGACTGGCACCGATGGCCTAATTACAATAAATGTTCTTATTGGAACAACAACTTTATATTTCATCTCCAATTAATATGAGTGCCAGTCACTGTATAAATGAGCAAATAGACCGAAACTGGACTACTATCTTCGCATTCCGCTACGATTAAGCACGAATGTTGATTTCCTTGTTAAAGTGTTGAAATATTTTTGGTTGTCTATTGGACGGTTTGGTTTACACAAAGCGTGTAATAAATAGTTTTGTCATGTCCTATCAGTGAAATTGATGTCATACATGCACGTTTTGCCTTATACTGGATGATTATTTTGCTGATCTGTACTCGAATATCAAGCAGTTTATTAATCGTTATCATGTTAAGGTGACAGCTATACTGTTTAATTTGAGTGTATAAGGTAATTGTAGGCGTTTTCTGTTTTCATCGGATAAAAACAATAATATTGATAATCGGAATTTGTGATTAAAATGTAATTATGATTTTAAAAAGAACTGAGGCATGTAAAAATATTCACCATCATAATAATTTACCAATAATTATGAACTAGAGAAATTTGATAATAATGAGACTTATGAAGCCTCTGCATGCTGTTTTCACAAACACTCCAGACGTTTTTTTTTTATTCATTTGTTTGTTCTCTTGATTGCAACTGATAACGTATACCTTAATGTATTCAAATTTCTGATGACTTGAGAGAAAAGACGTATAAAGAAGGTTGAATTGGTGAACTTTCAAATAAAATTTCCCAATACCCCTCCTTCCTTAAACTTTTTTTTTAAATTACTAATTGCAAATCGAAAAGGAATGAAGAACCTGAACATAATTATTTGTAATTGAGTTACGATGTTGTTCATTTGCTTTTCAATTATTTGATTATCTCTTGTTATTTTTTTTCCAGATATCATGCAGCATTATCCCCACAACATTCCCCCCCCCCCTCTCTCTGTCATTCTTTCTCCTTTTCTCTTTGAATTCTAAACCGAATCTATTGATTTTATGACAATCGAAATCATTCTGCCTTCGCTGTTGTCATGTAATAAAACATTCCATTTCATACATGTATATTATATGCGTTCAACATGACAATGAATGTATTGGTTGTGGGGGTTGTTTTTGTCTTGTATTATTTTGTACATGATGAACATGTAAATATGTAAAAGGACCTTATTAAAAAAAGATCATTCGCAAACAAATTACCACAATTAGTCGTATGTAGTAATACTTGATTCAGCCATGGTTGTTTAAAGCTAGTGTTACATCAAAACCGAATTCTCCCGAATAAATTCGGACCGATTCTGCCCGAATACGGCCTGATTCGGTGAATTCGAATGTTTCCGAATCCCTCCCGAATTTTCTCGCATTCGCGGAGGGAGAACTGAATACTCCCGAAACCACCCGAATACGTGTATTCGGATGAATTCACAGCTGATTCGGTTCCGGTGTAACCGTAGCTTTATTCGGGAGAATTCGGTTTTGGTGTATTCCTAGATGTACTGGTTGACAAATTTGGCATTTTTGTATCACCAGAGCCACTGAAGGAACGGAGAAGACAAAGTATTTGAAAAAGTTGTCAAACAGTAACATACTGCATTTCATTACACTATTCATGACGAAGAAAGAGCCAAATGTTATGATATTAGTACAATAGTTGAACTGATGTAAGAGATTTCCAAATCCAATCCAAATATTAACAATATTATTGACTATGACTAATTTGGTTTTGCGGTAGGGATATACGTAAAGTTGATATTTTATCGTACAGGGGTTAAAATGCTCCCAGAAACAAGGAGGGAGCGAGGGGGAGAGAGGGTATAGAAGGAACGTATACCAGGTAATATAATAAAATCAAATCAAATCTTCGATTGATATCGATTTGTCTTGAGATATAGCCAGCAATTTTATATCAATCACACTTTGAGTTTGATTTGTATATATTGCAACTCTTCGTAAAATGGGGCCAGTAGTTGTCATTTACGTTCACAAAGTATGAATTTATTAGTCGTACCTCCAATATCAACAAAATAATATGGCGAACGTTCATTTGCTCATGCAGCCCCTGTTTTATGGAACAAAATCCCTAATTCCCTGCAAAACAATCGATTCAGTTAACAAATCTAAAACAGCTCTTATTTATTTAAATTGTACCTTGCCTCAAAACAAAATTAACTCACCAATACTTCTCTTCCTCTCCTTTGTTTTCTCAAGCGCTTAGAGACTTATTAATTATTTTGTTATGTGTTATGCGCTATACAAAAACTGACCATTATTATCATTTTCTATTCAGTAACCATGGTAATATTTAAACCTAAGTGAAAAAAAAAGGAATGCATGTTTACGAGTTTTTTTATGAGAGCGGATATGGTAGATTTAGTTTTCGTCTATTTTCCTTCTCTCGGTATATCAAGCGAATAAAACACTCTTTTTGAAGAGCATCGGCATAGTGGAACTGGGGCTTTGGGGCAAGGGCCCGGGGCACGTTAGGCACTCGAGGGGCGCAAAGGGAAGCAAATAAAAGAGAGAGAAAAAATATCTTAGAATCGCATAATTTTGCGCCCCTATCATAGGTCTGAAACTTTCTCTCTTTATAGACGTCATCGACGTCCAGTATTTGCAGCATTTGAAAAAAAATATCACTGATTAATTTGAAAGAAATAATGTAAGATCTGAGGGCGGCAGTTTGACGGGGAGCAGAAATCACAAAGAGAAAAAGACAAAGAAATAAAGAAAATGAATGAATTCGGAGGACTTTGCACCACGAGTCTCAATAAGAGCAAATGTCAAAATAGTATTCAAATCTTTTTCAAAGGGGGAAATTGCATAATTTCGCGCGCCTGCCATAAATCTGAAACTGCACTTTGAACTGAATGGTCAGGTCCCATTGGTTGGTTGGTTGGGTTTAGTGGTGATGGCGCTATCCCATCGATATCCGATGATTTACGCCAGGCTATGTGAGAGGGATTCCACCCTCCCCTGTACAGCTCTCGTCATTAGATTTTGCTATTAATTATTGCACTGTGCGTGAGATTAAGATTCACCTGCATGGGGAAGGCGTATTGCAGTATTAATTTTTATTATTATTATTATTATTATTATTGTAATTTTGTTTAATAAACATCGGTTGTTACATGTAACAGTTAGTACTCGTCAGTAACTCGTGCTTGTCTTTTCCACTGTTTTCCTTCCATGGACCTGAGTGTTAGTTCATCATGTTAATTGGTTTATTTCCCAGTTGCAGGTTGCAGCTTTTAAATCAAAATTGAGGGGGTGCAGAAAACGCAAAAGAAAAGTGGTTAATGAAGAAAACTATAAATCTTTATGGTTCAATCAGACGCGCGGTTATACGGGAGTGGGACTTTGTAGATTAAAGCCCCCCCCCCCCCCCCCGCCCAAAAAATATAATGAAGAGCTCTTAGACAAAACCAAAATGGAAAAACTGAGCACGACAAATATGAGGAAAAGATGGAAATTTATTGGGCACACACTACGGGGAAACCAGCAAGCATCTGCAACACAGCATTGACCATTATGTCGACAAGTGCTCTAAATTAATTTGAAAATTTTGTAGCTTGGTCGCTAAACGCTTCCTCGTTGATGTTACAGCCGAGTTCTTACCCATTTCTCATCTCATTTACTATTCGATGAGTGTCCGGGCCTTTTCACACGTGAATCTTGAATCATCATTGTAATGATGATTAGAGGCGTTCGTGATTCTAATCATGTTCTAGGTTGGTTTCACACGTGCTAAAAAGTCGTCCTTATAGCCTTATTTTTCACTGGAATCATCGTTCAAATTACGATTTTTTTTTAACCGTGTAAAAGGGCGGTCCATCTCTTATAGGACCGTCCATGGCTGGATGTAGCCCTCTGCATGATATGTCCATGACTTTCTGTTCTCGGAGCCAATCCAGTCCAGGTGCTGCCTATTTGGTGATATCGTCCAACCAACGACGTTTTTATCCTTTTTGATCACCTATCATCTTCTTTTTTCAATTAGTTGTCTTGTCCTTCTCCGTTTTGCTTCTTTCACCTTTTCCATGATACCATTGGTTTGTGTTTAACTTCTAATTTCTGTGTTTCTTTTTTGTCCCTCAGTGTGATGTTCAGCATTTTTCTCTCCATAGCCCTCTGTGCTGTCCTTATTTTTTTGTTCGAGTTGTTTTGTTGTTGTTCATGTTTCCGATCCGTATATCATTGTTGGTATGATACAGGAATTGAATAGTTCCCTTCTCAGTACCATTTGTATTTTTTTATCACATAGGATATATGCTTATATCTCCCGAAGCTGTTCCACCCTGCTATTATCCCTTGACCTCCAATAAAATGATATTCAGTATCAATTTCAGTTTTTGTTCTAACATTTATAGTCATACATATTGCAATAAATTTAACAATTAGAGTAAGACAATGCATGCAATATATACAATTTGAATTATAAATTTAAAACAAAAATTAATAGTACTCATTGCCATAAATATATAATACTAAATATATATATAACACATACAATATATATATATAATATATAATATATAATACAATACCAAATATATTGATAAATAAGTAATGTTTCGTCAGAAATGGAGAGGTCCACTGTGTAGCAAGGCTTGCAAGTCGTGGACCCCTATAGGATAATAATTAATAGTTACATATAAAAAATGGCCAACAGAGAGAAAAACAACCGCAACATATGACAAGGAAAGCACACTTTACAAACAAAATGAGGGAAGAGTGATTAAAAGAAAGAGAGAAATGGTCTGCATGTGGATTTAAAAAAAATCTTATTTAGTCTACACCGAAAGAATAAAGATGGCACGCAAACCATTTTGATTAGAAATTAATAAAATAAGTGTGAAACTTGAGGAGCGGTGACGATTTTATTTAAAATGCGCTACAGATTAGAATAAAATGAATTGCAGTTTAAGAAGGGTGTTCAGCTAAACGAGCAAAAAGGGACCGTAGTTTTGTACGGAGTCAAATATTTTTTTATATTTATACAAGAGATAGAGCTACGTCGATCTGGCGCTGCACAGCGGCTGCCGGTCTCACTATTGGGCAAAACAAATTTTCGGAGGATTTCTGTTTCTGGTTTCCACGGTTTCGAACAATAAATATGAATTTTTGTTTTTAAGGGCCTGTAAAATGTAAGTTTTATTACTTCTTTATTTCATTTATTCATTTGAACATTCATTTCAACATGGCAACATATACAGCAAAAGATGTCATATCCAGCAGGTATCTATCATGCCTATAAAACACCGATATCGTGAAAAAATCATGAAACCTCTCGTGCTGAACAGTCATCAATGACTCGGGTGCTGAATTTTGAATAGCGCCATCTCCCTGTCTTGATATTGCAAGCATAAAAAAAAATCGTGTCCACGAAGACTGTCTAAATCAAACAAGCAGTCATTTCATGAAAAAAAAAATAGATAACTTTGAAATAACTGAGTCGTGAATTCCGAATTGCGGTGTGTGTTCGCAAGACAATGATACGCACATTTTCGAGTGGTATGTACAATATTCATGAATGGTCACCTAATGATATAATTCCTCTATTCCTTGTTCCAACATTCCAACTTTCTGCGATTGAATGGAAGATTTCCTTACAATAAAACCCCTACAGATAAAACTTTGTGTAATTAACACAGAAAGAATGACATTTAGCCCCTTTTCTATCTTTTTTCTCTCAAACCTTTTCTCTCTTTATCTTTCTCTCTCTCTTTTGTTTCGTTCCCTCTTTGTTCCCCTTTCCCCTTTCTTCTTTAAACCTCAACGGCTGTGAGCCTGTGAAATATTTACTGATGGAAATTAAGATTTAAAAAAAAATTTAAAAAAATAGCTGTGCTCGCAAAATCGCAGTGGTTTTACAAAAAATGGTTACATTGATTTATTACTTTTCTGTATGAAAAGCGTTCGTTTTTATCTTTAATCTTCTTTGACAAAGCTCTGCTTTGAAAAATAAATTCAAGAGGCGGTGATATTAAGGTGGATAGGTGTAGTGAAGTGGAATCGGAAAATCGGACCCGTCGACGCGTAAATATTTTTTTTTTCAAACGTTACCAAATTCCCTAAAATGTGTTGGCAATACATTATCATTGGTGCGCTAATGTCCTTGGTAAGGCATTTATTATCCTCATTACCTGGTCCCTCGGAGAGGACCTTACTCCGTCGGTCCTCAGGCTGGTTGTTTGCTTACAAGCATTCACGCTTTCTTATAAAGCGATCAGGTAAAAAAAACACTACCAGATGATAGACACAGACAACACTATGCAAATAAACAAAAATAAGACAATTAACAGAGAACAAGACGAACGTTGGTCAACGTACAGTGAGATAAAATTCCTTTTGATAAGAAAATGAAAGAGAAAAGTTCTGCAGAGTCTCGAGATCACATCTATATTAATTTTACATTGTGTAAAATTACAGAAAATTCGAATATCAGGTATGATATCTACCAAATTTCCTTTTCTAAAACTAACCTGTTCTGTTAAATTTTACAGAAAATGTCATGTTATAACTATTAAAATATTTTTTTTTCAACGCTTTGCCAAAATTTGCTTTAAAGAATAACAGGGATTGGCAAAAATAATGACAGATTTTCGGTTGTAACATAAATTTTGACAAACTGTTTATAAAACACAAATTTTGACAGCTTTCTCGTCATTAGATTTTGCTATTAATTGCACTGTGCGTGAGATTAAGATTCACCTGCATGAGGAAGGCGTTTTGCAGTATTAATTTTATTATTATTTATTTGATAATTTTTTAGGGTCCGAAATATACAAAGGTGGTAACTTTGGTAAAAAAATACATTTTTGCAATGCCGATACTAAATTCAACTGTCGTCTTGAAATTCTTTCGATAAGTACATTTTTCTTTGCGACATGCAATTATAAACTGAATGTCGCAGAAGCTTGAATTTGAAATCGAAATGCTGGAAAATATAACACATGAACATTTACTGAAAAACCCCAAACCTCAATGAATAGTCTTTCTATTTCTCGAAAAAAAAAGTTTATTTTCAGTGCCAATTCGTCCAATTGCCAACTCGTTTACTATCATTTGGTCTACCTTCGGTTCGTCCACTATCCACATGGTCTAATTTCCAATTCGTCCACTCACCATTTCGTCTAATAACCAGTTGGTCCAATAGCCATTTAGTAGATATGCCATTTGGTCTAATTGGACTAGGTGTTAATTTTGCAAAATGAATGAAAAGGAAATGGATATTAGACCAACTACATGAGACGAAATGGTCATAGACGAAATGGTGGTTAGATAAAGTGATGATTGGACCAAATGGTTATTGGACCAAATGGTTGTTAGACGAAATGTTGATGGACGGAATGACATTAAACTAAATGAAATTAGACCATGTGGTGAGTGGACGAGTTGGCAGTAGGCGAATTGGCAATTTACCCCCCCCCCCAAAAAAAAAAAAAAAAACCCAAACAAACTCTATAGCGCCATCCGCGGCAGCAATGATCGTTACTATCGTCCGCTTTTATTTTTGGTTCCAAAACACTTCCAGACAATTAAAATCTCACCAATAGTAAAATGGGAAAACAATGTAAAACATGGGTTTCACTTTGAATATGATATCTATGATTTTCCTATTAGTTCATATTTCGCTGTCAATTAAATGCTCCCTCGAAATCCACTCCGTTGCTAACAGGACCTGAACCACGCAGCCTTGAAAAAAAACTTTGGTGAGGCATAACAAAACACAGCGCGTGGTGCGGCCGACCGTACAGCGTCGTAGCGCTCGCAGCAACCGTACTGTTCGCATACGACCACCACCAGTGAGTGTTCTAACGACCCACTTGCTCATCAAATCCTTTTAATTTGGACTCAGAACCAGCTCTGAACATATCTGTCTTCACATAATTGTGGCACCCAACCGAACACAATTGGAGCATGCTTTATTGAAGGATATTCTGCTGATCGAGACAAGAGCGTTGTGATTTCTTCAGCAAAACATTCTAGGAATTACTTGTTCCGTCTCGCTGTCATCGTGACGGAGGTGTTCAACTTCTTTTACCCCCGTAGCTTCGGCTGAATTCACGGTGACCGTTACCATTGTTTTGCTTTTAAAGCCGCACGTGAGAATTATAAGTAACGTTCATCTTTATTAACAGTTTGGAAAGAGCCTTTCTCACTTTCGGAAGTTTCAGATTCTCTTTGATTATTGGATGATGGCTGATGGAGGGGGTGTTCCGCTTGATATCAAGGTTCCCATTGGAAGAAGAAGAAAGAAAAAGGTGAGTGTGTACCCCCCCTCAGACTCAGACTTTGGGCAGGTGGTGGTCAATGGTATATGGTGGTGGTAGCCGGAATGGAGGGTGGGAGGACAGTTTGCTTTTCATTTTCACTGTGAAATTTGCTGTGGTAAGTGGTCAAAGGCACTTGACTAGACATAATGGAAAAGTCTGGGGTTCGATACCCGATCACGGCACCTATGCCCTATGGCAAGGCATTTAATCAACTATGCTCTATTATTCTTCGCTGAAATGAATGGAAATGCTATAAGTATGTGTAGAAGCAGTGTGTGTGTAATTATGTTTGGAAAAATGGGGTTCAAATAATGAACATGAAGAAATTACCTTTTTCTACAGAAGTGTGCCTACATCAAATGTATAATGATCAAAGAGATGATTTGTTTTTTTCAGGTACAATTGATGACCATATCATAAATTTCCTCTATTGTCATGCTATAGACCAGGTTTTCAGGCATTGAACTATATATATAGTTAAGATGAAAAACTTACTTGTTGAAATAAAAAAATAAGCCCATCAGTTTCTACCATTTTCACATATCACTCTACTTCAATTTGGATTACATGTAGGCCTACATTATACATAATCTTGTTTTAGTTTTGACACCTCGTCTAAGAAACTGAGTTAGATTGAACAAAACAATTTATGTTTTTATGCGCATAACATTCAGTTCTATATCATCTTGTGTAAAGTAAACATGGATTACCTTTTGAAGAAAAAAAGCAAACATGCAATTTTAATCTGCAAAACCCAATTATACATAATAGTTCTTGTTCTTCCAAATTCCCTCTGTTCTGTTTCTCAAGAAGAAAAGCCTGAGATAATTTGATTGTTTGCTATTAATGAGCCTTCAGCCATGTACTCTCAGCCATTGACTGTGAAGGTGAATTCATTTTTTGTCTATTTTCAGAGAGATAGAAAAAGACAGAGAGGGAGAGATAGAGTAAAAAAGTGGGGTGGGGTCTGGTTGAGATACAGAGGGGGGGGGGGGGGGAGGGATGAAAGAGCAACCAATATAGATAGAAAACTGTTTTGTGAAGATATTACACCTACTAAATTAACCAGGTCTACTTATAAACACCATATAATTTGTTTTTAGAAATTTTGTTTGAATTGGAAAACATTTTGAGCAATCTTCTTCGCAGAGTTAAAGTGATTTAAATTATTTGGCTATAAGACAAGGAAGTCAACTGGATGTGATTGTATGTAGGTCTACAGGTAATTTGCTGATGAAATATCTTGCACACAGTCAACACCCACACCCTTGATATTTGTAGAGAATAAAATTATGTACATTGTACAGATGTACTTTGATAAGTTGTGAGCAAAGTTCATCAGAATATTTCAAGCAGTTATGATATAAATTTAGTTCAATTTGGATACCGGTTTGCAAGTTCTACGAACCATGGTCATTGTGTGATAAGACAAGGTGTGACAATATAAAGACTGGTTACAAAGGAGATGAGTAATATGGTAAGATGTTTTGTAAGATTCTATGTTTGTGTTGATCCATAGCAAGGGGATCTCCACACCATGTGGTAGCTATGTTTATACAGTTATAAATGGGTGCGCCCATGCAGCAGAAGAGCCGCTATTGTTGGGTTGCTTATTGTATGGTGCTGTATTTTGGGTTAATGCTATTGAATGTTAGAGCGTGGGGTGGAGGCTTGGCCTTTCTTTACAGGGTTATTCAATATGTCTGCAAGTGTTAAGTTGAGCTTTATAGATGCTTGTGTTTCATGTTAAGGTGTTAATAGTTTGCTTCTAGATAACACCATCTGTGCATTGCAGTATGTGATGGGGAAAAATGTGAACGTTTTGAAGAATACTCACTTTTCTCTGTGAAAATAAACGATATGTCAAGCTCAGAATAAAGTGAAATTTATTGTGGATGAAGTCACTGTGGCTGGCACTATTTCTCCTTGATACCCTTCATGGGTTGAACATCCTTGAGAAATTGCCCGAGGGTCAAGTTCACTTACAGACCCAGCTGACATCAAATTTTGATCTGAAGAATTTATGACCTCTTTAGGAATCTTGGTTTTTATTTGAAATGAAAGGCCAATGAGTCCCTGGATAGAGGAGTTTTTCATTTCTGTCTGAGTCTAACCGACCACCTGTATTGGTGTGTGATTTATGCCAATTCTGATTTATTCATTGGTTTTAGTCTTGAACTACATTGATTTGATTGTGACAAAGACACGAATATACTACGTAAATACATGTCATATTCTAGTGATATGTCTACTGGTACATATCATGTTCATCTTGTAGCATTTTGTGTAGTCTACGTGAGTGGGTAGTCTGCATGTAGTTTTAGTTGTGATGCTGTTCAAGGCAAATTGTACTAGCAAAAAATACAAAGAATAGATACAAATATTTTTTATTGTTTAATAAAATATTTTTTGTTAAAATGATTAGATCCTTGCAAAATGGGAAGTGTATTCATGTCAATGATATTACGGTAATGTGGATATGTATGGGAGAAATCTTGCAAGAGATAATTGTTGAATGCTTCCTCCCGCCCCCCCCCCCCCCATGAAGATAATATACCCCTTTCATAAACCCAATAAAACATATCCTCCAATTAGCCGCCTAAGAGTAATGTGGATAATTCAATAAAAATTGCGTTCACAAACTCCATAAATTATTTTTACGAGCGCCCGTCCTGAAAAAGGTGGATAATCGTCATGACAACTGGACACGCCCCCTCCAATGCGGTTGTGTTGGAAAAGGGTGACCTTGTGACCGCACCATGGCAATTATCCGCATTATTTGGAAATACGTTCATAAACTCAAAATCTTGTCCCGATGCCGCTATTATGCGGATAATAGCAGCATCAGAATAATGCGGATAACTCTTGTCCTCCTCTGATTTTAGGACCAAATTATGCTGCTATTAGCCGCATAATTGTGTTTTATTGGGTTTATGAAAGGGGTATTATTTTAGCATTTTTCTTGTATTTCCATGAAAATGGAGGTCTTGAATGTTAAGATTGATTTCAGAGAGTGGCCAAGAATCATGATTGAGCAAACCCGGGTTATACTGCTCACATTTGGTAATATAGCTAGTAGTAGACAAGACCAATATGGGGAGAATTTGAGTTCAAGGAGCATTTTGGGGTAAAAGTTGGGAACCGGTCTATTTCACCTAATTTGAATGTGCTGAATCTGATAAGACCGGTTCCCAAGCCAATTTTTCATGTTTTGACCACCTAATTTGCATAAACAAAATGGCTGCCAAATTGACAATTTATAATCTTATTTCTACAATATTCTTTTATAATATTCGCTTTCACCGATGTGGATACTGCAAAATCCTGCATACTTTACATGTACCATTTGGGAAAAATTGTTATTTCTGTTTGCGGCTAATTAATTATGCAAATTTATGCATATTTTGCAATATTATGCTATAATTTGAAAATTACACCTAAAATGTTTATTATTTTGAGTACAAATAGCATTTGTATCATTATAATAATTGTTTAGCCCTTAAATATAATATACAAGTCAATTTTCATATGTATTTTATTGTTCTTTGATATTTCTTTTGTGTTCTTGTATGTTCTGCCATTTGCTTTGTATATGTTTGATATGAGATCTTAAAAAAAATAATATCATTGGCAGACAAATATTGAGCTTCAATGATTGAATCATTTGATAAACTTCTTTTGCCACAAATGTTAATTGTACTCAGGAACAAATACACACACATGCTCCCACACCCACACCTGTATATAGAAGTAATATACTTGCAAGGTATAGTAGACATGCCCAATATAAAAACATTGATGCTGATCCTATAATCATGACACTTACCAAATTCAATGAACCCGTAAGAAAAGAAGAGTTTAGAAGTTGGAAAACCTGTAATCATGCTGAACTTAAATTTCTTGAAATAGATATATTAAAATGTTTCATAACAGATCAAATAATCAATTAAACATATATGATTTACGCAGTGTAGTTTATCAATCGGATATAAGTATCAGTACTTTGTTAACATCCTTGCAGCAAAATCATATCTTTGATTCAGCTCCATCAGAACTGCAATCATGGCAGTTAACCAAAAAACAATTTGTAATAAATGCAAAGGGTCTGTATTACTGGATCACTTACTAGTTTTTTTGGTCATTACCGATTTATTTATTTATGTGGCAACGATACATTTTCCCCAAGTCAACCATCAAAGTGAAAACTGAAAACCACAGCTTTTATCCAATCCTTACCTTAGAAGATTCTTTGACGAACGATACTGAATACAGAAGAGGAAATGTTAAAAACATGGGGCTAAACACAGATTAGCTCCATGGTTAAAACATGGGCAAAACAAGGTTTCCAGCCCAGTCACTGCCCAATGCAGAACAAATTTTCACATTGTGACCTATGGTTAAAAAGTGCTAGAGATGCCTGTTGAAGGTAAATCAGCATGGAGACAGTTGCAGAAGTCCAGTCTAGAGGTTATCCGGTCATCCCGGTCATGGATTATATTTTCTGCACCACCTCATGTAAGACAATGTCTGATCTCAGCAATTCTGTGGAGCTGGTAATATGCAGATTGGCAGACATGTGATGTGTGTTTCTTCATGCTCATTGTTCTATCAAAGACTACGCCAAGAGATCTAGCCTTGCATACTGCAGATATATAGCTTCCTCTCCTATTAAGACTGGAGTTGTAGTCATAATAATTACGCATATATGGAGATGACAGAACAAGATACCGGTACTTCGCTTTTTATTGTTAAGCTCCAGGAAGTTGACCTTCATCCAACATCGAATCCTCAATGGCAGCACCAACAACAGCAGCTGCACGAACCTCTGTATATTTACCTTCTGGATCAAAAGTGAGGTATACAGCTGGATGTCATCAGCATAGAAGTGTATACCAACACCATGTTGCCACATTACAGAGCCAAGAGGAGTGATGTACAGTTTGAAGAACAAGGGACAAGGACAGACTCCCAAGGAACTCCATATCAAAGGGTAGTCACAGGAGTCTGCATGCCAGTGATGAATACAGCTTCATACAGCTCTGTTGGCAAGGTAAGAGAAACCTGCCATTGGAGTGCAGAATCATCAATTCCAAAACAGACTGTCAGTCTCCCAAGAAGAATGACATGTTGACTGGTATCAAAACCGGTTGACAAGTTAAACATAACTTAGGCAACTGCTTTCCTCATAGAAAGAGAAATCCTGGCTCTACAATCGAAGAAATTCTCGACCTAGACTTTGATGGTGATATCTCAGACTCGCATGCAGCCTATCAGAGCTGGGTAAGCTATTGGATGCTGTTGGGTTTAATACCGATCAAAATAAGTGGATTAATAATCACCCACAGGAACGGCAAACATTCCAGGAACCCACCATCCTCTGAAAGATATCTTCGTTATCAATTTGAAATAGTCTATCTTATGAAGATATGAAGATGTGTGAATATTAGAAGTTCGATAAATGGCCTAGAAGACATTACACAATTCACTGCGGTATTGAAAAGGTGCACTCCGAGCATTTTAACACCTGAAACAAGATCTGGTTAGACAGAAGATTCTCTCTCAAGACAAAAGTTTAGGTTTTTTCTATGGATCTGTGACATGAGAATCGGACATATCTCAAGAACACAAACACGATGACTTCGATACGAACTGCCTCCGCAGAATACTTGTACTAAATTGGTTTGATTCCAACAATTAGAGATGACTTTTATAATATGAGGCTGCCCTATCAATCAAGCCATCCAATTGAACACCAAATCGATGATAACTGACATTGATCATTCAACACCCTCAAGGAAAAGGTGTATATCAAGCTGGGGGAAAGCTGGATGCCTCTAGGTTGGATGAAGCGGCAATCCTTGATAGGACAGGTGCAGTACTACATTGGAAAAGATATATTATGGAGATGCACATGTAATCCGTTCATGAAGTCCAATGATAAAAAATTGGCTTTTAAAACACGGAAAACGGTCTAATTGATAGGCAAAATGAGAAATTAGATGGATTATATGTGGGTTCAGTTCTGATAATTTTTTTCAATATTGGGACAATTTGACGAGCGTAATGGAAAAAAACACAGGACATCTCATTTTCAGCAGACGGTTTTCACTTCATTTTGCTGAAGAAAAACACACTAAATATATATACATGTATGTGTAATCAGATTCTGTTGGTCGGGAACATAACTACTCCAAAGGATATTAAATGCAAGTGATTGACTATTAGGAGTTGAGAATTTCAGTACTGTTATGATTCAAATTTAATAATTCATAATCTAAAATTGTAAATATGAATGAATTGATTGATATCATAATTCAAGATACCATTTTATAATAAAAATATAAGCAATTAATAGTGACATTCGCTTGAATACAGATAGGTTCATGAAATTCGTTGGATCTCCACCAGTGTGCTTTTAAATGGGAAGGCCCTCCGTGCAGGAGTTTACCTTTGTATGCAGATGTGGGTGTGGGAGTGGGTGAATCTGTTTATGCCCATGGATATATGCGAATAAAAAAGTGATTACATAATTAAATAATTGAAGCTTATTATTTTCTGCCACTGATAATCAATAATTTGACAGATCCCATAACAAAACATGTACAAAACAAAAGGTACAAAATACAAAGAAATACATAAGAAATTCAAAAACAATAAAATACATTATTATTCACTGTGATATTATATTCTAAGGGCCGTACAATTATTTATAATGATGTAAATGCTATTTGTACCAAAAATATAAACAATTGAGCTGAAATTATCAAATTATAGCATAATGATCCAAAATATGCATAAATTTGCATAATTAATTAGCCGCAAACAAAAATAACAAGTTTTCCCGAAAGGTACACGTATGTATGCAGGATTTTGCAGTATTCATGTCTGTGAAAGCGAATATAATTAAAAAACATTGTCGAAATAATATTTTGAATTGTCAATTTGGCAGCCATTTTGTTTATGCAAATTAGGTGGTCAAAACATGAGAAATTATCTTGGGAACCGATCTTATCAGATTCAGCATATTTGAATTGAGTGAAACAGTCCGATTTCCAACTTTTACCCCAAAATGCTTCTTAAAGTTTATATAGGCCTGTTTTTCCAGAATGTGTCTAGTCTATAGGTCAAGGCTTAAATATACTGTCAGGACTATGAAAGAATGAAGTACCATCCATCTTTCTTAGAAAAAAAATAGTGAGGTTGCAGTGCACTGAATTTACAATGTGATATGAATAGATAAACAATAAAAATACAAACTGTTAAGACTTATATGACAATACTAATAATTTTTTTAATTTCATAGGATAATTTTAATAGCTAAACTCCTTCCATCAGTTTACTCTTGTAGTTTTATACACATGTTGGCATACCCTTCATTGTCCTTTTTCTAAAAATATTGGTTTGGTTAGCTGAAATTAATTGATTTACTTCAGTTCTTTTTGTAAATGAGATTATTTGGTGAGTCAATCTTATCAGAGACTTTTTGACTGTCACACTGTTATCTTTACCATCAGTCTAATTGTAATGCTAAGTCATTATTTGATGGCTTTTTTTTAAGGCGACTTCTGCTTTCGAGGCATGTTTAACTGTTATAAGCCGCTATTCAGCAAACAAGAACAGCTTGCTCAGACACTATGACAAACAATACAATCTAATTGTTTGCATACAAATCCAGTACACCAGATTGAATTAAAGACATAATAGGGAACATTGATGTTGAATGAAAAGGGCAAAGGGCTTCTGTTGTTGTCAGTGCATGAAGTACCAAGTGAGATGGAGAGAATTTGTAAGGGAATAATTTGGAAAATCACAATGAAAGTCATGTCACAGATTATATACACATTGTGAAGAGAGTTGAATTCATTAAAAATTATTTTGTGTAAAGTTAATGTGGTTGTGTGCTTTTATAGATTAATCAATATTGTTATCACTGATTCAGTCATTGGGATAGAAGATGAATAAATATGCCTAATTCTCAAGAAAGAATATTTAAACTGCAAAACACATTTATTGTGTAATTTGCAGTCTAGCATAATAGCCAGATATCTCCTGTTTAAAACACATAATTTCCAAGAATAGTATTTTCTAATTCAGTTCCAAAGAAATAGAGGTGTTACATAATGATATTTGTGGTTTGCATTAATTGTAAAATAATGTCATGAATACACGATGGCTCCATGCACCTACCAGCATGTAGGACATCACTACAACAATATGTGGTATATAGGCTGTACATGTAGTGGTGGTTGAAATGCACTCTTCCAGAAAAATGAATTAAAATTTATGTCCTGATGCAGGCCTTCATTATTACTCTTCCTCTCATCGAGGATACTTGAAAATTATGATGGACAGTAAATGTCAAAATTTTTGACAAATGATAAAAGAATATGATTTTTGTACAATGTTTTAGATACTAGCTATTCAAAAACCAAAACTAAAAACAAAACTTTCTAAGTAAGAGATAATGCTCTTGGTAATATTTTCAGACTAGGGCAGACCATGGCATGAAGAGGCTTTCAAAAGTACCCTCAGCTTTCCTCCCATCAATTCACACTAATCATATTTGATAAGGAGGACTGGTACCAATGGACTGATCCCGTTCTCATTACCATCCTAAAACTAAATTACTGGAAACTAGTTTAACGTGTAATGAGAACGGTTGAAGCGGTCTTGGAAGCGATTTTCCAAATCGGTTTGGAAAACCACCTGGTTATTTAGTTTTCAAGATCGCTTTGCCTCGTTAAACTGGTTTTATAGTGTGAGGACACAACCGTTTTTCAGGAAGCGATCTTCGCACATTTTGAGCACGCTACTCCACTCACTGTGTGTAGAATGTTTACGCTTAGGTTTCAAATTTCGCACGAAACATGTCTCCCCACTGAGAGCGTTCCCGTAGCAACAATACTGCTTTAAACATAAAGTGGGTTTTGAATTAACCACTTTTTGATGATCACATGGGAACGCCGGCAAAGCAATCTTCCAAACAGTTTTCCTGAACCGGTTTCTACTAAAGTAGTTTTAGGATTTAAATGAAAACGTTCTCTAACTCGCTTTGAGTACAAACTGACTCAAAAGTGTCCTCAGCTTCCCCCCCCCATCAGTTCACACTGATCATGTTTGATAAGGTGGACCAATGGACTGTGTATAATGCAGATCTCTAGCAAACCGAACAGCTCCAAACTGTACTGTATTCATCTTATTACCTTCATGAGAGAAATGAAAGAAAGTGATTCCAGGGTCCTCTAACAAACCCAGTCCTTAATTTGTATGCATTTAGTATAGGGTACAGAAAGTTCAACCTTTCTCCCATATTGGTCGCAATGAGAGCTGAAATGTCATATGTGATGTTTGATGAATGTGATTTGTGTTTAGGTAAATGGATTATAAATCTCAATTCATTTGGAATTAGGCCAGTGCTAGGCTGAAAGTCACACAGAGAGAGAGAGGGGGGGGGGGGGGGGACAGTTCATGATTATAACTCCCAACCAACATCGTGCTTTGACTAAGAAATGAATGTAAAGTGATTTAATCATTAAAGATGGAGTATTTAAGAAATAAAATTTATTGTTCCTTGCCATATTCTGGTCTAGTAGGCCATCTGAGTATAACTTATCCTGTGTTTATGATGTATACCCTTGCAGTTAATATTCACATGGCGTGGAAAGCCATCTTCTAGATAACTCAAACTCTGTGCAACTCTTTATAAGGATCAGACTCAAAGACAATTTTAAAAAGTCCATGAGCACTTTAAGGAAGTGCACTTTAAGGAAGAATAAATCATTCAGGTTATTATGTTTTATAATAATAATAATAATAGCGGTATATTTACCCAGGGTAGCCGCTTCAGTTCCGAAAACTGTTCTCCCAGCGGGCCCTGCTATTATTACCCCGGCTTTTCTTGTTTTCTTGTCCATACTTAAAGCCCTCAGAAAAATTACTCACAGGGGATCGTCATCAAAGTTTTTTTTAAGATTGTGAAAGAAACTTTTAAAAATTCAACCAATACTATAGTTGTAAAGACCCTAGATCATATCACTTTGAACTTGGCACACTTCAATCTATTTCTGGTAAAGGTTCTGAATATCCTTTGAAAAAGTGTTAAGGTTCCTCTAACTGGTGAAATCACCCCTCCCCCCAAAATATATACTACAAGTGTTTGATACATGTAACTGGGAAAAATAACTCCACAATTTTGCCTTGAACACCTGCACTTATATGATAAAAAAAACTACAAAAATTGGCTATGCTGGATTGTGCAATGGTGCAGTCAGTATAGCTTGACGATTCATTCAAATTGTATGGATGTGAAGAAATTCATTGAAGTACATTAGACAACATGAGGTGATGAAGAGTATGTGAAGATGATAGATATAGAGGATGTATTCATTTTACCAATGAAGAGTGTGTGTGAACTGTGAAGATGATAGATAATAAAGGATGCATGTATACCAAAAAGGAAGTAAGTCATTGTGCTTCAAGAGATGGGCATTGAGGTCTTCCCAAATCTAGAAATCAAGCGTAAAGAAGAGAAAACATTCCGCTGAGAATGACGATGATGAGGGAGGAGAGAGAGAATTGTTCCTTTCCATGTCCTCAAGGGAAGTGATCGATTCCTCAAGAGTTCATAGTGCGATCCGTTGTCACTGACTCTCTGCACACCTACATTGAAGTAGCATTTTGTGCAGAGGAATCTTTCAGAGACTCATGTCTTCTTGATGTTGTGAACTTTAAATTTCAATATTTTAAGGCAAGGTTTCTTTTCAATTGGGCATATTTTTTATATTATAGCACACAAATGGGGAAAATTAAAAAGGGCACACAAAATATTTAAGGCCAGTGAAAGGGGTGTTGAGGCCATGAAACTGAGGCCAAGGTCCTGTACATTGGCTTTTATAAGTCATTAACATGGAAAACAATCCATTCAAATTTGAATGTATCTAAGAAGGGTACTTTAAATAGAATTTAAAAACAGCCCTAGTTAAATTTGAGTAGGTTGTTTTTTAGTGTAGTAGTGACATACATGTATATATGAAGGTGTAGCAATGTGACACAGTTTTAAGTTCAATGAAATTAATTTATCAAATGTAAGGGAAGTTTAAGTTGGAGACCCTCATTTTATAGAGAGATTTAACAAACAGGAAGAAGGAAGGGAGAAAGAGAGGAATCAAAAAGAGAAAAACAAAAAGCTCTAGAGAAAGAGGAAGAGTGAAAGAGAGAAGGGGAGGAAGAGAATGAAGAGGAGGAGAAAGAGGATGATGGGTGAAGGAGAAGGGAAAAGAATTTGCAAGCAAAACATATTTTGAGATTTTTCTTACAATGGGATAGTAAATTAAATTCATCCAGTTGTATAATATTTGTGGAGCGTTGTGGCCCAGTGGATTAGTCTTCTGACTTTGAAACAGAGGGTCGTGGGTTCGAATCCCAGCCATGGTGTAATTTCCTTCAGCAATAAATTCATCCACATTGTGCTGCACTCAACCCAGGTGAGATGAATGGGTACCCGGCAGGATTAATTCCTTGAATGCATGAGCACTGAAAGGCAGCTCGAGCTAAAGATGGGGTAATAATAATAATAACAACGCGCCTCGGAATAGAATATTTGTAGATAGATGGCGCTATATAAATGCCTATTATTATTATTATTAAACAAGCCATATTACTTTGGTTTAAAAAAATAGTATGATAGGCCACGATTTGCTAACCCACATTTGCTATGAATCATAGCCCAAGCTATCTCAGGCATAGTGGTCTGGGTTTTACTTTTAGAAAAAAATCAAATTGGGTGGGGGCATTCTTGGGTCAGGAAGTATGCCTTTGGAAAATACATGTAAGAGAAGGGGATGGGATGTACAATGCGAAGAAGTTCATAACCTACAATACATGGACTTCACGCTAAATTGGACTTGGACATCGGCCTCGCTTACAAACATGACTGACCCCCATTGATCGGCAGCGCCAAAACTCAACAATTATTTCTGCATTTTATAAAGCCTATCTAAAACACAAGAACTCTAACTACCTAGGTTCTTTTATATTGATTTTATTCTAGCTTGTAGCCATGGTCTTATGGTGGTTGTATTGATTGAGTTCCATGTGCAAGCGGGTAAGAAGTCAGTGGGCTCCATCTCATCTAGAGGAAAGAGAATGGATGATAAAATGATGTTGATAAAGCATCTTCATTAAAGATATATTTAAATTTGTTTATGACGACCACAGAAGGGATACATGAAAATAGGCCTTGGGTTGGTATTCAATTCGATACTCAAGCCAGAATATTACGTTTTTTACTCAATATTCAATTTAAGTAAAATACTTAACCATCTTTGGTATTCAGTTGCATTTTCTTGCTATAAAGTATTTTGCTTAAATCTAAGTCAGCTGCCTACCAGACTTAAATCTGTCTTGTGTGCAGCTAAACGTGATACGCGCAGTCATACCTTCTGCACACAGATGGATTTTGCGTTTATTCGGCTCAAACTTTATGACATGACAATGGTTTTCGCTTAAATTTGGCTTGATATTGGTAAATTACCTAGATACGATCTGAATACAAGTTTAAGCAATTTGCTTTATAGCCAAGTAAAATACTTTAAAAAAATCACTACTTCAAATTGAAAACAGGGGTCTTTATGAACAGGTGTCTTTATGAACAGGTGCATGGGAAATACCATTGAATGGATACCAAATCTTTGGTCTTTATAGGCTGCGTTTATCCGACCTCAAGCCAGAATCGTGATTTGAATCATGATTGGAATCATGATTCAAATCACAAACATGAATCACAATTACTACAGAATCAGGGTTTAGACGACCTTCGTTCCAACGCTGTTTCTCCTCGGATTCGGACCGATCCAGTGCGCATCACAGTGCGCAGTTTGACCCAGGAAGTATAGGTCAACGTTGGACACTTAATTGGAGGTCGGCGACGTACATGTGATGTGACAACGTGGGGCGCCCGCCTTGGCAAGAACCGGAAATAGCTCGACACAATGACGTCATATAATCATGATTCAAATCACGATATCGTTTATCCGAACATTTTCGTACGTGATTCTGCAGAAACGTCTTTCCAAACGCCCTTTTTTTCGTAGTTCATGTTTGTGATTCTAATCATGATTATATTCAATTTCGACTAAACGCAATCGTGATTCTGCAGAATCGTGATTTGAATCATGATTGGAATCATGATTATAGGGTAAAAAAGTGGCGGATAAACGCACCCATAGACAGGTTGCCAATTTAGTTTATATAGGTGATCTCACTCAGGAAAGGGGAAAAGAAGAGAACAATATCAGACATATTACAGTAAAAACGCTGTTTATTTATTTTTTCATACAACGCTGTTAACTATATGAATATAGTTATTTGAACAGTTTTAAGAAGTGTTTAAAATCTATTACAACAAATTCTAATTGTTAATATTGAATTCTCAGTAAATTAAACATGGTTGTTTAAACTGTTATTGATGTTTAAACTGTTATTAAACAACCACTGTAAGGTTGATACAGTAAACATCAGTGTATGAAATTTAAACAATGCCAACTGATAAGCTTGCAAGTTGCAGTAGTTTAACTTGTGAATCTTGGTTTAAAATTAGAAATGAATCCCTGTTAAAATAAATTCTGGAGGATTCTGGGATATATAAAAGATTTGATGTTGAATACGGTAAACTCTTTTCCGAGGATGAAACCTGTCTGACCTCTATTACTGGAGAAAGTACAAGAAACTGGCAGTAGCTAAGTGCAAAAAGTACCAAAGGATTTCAGATTACTATCAGATTTATCTGTTAACAGTCACACAATTGAGCAGTGTGGTGTGATAAAGTAAGGGAAAAGAAATGTTATTCTACCAGTCAATTGATTCATAGTGGATCAAGGGTGAGCCTGGTTTATGACTCCAATCTCTGAGAAAATGGATGCTTTCAGATTGGCTCAAAACCTGAAAATACCTGGTATTTTCCAATCGGGAAAACTATCCCCATCTACCCCGATCTGATAATACCGGTGTTTTTACCAGTGTGACAGCATAGTGCTTGTGGGGGCATTGTGGTCTAGTGGTAATGACTCTAATCTTTTAATAAGAGGGACATGGGTTCGATTCCTAGCCACATAGTGTGTTTTCCTTCAGCAAGAAATTTACCCATATTGTGCTGCACTTAACCCAGGTGAGGTGAATGGGTACCCGGCAAGATTAATTCCTTGAATGCACTGACCGCTGAAAGGCAGCTCGAGCTAAAGTGGAGGTAATAATAATAATGCGCTTCGGAATAGATTATTTCTAGATAGATGGCACTATATAAATTATGCCTATTATTATTATCATTGTAATATCCACCAAAAGACGTCCTTGCTACTCACTATTTTGATTGGTACTTTTCATAATTAGGATACCTTTAGAAATGATTTTTCAAGGCGGTGTATTACAAGAACCTCTCCCATTCCTAAGATTATTGGACATGGGCCTGTATGTTGTTTGAAAGCTTGCATTTTGTGTGTTGCTCAACCATACTGTGCACACTCATAACTTCAAAAACTTTTGCAGAAATGGCCTGATTCGGTTGGGTGTGTATGTGAAAAATGGTCATTGGGTATTGAGACCTAAACAACATTTTTGTATATTCACAGGTAATTTGGTGATGGAGGGGGTCTGAAAGTATCTAATGGGAGCGTGGTAGACGATAAGATCAAAGAGGAGAATCTTCTATCTATTGGGAGGAGAGAGAGGGAGGTAGGGAGAGAGAGAGACAGGGGATGGAAGAGACTCTAATCAGAGAGTTTGGATTCAGAAATTACTGCGAATGAGAGACCTTTGCGTTTGTCTGCAAAGTCGTGACAGATATTGAAGTGTAATTTATGTTATTCTAGGCATGTAATGCAAGATTTCTTCTGTCAATTTAGGAATGCTCAAAAATAGAACTAAACATCATGAACTAGATTCCAATCAAAATCATTAATATTTGGCAAGGATTTACAACAAACTATGTTGACATTCTAAATCTAAAATGGTGACAGAATAATATTTCATGCATTTTATTTTTACTGTATTTGAAAAAGGGAAAATAAATATCAATGATGATTAACTCGATTGTTTAAAAAAATAAATATGTTTATCCATAGAGCTGCAGGTAATCCCTGCATTAAAAATATTGGGAATGAAGGATTCTGTGTCAAAGTTGAGATTTTCATTATGTTTTGAGTTCATAAGGAACAATTCTGTTTAAAACAATATACACTGTATTTATAATTAATATTAAAGATTAATAGCTGCATTGATGTATTGTTACTTGTATACTTGTAAACTACTAAAAGTCATTTCAATCTTATATAAAAAGTTTCAATCATCAATTGAATAGATTCAATCTTGAGTTCTTTATTAACTTTAGTTTCATTTTACTAGAAGTACTTTAGTTTAGGTCTCTCTTTCATTACACTTCAAACCTTTCAACTTCAAGAGAGCACTAACCTTTCCCTTGCATGATAAGTATATCTGTTAATAAGAGATTGATAGTTGGTGTTAAACAAACATGAAAAAGCCCCTTTATTCTTTAGATGCATCAACAAGTAAAGTTTGACACAGATTTCAATAAGTGAAATATTAACATCTCATTGATTATAAAAATCAATTATTTCTGTAACAGAAACTAGGAAGATTGGAATTAAACAGGACCAATGCTCAGAAGTTCTCCATTTTCATACCCTAAAACAGTTGTATTTAGACTTATTTTCCCTTTTTTTTGGACAGCAATTACTCCCTCCCCTGCAATCGGTTTTTAGCTCAAAATATATAGGTTTCATCAGAAATGGATGTGAGTAGAATCTGAATAAACAATGATCCTTTCATTAATCAAGCTTGGAAAGCCCTCACTGAACTTCAATCACTACTTGCT
Source organism: Lytechinus pictus (assembly GCF_037042905.1). Lineage (NCBI taxonomy): Eukaryota > Metazoa > Echinodermata > Echinoidea > Temnopleuroida > Toxopneustidae > Lytechinus > Lytechinus pictus. The sequence continues at coordinate 2,521,796 of NC_087248.1, read as the reverse complement.
ATGGGTTTAGTCTGTTCTCCCAGTGGAGGCGACATACCGACCATTCACACCTACCTGAGGCTTAGATACTGACTCAAACTTGTTTGCGTATTTGCATTTTCAGAAATCTTACTTTGGTCACCCTCATTCTGATCGGCGTAGGGGATCTACTGCTCTCGATATGACTCTATGACGCGAGTCAAGAACCGAGGTCAAATGGCCATTTTATGTTAACTGGAATTATTTTTGGAATCTTTGACTTTGAACAGTTTTGTAGGAAATATCACATAAAAATATGTTAAGATGAGTAAAAGATGTATGGGGAGGGGTTACGCAGCATTGTACACGGCTGGGAATGTCAGACCATCACTGAAACACATTTCATGCATGACGTATGCGATGAAAACAGCTGCGTCCTATCAATTTGGGCTCGAGCATTTAATTCATATTCAGTACCTGAAGAGAGCAGAAAGCTCAACCTTTTCAGAGCACTGACCATTCATACTTGTCGGACATGAACTTGGATAAATATACAATTGTGCATGATGGTAACACAAGGTTATGACGTGGCTCTGAGTGGCAACATGCATTGTATTTTACAAATCCATGTATGGTACATATCTTGGAAATAGTCTGTCCCCATCAGTCATGCACCCAACATGGCAAGGTTGCTCTCCCCTCCAAATTTTGTTCCTGAACCCCTCAATAAAGATGGGAAGAGGAAAGGGTTCTCCACAATTGTTCAGATTAGATGATTGGAGGAGGAGGAATCTTCCGGGAGCAGATAATTCCTCACCACCAGGATGATGGTGTGAACATAGAGTTGGTCTTCTTCCCCTGGACATTACCTCGGACGAACCCCCATGTTTCTATAGATTTAACATGGATTCCTCTTGTTGATCTGAAACCACTCTACTTTCTCTATAGATTAACCATCTTTCCTGGTAATGAGGTCCATCAGGGGAGCGTTTCATAAAAGGACTTGTCGGACGTTTTATCCGACAAGTCCCATTTTATCCGACAGTTACCATAGGAACAGTGCCTTTCAGCCAATCAACATGCAGGGAAATATGTCAGATCTGACAACTTGTGGATGAAAATGTTGATGAAACACTCCCCAGGTTCTTACTATCCAGCCTTTTACAGAAAAGAGAAGAAGAAATGTAACATGCTGAAAAATCTGGTGTTGAACTGCACAGAAATAGTGTGCACCCCTAATTAATTTTTGATAGTAGTGAATAAAACCTGTGAATCATTTAGAAAGTTCTCTCTAGGGGGATGGATGCAAGGAGGGGGGGGGGCTTATTTCCAATTTTCAATGGAGACCTCTGTATTAGGGCCCTCATTGACTTTCATGTGATAATGTGATTGGATTGTAGCCATAATAAACAGCACAGGGGATTATACAAGGGGAAAAACTGTTCCCTTCCCCCTTTCCAACTTTTCCGTTTCCTTGTTCTCCTCCCTCCCATTTGGAGCATTTCTTGTTGATGGGGGTGTACCACTGCCACTGGTTATGTGCTTGCTGATATATATTTTTGTCTCGCCTGCATAGCAGAGCGAGGCTATAGGCGCCGCTTTTCCGACGGCGGCGTCGTCAACATTGAAATCATAACCAAGGTTAAGTTTTTGAAATGCCATCATAACTTAGAAAGTATATGGACCTAGTTCATGAAACTTGGAAATAAGGGTAATCAAGTATTATTGAACATCCTGCCTGAGATCCAGGTCACATGACCAAGGTCAAAGGTCATTTAGGGTCAATGAACTTAGACCATGTTGGGGGAATCAATATCAAAATCTTAACCAAGGTTAAGTTTTTGAAATGTTATAGACCCAGTTCATAAAATTTAGACATAACGGTAATAGTGTATTATTGAATATCCTGCCTGAGTTTCATGTCACATGATTAAGGTCAAAGGTCACTTAGGGTCAACAAACTGTGGCCATGTTGGGGTTATTTGAGGAATTGTCATCATACCTTTAAAAGTTTATGGATCTAGTTCATGAAACTTGGACATAAGAGCAACCATGTATCCCTGAATATCATGTGCGAGTTTCAGGTAACATGACCAAGATCAAAGGTCACTTTATAGGGTCAACAAACTTTGGCCATATTGGGGGTATTTGAGGAATTGTCATCATAACTTTGAAATGTTATGGATCTGGTTTATAAAACTTAGACATAAGAGTAATCAAGTATCCTTGAACATCCTGTGCTAATTTCAGGTCACATGATCAAGGTCAAAGGTCATTTAGGGTCAACAAACTTTGGTAATGTTGGGGGTATTTGTGGAATTGTCATCATAACTTTTAATAAGAGTCTATGGATTTAGTTCATGAAACTTGGACATAAGAGCAGCTATGTATCCCTGAATACCCTGTGTGTGTTTCAGGAACATGGCCAAGGTCAAAGGTCATTTAAAGGTCAATGAACTCTGGCCATGTTGGGAGTATGTGTTGAATTGGCATCATAACTTAGGAAGTTTATGGTACTTGCTCATGAAACATCGACATAAGGGTAATCAAGTATGAATGATAGTTTTGCACAATCCTTAGGTCACATGATCATGGTCAAAGGTCGTTTTGGGTCAATGGACATAATATTTTATTATCTCATTAATGTTTTCTTCTCTGAATAATTATTCATTAGCTGTTTTTCAAAGGAAGCACTAATGCTATATCGAATTGTGTAATGCAGGCGAGACTGCCAGAGGCGTTTCACTTGTTTTTTATAAAGGTGGTGAAATCGATTAGTTGATGACCTTATTTTATGGAGTTCAGAAGTTCAATAAGGCACCTTATTTTTTTATGAGACATAATTACTGGTATCTTCAAGAGCTTGAAGTGAGAACATCTGGTAATGTTCAGCCCAAGACTTTCCTACGAGACTTCGCTTTATTTATCGTTGCCCTAATTCTGATGAACTTCACACTTTTTCAGATCGATTATTAACCTCTCAAATTAGCATCATGATCCAGATATGATGGAGTGTAAAGATTGCGAAGAAAGCTGGCACCTCGAAAGAAGTATCAATAATTAGAAAAATTATTGCTTTATAATTCAATGAATATTAGAGGTTGACCTGTTTATGATTGATCTAAAATCTGGAAGACTCCCTTAAGAGTGATTTGAAAGAGATCTGTCTCAAGGTCGATGTGTGAAAGTATCACAATCAATATTTATTATTCATGATATTATCTTAGTAGTTATCTCTCTTTTATATTATCTGTAAACTTCCTCCATTAAATTTAGTGACGAACCTTGGATGCTATATCATCTGTTCATTAAACAGTAGCTTAATAATAATATTGAGCATTATTTGCATAGCGCCTATCAAAAAACATGTCTCTACATGTAAGCACTTAGGAAAAATAAGATAGAGAATGAATTTCAGCAAAATTTTATTAGTAAATAATGCATGTATTGTTCACAATCGACTGTAGACTGTTTTACATCCAATTAATGATTTTGTTACTATTCTTATTATTATGCCTTATTTGTATAACTCTCTTACAACTAATGATGTCTGGTCCTTTGCAATTCATGTACATGTATGACAGAAATTAAAAAAACATATATTGTCGGTTCATACTGTAACAATTTTGCAATATAGTAGGCAAAACGTATTATGATTATTGACCCCATACATCTAAGGAATATTATTTGAATCATCCTTTTAAAACTTAATTTCTAAAATATAGTGTTCAGACCTGGCATTATGGACATATTTATTTCTGTAGTTTTCTTGTCAAGTACATATGGGAACATGCTTTATGCAAATCTCCACCAACCAAAATCATTTATTATATCTTAATTATTAGCGTACCAGATAATAAGCAGTGTGACATATGTGGGTGATTATGTGGTACTTTGTGAACAGATCAGTAGCAAATTAATAATAGCAAGAAATGAAGTTCAATTCAGCTGAATTGGTATTTATATTTGTTTTACATTTTCCTTTATTTTATTTTTTACTTTCAATATTTTACTGCATCATATCTTAACAAGACCTTTAAAATTGGTTCATTCAAATACTAAAAAAAAAAAAACATTGTCAACAAGGCGCAGCTGAACTGTTTTTCATGATGATTTGCAATACAGAACTATAGTCCTCTCTTTGAGTTGTATTCTCCCTCTGAAAAGGTAGGCCTACAGATTGCTTATATTAAAGAAAAACATCAATAGAATGATTGAACATTTCCTGAAATACAGTCACAAATATTGTGGGGAGTAATTTATGTGATGAAGACACAGATCATTTTGATATGTTTCATTATGGGAGTCAGCAATGCAGGGCAAAATTGTCAGATTTGATTGTGTCATTTGACTTGACTTTATTGCAATACAGGATATATTGAATGGTTGTTTACCTGAACATCTGGATCATTTCCCAGAATTTAGAGGAATATATGAGAGAGGAAGACAGAGAGAAGCAAAGAGAGAGAGAGATAGAGATAGAGAGAAAGGGAGACTTTAGTTGGTTTCAAATTGCCTCGATCACAAGAATCCCTGTTAAATTTCAAGAACTTTTTCAAGCTAGAAAATACCTGTCAATTATTCTTGCATTTACACCGCCCCAAAACATACCATTCTGGATAAATTTTTAAAATACGGTTTGATAAGCAAGCAAGGCATGAGATTCAAAATCGCGATCTCAGTAGCCATTCACGGTGCCTGCGCCCTACTAAAAGTTCCAGTAATTTTCTTTCACACTGCCAAAATACCTGCGACCTTGAAAAACTCCAGTGAAAGTACTTGTAATTTTGACAAGTACCTACTATTTAATAGCGGGCATTTTTTTTTCAAGAGATTATGTGTAATTTGCTTTCACACTGTCAAAATTACCGGGTATTTTCTGAGCGGGGTAAATTTCCCAATCAGAAAATACCCGGAACTGACCAACTTTAAGGCGGTCTGAAACCACCTATAGCTCTAGACAGAAAAACAGTAAAAGAAGATTAGTCAATAGGTTACCGTTGTAGGGACACATTAATGTGATGATTAAGGAGTAGTTGGCACATTTATGATGTGGATTCAAATGTTAATGACTTATTGGAAGTCTTCTTCTGGAAGCAGGGGAATTTGCTAGATTCTTATGATCTAGAGTAGATGTCAACCAAGTTGGGGATGTACATGTAGCATGCAATTTCCCTTCACGCAACTACCACTTCATGCTCTATCATCTCTACCAACAACAACCTCACCTCTGTTCACCACCACTACAACCACCACTCCTCTTCACTGCCACCACCACTACCATCCCCTCTTCACCACTACCACCATACCTTGATATCTAACACCACTACCACCACTACCACTACCAAAACCACCACCATCACTGCCACCCCACCATCACCACCACCACCACCACCCCATCTACACCACCACCACTACCACCACCCCACCACTACCACCACCCCTTCTTCAACACTCTCACCCCCTCTTCACCACTCTCACCCCCTCTTCACCACCACCACCATACCTCAACAACCGACAACACCACCTGTACCATCCCTTGTTCACCACTTCCAATTCCACTATTATTACTACCACTACACCACCACTGCCACTTTCACCCCATTTACATCACCGCTACCACTATCTCTACCATACAAAAACCCAGTACCACACTACTGACATGGTTATATCTTTGCCAGTTTCACTATCTCACCACCACCACCACCACCACCACCACCACCACCATTATTTGCTACCATTCCACCACTTCCAGTACCTCCAGCACTGCCATGATCACTACACCATCTCAACTCTACAGCCATGTACACCACACTCACTTCCCTGATGCCACCACACCCACCACCACCCCCCCCCCCCCCGACTCTCACACCAACACCACCACCACCATGATCCATGGATGATTCCAGGCTGCATGATGAATGGTTTAATCAGATGCTCTAGCTCCATTCCTCCATCTTAAGACCTGACATTAATGCATTCACCAGGCCAAGATGGGGAAGGGAAACTGATGAGGATAGAGGATAAGTAGGGAGGAGAAATGACGATGCACGTTTATGTGTCAGACATTGTGGATGGATGAATGCCAACATCCATGCTGTTAGGATCCATCTGGCACCACCTCACCCTACAAGCCCTTCTGTTAACCCATGAATACCTCATACCTGGTGTTTGTACATTGAATTATGAAGAGATTAATTGTTACACTCCGGTCTTTCCTTCACCACTACACTCAGACATCAGTCTTTGATCATATCAGTATCACTTGCAAATCGCATTGGCTTACTATTGATCTGGTATTGATTTCATCACTTGATAGGCTATTTATTGGTAATGTGACTTACAAAGTGGTATTGGTACTGACCCCCCTCTTCTAATTCATTTGGTATCTTCTATACCCATGTTTGGGTTCAAAATTTTTTTAAATCTTGTAGGCTTAGTCTGTTCCTCCCCCTCTCTCCTTTTCTCTCTCTCTCCCTCTCTCTTTGATTTCTAACAATACAACTAACCAAACATTCCTCTACTTAATATAATTATTATAAAAATTATAACTATTGATTGTACTTGTTGTTTTAGAGAACCAATCCTAATTGTGTTGCTACGTCTGGAAGCATCTTAATGTTGGAAGTATTTACTCTCATTTTGTATTTCAAATGTTTTTATCTTTATTGGTGTAGGGTAATCATTCTAGATATTTTTAAAAGAAAGCAAAGTTTTTTTAATTACTTTTAGATGATGGTAAACTATATTGAAGTTGGGGTGAGTTGAGTGGAGCTGTCGTTTTCATTTCAAATGACCCACCTCCAATGTGTTGATCAGTGAGTTTGATATAATGATCTTTGACCTTGCTTCCAGTTTGATAAAAAACATTAAAATGTTTTTTTATCTCCCCTTTTCTTGTAAGAGAGACATGGGATGTGTTTGACTGGTTCTTAGCATGTTATGCTTCAACGCACACGTCCTCAGCCACAAGACTCGCTTCATCGCCAGAGATATTAAAAACTAGGCGAGCGCATCTGCGATGACGTTAATTATCGGTGAGAAGTCATGGGCTGTATTCCGTGCCGTCTGTCATCTGCTTGTCCTCTACATGAAGGAGATAAAGACCTGGTTCTGCCAATCCGTAGAATAAGCTATGAGCAGGCTCTTCTTAACCCGAAAAGGCCTTGACAGTATTATGCAAATTTCAAATTGTACAATACAAGTTTTGTAGATATAACTATGAAAAAAAAGTTTCATTTTTCTTGTCTTTCCCAATACCAATATCTTCATGTTTATCTAATGTTGCACTTTAAACTTGCACCTCGGACAGCTGATAATATAAGCTTTTTGGTGCAACAAATTAGAAATTAAAAAATTGTGAGAATTATAATACATGAAACATGGCTTTCATTTATTTTTATTCATTAAAGTACTTTATTAGCATCATGGATGTTATCTTTATGTGTATATTGATTTTTAATGAAATATCATTAGCAGAATCTAAAATTTTCAGGACAAAAATCTCATTCTTCTCTGAAATTGTAAAAAACAAACATGTAAAATAAAAAATCAATGTACACTAATTTATTCAAAACTGTTGTTCTGTTGCAAATAGACTGTGATTTAGATTTGTGCTCTCTATTTCTTGATAAAGTTTTTACGTTAGTGTATCAACTCTCAAATGGCTATTGGCGCTCATAAAGTTCATGAGTGATTTTTCACAATTTTTGTTTTACCTTTTCTACTCCAAAGGGAGATAAAGGATGATTAAATACACAGAAATTTGCAACCAATATGAAAGACACCATGATAGCTAAGTAGAAGATTAATGTATTGTGACAGCATCACTCTGAGGTTCATCGTCCTAAGGGGTGAAGTCATGGTGAGTTAGCTATAAACTAATATAGAGGTTCGGTAATTATTTTTCTTCTTCACTGGGGGTCTGTGTTCATAAAATCCTCTGTAATAATCAGACTTGAGATGCGTGGCACATAGAAATCAGGACTCTCTTCTTTTTAGCAATAAACAAACACTTTTGTGTAATATTCACTTTGACATTTTTGCTGGTTATAACCTGTTGTTGTTTGTAAGTGATGCTGTCAATGTCATTGTTAATATGGTTGTTCAGGACAAGAAATATCACTTAAAGCTAAATGATAGTAGTTGCAGTAAAACACTGATTTCGTGAGAAAGTCTGTAAAACCAAGGTTAAGTAAGACTATATCATCGTGGATCTAGATATGGTACAGTTACATAAACTGGACTTTGTGAAATCATAAAATCTAAGCTGAAATACGATCACACTGAAAATCGCCAACACAGATAGGCACACGTGGGACAGTGTATTATTATTGCTGGATTAAAGACCTGACGGAAGTGACCGAATCCGCGCTTATTTTTCTTATTTCTCAGCAATTACACAATTTCTTCCAGAATCCTTTGGCACATATTTTTTATTCATACAAACAGACACTTGGGTGTTGGGTGGTCATTATATTAGATTCTGTAAAAAGTCATTTTGAGATTGTTACCAGAACTGGAATTTATCTTTAATTTGGCTTTAACTGAGGTGAATATGAAAAACAAGGGCACTTTATAAAAAATTTCAACAGTATTTTTCCTAGACTTTGATGGAAAAAATAATCACATTTTCATATCGATTGTTTATTAGCTTGAGTAAATTAACGACATAGTGTGGGTGTGTAATAAAATCTTGTTTTAAAATTTGCAACTTACAACTTTCTATGTTAAACTTACACACAGAAGTTGTAATAATAATAATAATAATCATTATCATCATTATCATCATTGTCATCATCATCATCGCCATCATAATTGTCATCATCGTCAAAATCATCATCATTATAATCATCATCAGCATTATAATCATCATCATCATTATCATCATCATAATCATAATAATCATCATAATTGTCATAATCATCATCATCACTATCATCATATTCTCCATCATTATCATCATCATCATCAATATCAACAACACTGACATCGTCACTATCATCACCTCATAATTGTCATTGCCTTGCATTCTATAGCACTTACATGAAGTACCATATCATTTAGTTTATCATAGAGTCTTTTCCATACCTTCACACTTTATGTCTTCTCAGAGTCTCTAACCCTGGAGTGATAGCATAATTAGTAAACCAAAATATAGTTTGATAGAAGAGAGTCTGTTCTAAGGATGCCTCCTGTTCAATGAGGCATTGATATCTATGTTGTCAATGATTGATTCTAACTTTTCACTTTGTTAAAAAACACCCACCTGATCCAAAATTTCTTGACATTGTTTTTTGTTGTTGTTGTTGGTCAAATACTTTCCACAAGGCTTCAACGAAACAGTCATTTAAACTTTGATATAGAATCATAGAGCAGATAAATGTGATTTGTTGGGAGATTTAATTCTATCTTTGAAATATGGATACATTTCCCTGTGAATGCACCCACGATCGTCATGTCTGAGGGTAAGTCATAAAGTGTAGGGTTTACATTTTTTTAGCAAAGCATTTTACATGACACAAGACAGAACAAACAAAATGAAAATACCAAGACATAAATTTCGAAAGAGAAAATAAATCTGCTCATCTGGACTTAATATTATGGAAACAGAGAACAGTTTCACGTCTGATCAGGGATGCTCTTCAGCTCGTCTAACATTTCCCTGGATGAATCAAAACATACATCAGTTTATCAAGACATAAAATGTAGGCTAGATCGTGTAGAAATTTGGAAATGGGTATTCAGTGAAATATGGTGACAAGTTGTGACATTTTGTGTCACATTGGTATACAAGAACTTTATGCCATCCAAACTATCATAAAACTAGTGTGAAGTCTCATTTAAGTAAGTGAATGAAAACATAGGGCAGCCAAATTATTACATATTTTGAAAGCCAACTGATATCTAACTCATTTCATGATGACTCTTATCATCCAATAGCTCTTAATTCCTTAATATGTGAAAGAGACGTTCAAATGTCACCAATCAGCCCCGACATGTTCTCCCAATCCCCACTTTTCCTGTAAAATGAGTGAACTGTATACTTTATACAGTATGATACTTCTTAACAATTTCTTGGCTTGTAGGATGTGAGAAAGATATCATTTTGATAGTGTTTAACAAGCAATATGGCTTTCTCTTCACGTTGATCGGATACTGCCTAAGTGCCATAGTCAGAAGATATATCATGTCTGCAAGCTGTCAGCATTGTTTAGCACTCACTATCACTCGTAGACCAGTAGATCAGGTTGCACTTTACAAAATAAGGTATAAAGTATTAAAAGCATTAATGCAAAATTCCCATTGGAAGAATGTACTGTTGTGCTCAATAGTTAGTGAACCCCACCACAAAATGCACTCTTTCATGTTGAGTGTTGAATGTAGAGAGCAACACTGCAATGTTCGGCGAGCCCAGAGAAACAAACTTTATTGAATTTTATCATCTGACTTCACAATTATTATCTATAACATGGCAGAAATTGGAACACTTTAAAGGGGAAGTTCACCCTGACAAAAAGATTATTTTAAAAATGGCAGAAAAAATGATAAAAAGTATTGGCGAAGGTTTGAGAAAAATCCATCAAAGAATAAACAAGTTATTAGAATTTTATTTGATTTTTGACGTCATATGCGAGCAGCTTTCCTACATATCGAATGGTAAAATATCAATGAAATGTCATTTTCTCAAAAAATTGAAAATTGTTTTTAATGTACCTTCAATATATTAATAGATTAATCATTTCACATCCGTTTCTAAGAAGAAAAAAAATCATCATGCACCATTAAAAACTTAAATTTATGCATTTTATATGTCATAGCATATGGGGCACATGTCGTCATAAATCCAAAACTTAAAATTCTAATAACTTTCTGAATCTTTAATTGATTTTACTCAAACCTTCACCATTATTTTCTATTACTTTTATGCTACTTTTACAACAAACTTTTCCTAGGTTGAACTTCCCCTTTTAATATGTCAATTTTTTGGTGGTGTTCCCTAATATTTGAGCACCAATATACTATAGACCAATTGTATTTGGGTCATGATTATGATAATCCACAGGATCTATATTGTCCCATATTTCTGTTTAAAAATATTTATAGGCGCAGGCTCATCCAATTAATCTAACTATTACACATCTCGTCGGCAGTCATCTGAACCGTCGTATCCACATACGACGGTTGAAAACCCATTTCAGAGAAAATCAACTTTAAAATTTACTATAAGTTTTACACTTAGTTCTCCGGCCTTACAACATATTCATTGCTAGAAAAATACATGGTTGGAAAGACCAAGACAATTGCTTGACAATGGTATCCTTATTTTTACACAAAACCAAAGATTATAGAAAATGTTGCAAAATAGCTCCGTGCTTGTAATTTCGGTTTGAGCGGTTTATATTTCCCCTGTACAAAAACGCCATAGGGAAAACAACAACCCTGACCGCGATTTCAATGCGCGCAGTCAGTCAAAACGTTGTATCGCTTTTCACATGCAAAGTCAATGCAGTGCAGATGGCCGATACGACAGTTTGGTTGACCGCACGCACTGAAATTGCGGTCAGTCAAAACGTTGTATCGCTCCGCTACAGTACACGTTTCCAATGGGATTTGAGCATTTTATCAAATATTTGTATGGCATTGCCGTGAAAATCCCCTCGTATCTCAGAAAATAAAATAAATTGCTGCCTAGAAATTCATTCATGAATAGAATAGGCTTGTACATTAATTTTCTGCAAAAATCGATTAAAAAAACCCCAAAAAATTGACTGATACGATGGTTCGAATGAACGTCGACGATCTGCGGAAATAAGTGAGTTTTGAGAGATGATTTGAAGAGTTCATTGTTGTCAGAGTGTCTTCTTTGATAATTTCTTAGTTAGGAGTATAGGTATGCCTAAGAAAAGATCATTTCTGTACTGACATAGCAGCAATCCTGGCTAATTGTAACCATTAAAAAAAAATTGTTTGTTTTTCGAAGCACAACCCCCCATTATGGCTGCCATAAGTTACATTGCTCAGAAGTCGGATTCATTTCTATACAGCACGAGCAGTGAAAAATAAGGAAGTATGATATATGCTAATTTCATGATAATAGACAAATTTCCTATTGCTGGTATTCAGAACCTGCAAGACTGATATTGCATTCATACATTCACTAATTTATTAAAATATTTATCGAGACCATGTACTGAATTTTGAGTTGATATATATGTGCATGCAGACTTGGGGAATACTACTGTATGATGAAACCATGGAACAGTTCTCTTGCGTACATCTTCCAAGATAGCTTATGACATCAATAAGAAATCTTACAAGTATTCAACAAGATGATTGTGTTGTACAACTCAACAGGTTTACATTCAATCAAATTTCTTAGGATAGAATCACAAACAAGACATACAAATCAAAATACAAGCACAAAACTCTGTTACTTTGTTCTCAAAAGGTGGTTTCAGACTGCCTCGAAGTTCGTCAGTTCCAGGTATTTTCTTATCGGGAAATTTACCCCGATCAGAAAATACCAGGTAATATTGGCAATGTGAAAGCAAATTACGCGTAATCTCCCTGAAAGACAATACCCACTAAATAGTAGGTATTTGTCAAAATTACGAGAACTTTCGTGGGGATTTTTCCAAGGTTGCAGGTATTTTGGCAATGTGAAAGCAATTTACGGGAACTTTTAGCCCAGCGTGTAGTTGGGCGCGGGCGCCGTGGGTGGCTGCTGAGCTAGTAATTTTGAATCTCGCGCCTTGCCTGCTTATCAAACCATACTGCGCATGCTCGTAACTTCAGGAACTTATCCCGAAGGGTATGTTTCGGGGTGGTGTGAATGCAGGAATAATTAATAGGTATTTTTTAGCCTTAAAAAATTCTGGTAATTTAACGGGGATTCTTATGATTGAGGCGGTTTTGAAACCACCTTTAGAGAATTTCATGACACCGTTCTCATTTTAAGACCACCCACCATGCATTCCAGATGAGCCCTTCTCATCATCCAAAACTGGTATACTTTTCATTTAATAGAAACTTCCCAATGACAAATTTCAGTCAACCTTAAAATTATTTTACAGTAAGTATGGTTCCAGGCAACCTTAATTGGATATTTCAATCGCAAGTGGCTGTTAAAGAATTTGTCTAAAAATCTTGTAAAACATTACCAAAATTGTGAGGTGACTTAGATATAAAAAAGTATGAAAGTAAATAAAATAAAGTGACTTTCTACTTCTGTGCTCAGTATCATTTTCTATTCAAATTCTTTGTTGCCAGAATTTGCATTGCTCTTTTTAGTTTAATTGTTCTCACTTTGTAATCTACGTGTAGCAATATTTTTATTGTGATATGATTCCGTTTAATTCAGTGCACTTTCCAACATAGTTTGAATAAGCTATTTTCGGGTCAAAGGATTTTTTTTCCACGGCTTTCCTGGGTGTTTTTTTTGTTGGCTTGTCAGGTTTCTGTCACAAAATCTGCCCCAGTGCTGTAAATTATGTAGAAGCACTTCATTGGAATCTTTTACATCGACCCTTATTTTGGATATCAAATAGATTGTTAGGTGATGTGTTAAGAACCTTGAATATATCTGTGGATTTAATCAGTCTTGAATACAGTTGATTTCACACAAACTCACTGCACCAGGTTGACATCGATGCAGGCGGAAGACAGTTAGCTGATTCCATGATTCCAGGCATTAGAGAATAGGGCCCGACAGGTTGCTTCCTATTCAACGTTCAGTTTAGAACCTCTGGACTTGTATTTTCATCAAGTATTTTATTTTCTAATCTTGTGCGTTTATGGAGAAAACTGAAATCTTGGTGATGTTTTGTTTTGCTTTATGATAAGAATACTGATTATAAATAATATTGAAATAAATTGCATTTAGCGACACTTCATATTGTACAAGACAGAATCACAGTGTTTTTGTAGTAGAAATAGATATCAAATTTCCTAACTTCTACCATTACATATAATTATAGGTTTACATGCATGTACTATAACAGCTTTGTTGTTATGTGAACTGTCATGGAAACCTTTTCTGTAGTTTTCTGCAAGACCCTATTACCATGGTAGTTACCATGTAATGGCAAAGTTACTATCAAGTTCTTTATGAAATAAATTACTTTTACTATATTTATTTGTTAGGCCAACTAAGTCCATAAAGAGCAATGATTTTTCCTCTATTGTATTCACTATTAAACTCTCATAGTAATTTCAAATGTATTTACTGTCTCAGGTGATTTACAGAAGAGAACTAAGTGACAGAATTGTATAGAATCCCCCTTTTTGCATCAATATCAGGAGGACTTACTTCTTTCTTTCATGGTAAAGGCAAGCTAGAGAACTTGGATTATTCTACTACAATAGACAAATCAGCATATTTGACTTCGTAGTTCCGGAGTTTACCCCCCTCCCTTGCATCATAGAAAGAATTTGACGATCCAGATTTAGGCATATGTCTGGTCTCTTCGTCTCATGTGTGAGTTGTACATGTTGTATGGGACATGTATAAATGCACTGCGCTAAAAATAACATGGATTTTAAATGAATCCACACCGGTCAATCTTTGGATTCAATTTGAATCCTAAATATTTCTAGATCTCAAAGGATTTAAACTATTTTTTTGCAGTTTAAATTTAAATTCAGTGCTTTTCTGGTCACCATTCACAGCTGATTTGGCACTGATGGTCTTCATTTGTTCATTTATTTATATATATATATTTTTTTTTTTGGGGGGGGGAGGCTTGAGCCCCTTCATTAAGCAAAACAAAATAGAATATTTTTGTTAAATTATTCTATTGGACTTTTCAACATTATAATTTTCTGCTTCATTATTTCATTAATTGTTCAGTTAGCTTACATTTATTAATATCATTATTTTCCCATTATTTTGCAGTAGGCTAAATTATGTTTTAAAGTAAAATTGAATTGTTTGCCTTCATGAAATAGGTAAGACTTGATTGACACAAATTTAGATGGAGTGACAGTATGAATATCACCATTACATAGGATGTTATATTAGGTTTGAATACCTTTTTGTCCTTTGAAGAAGATTGCAAAACTCTAGCTTAATTTCATTAAAACTTTATTACTCAAAGTTGTGATATTACAGTGAGGTGTTGATAATTAAAAATTAATCACCCGTCATACCTGATTGCTTGTTTACCATCAATGAAAGATAAAAAAGTAATACTCGTCTCTCTTATAACGCGTAATACTGCCACGATGTCTTAAGCATTTTTCTTTAAAATTTCATGTGTTGTTAGGAATTGAGTTCTGTATCCCTTTTCTTCACTAAAAATGATATTTCATTATATTAGATATAAAATATTGAAATATTTATTTGAATCTTTTCCTTATAGTATTTAACAAATTTTGATTCCTCCATTTACATTGGAATTGCCATTCCCGTACCGTATTAAGTTTCAGTGAAGAGCTACCTTATTATGAAATCTGCAAAAAAAAAAGAAAACAGATCATGAGGATTTTACTGAAAAAGTGATATTTTACTGCTTATTTTAGTCTTAACTTGATTGAAATGAAGTTGTCACTGTAGGTTGGCTGATTTCAGGGATCTTTTAAGCTTAGCCTTTATCTAACCTTCTTGTATATTGAGTGCAGAGAGAAGAGCATCAGCCCTGTGGGACAGATGTCAAGTTCACACTAAACATTAACTTTGATATAAAGACGTGAGTGTGAAAGTGGTTTGATTCAGATGTTGGTAGAGGGTTTACTAAAAACACTGGTGAAAACTATACCTATTGGTGTATGTTGAGGACAGCACCAAGCGTTTACACCAGTGTTAAAGTCATGGTGTCGCAGGGAAAAAAGTTACACAAGGGCTTGGGATGTTTGTGTCCCCAGAAATGCTCAAACGAGCCCTGGAAGCTTTGAATGGGGGCCTTGAAAATTTTCATTTATTTCAATGTTATGCTTGTACAATGTTGCAGATTTAGGCAGTAAGTTATTTATTAAAGTAGCTCCCAGAAAAAAAAGCTGGCATTGATACACTCTTTTGATATTTCAACACCCATTGTCATTATTCTGCTTTTCATATCAACACAATTTGGTGTTGTATTCACATTCCATCACCATGGTCCTCTCCAAGCACCCACTGATGGGTGTTTCAAACACTGAACTTTCTACTTTGTACATTACATGGATGTAACTTTACTATTTCTGAAGGACTTGACCCATCCTTCAACATTAACAATAGATCTAATCAGTGATGTTCATGATGACAGTATGATTAGGTCATGTCTGAGAACATTAGCTTGATACCATTGATGAGCATAGGTGTAGATTAGACTCTAATGTTTCTACCAGTTCAACAAACTAGTGAGTGTTGGTCTTTGCTGATCCATCTTTCAAGTTTTAAGAAGAGTATGAAATCGTTCTGTAATTTAACTTTTTTAAAGTGCATCATTAAAACAGCCTTTGACCTTGCACCACCTATTACGAGACCAATGTTTTAGGGGGTGGGGGGTAAACTAATATGTCAGTGCCCCCACCCCACTTGAATAGCTCAAATTGCCCTTGGAGGAAAAACGCACCATACAATGAGATTATGATTATCAATCCATTTAAAACATTCATGTTCTTTGATCCACATCTCTGTTTGAACATGACAGGCACATACCATCACGTTTTGAAGAGGATTATTGGGATGATGATTCAGTAATTGAATTATGATGATGATAATACCCTTATGGTCAATATAAAAATGATTTCTCTCCCTGGTATGTCTCAGTGGGATATATCCAGTTGTGTGTATGAGAATAAACAATCAGTGATGGCAGAGATGATATTGCAGATAAGGAAAACATTTTGATTAAAGTTTGTCTGAGTTTATACTCAGAATACGTAGCAGATTTACAGTTGACTGGGAAACAAAGTCCGGTTTAAAGTGTTGCATGTAAGAAAAATAGCGTCCTGGGCCAGCAAGCATTAAAATTATGCCCTTCCCAAGATCTTTCTTATGCTAGGAGGGATAGAATTTAAAGTTATAGTTCTTCATTTTTTATGGTGTTTGCTTCTTTACTTGTCAAAGTAATCTTTCAAGGTTTTATAAATTTTCTTTTATTTCTTTGTCTGACTATTTTGTACTTTTTGCCTTTTTGAGTCCCCCCCCCGAAAATGGCATTGGTGGTATCATAATCCTCCAACTCTACCTGATTAGTGTGTATTTGTAATGCAATATGTGCCAGCAAATTTGATAATTTTTTCAAATTTATTGATAAAACATTCATAATGTAATGTTTGAGTGAAATAAAAGGCGATAAGGTATTACAAGACAATAAAGAGAAAAAAAAACATATTTATTGAACTGAATAACTTTTAGTTGATATTTGTTGTGGTTTAAAATGGTAGTGTTATTTTCATTCCTGCCATACTGTAGAGGATTTAAGGCTTTAAATCTTCTGTTCATTCAAGCCGTATTAACTGTAAATATGAATAGCTTAATAACAATAGAATAGCTGTGTTTTTATTGTCAGCAAAGTGAGTGTAGTGGATTTAAAGCTTAATTAGAGCTATTTGTGTTTATACACTGGAAATAATCAGATTTCACATTGGTATTGATGTAAATTCTTCAAATCTTTTCTGGAATTTACTTTATGCCAATTACAGGGGTTTTGTTGTGAACTACTTTTCCAAAATTAAATGTAGGTCGGTCAATACCTTAAATAACTTACTCTGTGAGAAGGAAAACATATATTTTATTTCATATTAAAAAAAAAATTATATTTCATTGTTCAGATACTGATGGGCAATTACCTATTTTCATCAAGGAACTTTGTGTATTTGATCTGAGTCTCTGCTCAGTGGACAAATGTTCCTACTAATACTATAAATCTCACCTTAAACCTAATGTAACACTAGTCCTTTCACTAGTCCTTTAGTCCTTATTTTCTAATTATCCTGGACTAAAGCGTATGTAGCATAACTTTGACCTTAACCATGTTCTGATAGAAATTATTCCGGAGAAAATATTTTGGTCATCCCAGGTTGGGACTTATTCTGATAGCTCTCTTATCTATGGAGTCTATGACAATTGGAAGAGACGACTTTCATATTGATATATAGGTGAGTGATTGTAGAAGACATGCAGATTTCTGCCCCTGGATATTTGCTGTTTTGATAAAAGACCCTGCCTTTATTATAGCTAAGAATAATTTTTGTCATACCAAGTACACTTATAGGTTTTGTCTTTCTGCTTGAAACTATACATAAACATGTACACTCTATATTATAGGGATTGAAAATAAATCCACTTGGACTGTAGTAATAGGGACCAATTGAATTTGGGATTTTCTTTTTTTCCTGAAATTTGTTTTTAAATCTCAGGGATTTGTATTTGAATCCTTTAATAATTGAAAGTTGATCTTTAGGATTAAAACTCAATCCCAAATTCAATTGATCATTTACTACATCCCATCTGGATTTATTTTAAATCCCTTAAAAGTAGAGTGTATATTGGCTACTGGTATGAAAATTGAATGTCAATTGAATCCATACACATCACTTTCAATGCAAAAATTACACCTAGCATTTACAGTTATTTACCTTTTTGTTTGTATGAATGGGTCTTTAACTGCACCCATTATGATTAGAGAGTGTATAGATATCAGATAGCAAGTGATTAGTGAGTGCCCTGTCTGGATAATCCATTAAGCTGCTTATGAGAGTAATAAAGAATGAGATAATGAACCACTTAAATCCATCCTTCAGCTAATATTCACTGAGAAGAGGTCAGAATGATAGACCTAAGTAGCAATTATGATGATTTAAACCAGGTATTTGGATAGCCTTGTTGAGGCTTATCGCATGTCACAATTTATTTTGTGTTAGTGCGTTATGTTGTGAACTCATTGAAGCTATTCAATTTTCAAGTGGACATATTAATGATACATCGATTCAATGAAAGTAAAACACAATTTGTATGTAATTACAAACTGAAGTTGCATTCTGCATTTTCCAGCCTATTCAGATTTCTCTCATGTTTCTGTTTTTACACTGCATAATGTTGGTGTTGATTTAACACCAGCCCTGTATCTACCCGTATACAGGAAGACACCAGAGAGGTATTGAAACAACACACATTTAGAATAAAAACAATGTTGTTTTAACACTGATCGGCATTGTTAATGCCTATCTGTGTTCGCCCAAATCCCTATTGGTGGTGTTTTAACACTGCTTTAGTGTTTTCCTATATATGTGTGTATAGTAGATATTGGCCTAGTGTATAATTAACACCGACATCTTTACAGTATATAAAACACAACTTTACACAAGCATGAACTACACCTTTAAACTTTTCTGTTATTATAAAGAAAAGTATTGATTAAGCATGATTCGGTAAATTTTTTTGAAACTGTATCACTTCTGCTCATACCAGTGCATGTGTGCTAATAATAATATCATTCACTGTTTACAAACTCTACTCCAAATAGATTAGGAACATATCCTCTCATAGCATGTCTCTATTATTGATGTAGCTGTTGGCTATGGCTGTGTTCACTCACACCTTATATTAAAGATGAGCCACCTTTATTCAGCAACACAGACAATGGTCTTTGAATGAGAGTGTGAACGAACGGTGCCTTATTGTCTGTGTTCTAGATCTTTAACCCTCACCTGTACATTCTGTATACAACATTAATGAATTTCATATCTGGAATTATTGATTGTTATCTTTGGTAGTTGAAACCCTGCTTTGCACAAGTAGATTCTATATTAACTGTTGTCAAGTGATTTCATTGATTTTAGCTGTCTACTGAGAGTAACCGAGACACCCTCGACACTCTCTTGGCTCCGGTCAAATGATCCATACATTCTTCATGTCTCTTACCAGTGAACAGAGATAAATTTTTATATGCTCATAATTTCATATTTAATTTATCAAAGAGCTGTTATCGTATTTTTTGCTTTCATGTAAAGGAGTGTTTTGAAATGATGCTACTCATTTACTATCTACTTTAGATCTGGGTACCAGTGGTTAGCAGTAAATATCCAACGGGATACCAGGGACAGTTTGTCAGTGGTTAACAGTAAATATTCAATGGGATACCATTGGCTAGTTTACTATCTACTGTAGATCCTGGTACCAGTGGAGCTGTAAATTACCAATAATATACCATGAATAGTTTGTCAGAGGTTAGCTGTAAGTATCCAATGGGATACCATGGTTAGTTTACTATCTACTTTAGACATGGTAACATTGGATAGCTAAAAATAACCAATGACATTCATAGGTAGTGTACTAATCTACATTATATCCTGGTACCAGTGAATAACTGTAAACATCTAACGGGATACCATGGATAGTTTGTCAGTGGTTAACAGGAAATATCCAATGGGATACCATGGCGAGAATGCTACATCCCTTAGATCCTGGTACCAGTGGTTAGCTGTAAATAACCATTGGGATACCATGACTATTTTACTATCTACCTTAGATCCTGGTACCATGCAGTGGATAGCTGTAAATAACCAATAATATACCATGAATAGTTTGTCAGTGGTTAGCTGTAAATATCAAATGTGATACCATGGCTAGTTTACTATCTACTGTAGATCCTGGTACCATGCAGTGGATAGCTGTAAATAACCAATAATATACCATGAATAGTTTGTCAGTGGTTAGCTGTAAATATCAAATGTGATACCATGGCTAGTTTACTATCTACTGTAGATCCTGGTACCATGCAGTGGATAGCTGTAAATAACCAATAATATACCATGAATAGTTTGTCAGTGGTTAGCAGTAAATGTCAAATGGGATACCATGGCTAGTTTACTATCTACTGTAGATCCTGGTACCATGCAGTGGATAGCTGTAAATAACCAATAATATACCATGAATAGTTTGTCAGTGGTTAGCTGTAAATATCAAATGTGATACCATGGCTAGTTTACTATCTACTGTAGATCCTGGTACCATGCAGTGGATAGCTGTAAATAACCAATAATATACCATGAATAGTTTGTCAGTGGTTAGCTGTAAATATCAAATGTGATACCATGGCTAGTTTACTATCTACTGTAGATCCTGGTACCATGCAGTGGATAGCTGTAAATAACCAATAATATACCATGAATAGTTTGTCAGTGGTTAGCAGTAAATGTCAAATGGGATACCATGGCTAGTTTACTATCTACTGTAGATCCTGGTACCATGCAGTGGATAGCTGTAAATAACCAATAATATACCATGAATAGTTTGTCAGTGGTTAGCTGTAAATATCAAATGTGATACCATGGCTAGTTTACTATCTACTGTAGATCCTGGTACCATGCAGTGGATAGCTGTAAATAACCAATAATATACCATGAATAGTTTGTCAGTGGTTAGCTGTAAATATCAAATGTGATACCATGGCTAGTTTACTATCTACTGTAGATCCTGGTACCATGCAGTGGATAGCTGTAAATAACCAATAATATACCATGAATAGTTTGTCAGTGGTTAGCAGTAAATGTCAAATGGGATACCATGGCTAGTTTACTATCTACTGTAGATCCTGGTACCATGCAGTGGATAGCTGTAAATAACCAATAATATACCATGAATAGTTTGTCAGTGGTTAGCTGTAAATATCAAATGTGATACCATGGCTAGATTGCTATCTACCATAGATCCTTTTACCAGTGGATAGATGTAAATATCCAATGATATATTATGGATAGTTTATCAGTTGTTAGTTGTAAATATACAATGTGATACCATGGCTAGTTTGCTAAGTAACTTAGGTCCAGGTAATAGTGGCTAGCTGTAAATATACAATGATATACCATGCATAGTTTGTCAGTGGTTAGCTGTTTATATCCAGTGGGGATACCATAGCTATTTTACTGGTGATTATAAATCTTTATGACAGGTGTTGTATGGGAGTTAACTAATGACCGATGGCTGCAACTGGCTATCTATGATATTCCATTGATTCACATTGCAGGGGCTATATGAGTTAACTAATGAGAATGCTTGCTATAGGTCTCTTCTTCAATTTCATATTAACATCTTCCAAGTTCTGTTCACATGGAGTCAAAATTTCCAGAAGTACAACTGTTTCCCTTCAGACTGTATACTCTTGCTTTAAATACTCTTGGTGCGATGATAGATTTAAAAATTAATAAATATGGCAAGGAGGCTATTTACAGTCTCTAATTTTGATAAGCCCATCAGTATTGTCTGTTCATTTTAAAAGAAAACCCTGTTCATTTGTTTGTTTTATGCCTTATATTCCTCCTTTCTCAATATGATTTAACATAGGATTTGGAGTTAGGTCAGATTGCTGCAGTAAATCTAAAATCCTCTAAATCCAGTCTCTTAAAAGAGTGAATATTTGTCAGTGAGATTTAGTTCTAGATTAGGTAGCCTTATAATATTTGGATTTAAGATGAATCCAGTTTGGCTTTGAAAAAGGACAATTCAAACTCTGAGTTAACTAAACAGTAATATTTTGACTCTCAATATCAAAATTCACATCTAAAGGCTTCAAATTCAAATCTTCACAGATTTAATCTAAAGTCAGTGTTCTGCAAGCCAGTATTCACAGTCAGTCTCGATCCATATAATTAAGACTGCCAGACTACCTCAATTAAAACTAAATTCACTCTTTGAAGAGAGTTGATTTAGAGTGATTATTTTAGTAACATCAGCAAACAATCAAACTATATTTTAATGTTAGATGTAAAGTGAGATGATGTTTGATGTGAACTGATTTGTGCTTGGAACTTCTCCCTGGTAAAGGCATCATCATCATCCGCCAAACCCGTCAAATTATTTAGCACCTTTCATTAGCACCTAGCAGTTAGTGTGAAAGTCTTTTAGGGTACCTTTGAGTCTACCAGGAAAGGTGATGGGTTGTACTTGCTCTCCAGGGAAATGGGGGTATAGGTAGACATTAGTGAATAAATTATTTTTAAAGGGGGGGGGGGGTAGGGAGGCTATATGGTGGATGTCAACACAGTCTTGCTTTCGTGAAAATGATATTTACATGTAGGCACTACCTTTTGTGTAACATCTGAGTGCAGTGATATGCCCAATGATGCCTACACTTGAGTGATTAGGTCGTAGTGGGAAGGGGGGGGGGGTAATGGCAGCTTTGGTATTATATCAAGAGGGAGTGAGGGAGGGGCAGTGGATAGGAACAAGGATAGGGGGTAGAAAAAAGGGTGTTATTTTTACTATTCAAGTTTTTCAAATAGAGCTATGAAGATTCCTTCTTTCTCGTTTTATGGAGCGTTGTTTGTGTCTATTTTCCTGGTATGTGTTTGTGCGGGGAGGGGGGGGGGGGGGGGGCACTTTTCTTTTATCTTTGTAGATTATTATTTATAATGTGGATATGTCCCAAATGAAATAAAGGCAATGCCCATCCTCATCTAAATGATCATCTGTGATGCCTCGTTCCAGTAGGCCAGGGCCCTGTTGCATAAGTTATTGTAGTAACTACCATGGTAACACTGATTAACAGCCAATCAGAATTAAGGATTCCATGCAAGTTATCATTGCATGTCAAGTTACCATAGTGGTGACATTTATGCAACTGGGCCCAGGACGTATTCCCTGTGATACCTTATTATCTCTTTCACTCTGGTCTCGGATGTTCCTAATCATCTCTGAATGTATTCCATGTTAGATGTGTCTACACACCCACCAGTACTCATCCTCTATTGGTCTATACAGTCCTGGCTTTCACCTTGACATTTAAAACTCATGACAGATGGTCATTAAGATTGCTATTGGTAGATTCACATATGCTCGACTAGGAAATTACCTGTAAAATACAAAAAGGTATTCAGTCCTTTAAATACATATATTCTTTTCACATTCACACATAAACCAGCCCAGCCCAAACCAGATAAGAAAGAGGAAATAAAGGGGGGGGGGGGTTGTTAAAAAAATGTTACATTTCCTTTAAAAAATAGAGAGGCTGCCCCCACCCCAGTTATTCAGTCCCTATAAAGACAAGAATTATATTTTCTATGGCTTCATGAGCCTTAAAATATCTTGTAATTTGCTTCCAAACAAATATTTCACTGAAATGTAATATACTCCCTTGGAGAAATCCATATGGAAGCTCACAATTTAGACAATTACTTTCTTATTTACAAACATTTTCTCACAAAGATATTAAGACTTTTTTGCTATCATACTGACAATGCGAACCCTCTTATCAGAGAGCCAAAATGAAACATGAAAAATACTAAATTTTCTTTATCGGGGAGGTATGAACAGTCCCTGTTGTTTTCATGCCAGATGGAATTACAACTCAGAAATTCTTGACACATCCTCTCTTATCCACCTGCCTCTAACTCTCCTACACATTATTATATTTTTGTCTTGTTTAAACTAATTGAATAGTTAGTTGAAGATAAGTTGAACCAGCTATTGAAGAGGTGTACATGTATTTTGTATGTATACTGCAATCAACTTGTATCCGTTGACATCTACAAATAGGCCTATTATGATTATTAGTGTTATTAACTACACAAATGATAGACAGTGTCATTAAACCGAGCTACATGTAGGTTTCCATATATCACTTTATGCAGTGCATTTGTATTAAAAAAAAAGAGAATAATGCAGTTATTACGGCTGGACAACACCAAATGGAACTAGAAATCAAGCATGAAAATGATCAAAAGTACATTCACACTCCAAGCATCTTTTATTTTCTTTCATTATTTTATTTCTGATACAATATTCATAAATGTTTAGTTTCAAATTCATTTTATTCAACTCCATAAAAGTTCAAGAATATATGCAATACTACAATTGGTATATGTAGAGAGTGAAGAAAGATAAACATGTTATATTATGTCTCTTTCTCATATATGTTGTGTTATTTATCTCGATGTGAAGATGAGATGAAATTGGTACTGGTATTGTAAAAGAAGGTACTCTGAATTCTTAATATTGGTCTCAGAGTCACACACCATCACCCATTTTATGGAAGTGAGTAGATGATGATATAGATGTAGGATATTGATGTAGGACCATTTCTTCACACTGTCTGGCTTAGAATGGTACTGAAAGGTTTGGCTGATACATGCTCCCATTATACTCATAAGGATCAACTAATATCAACCTCAGAAAACGGGTCACAGATCCTCTCAGCTCCATCCCCTAAATCACAGAGATTACTAAATACGAAGCGGTCTGTCGTCAAGGTATAATAATACACCGTCAATTTCACCACCCAAAATTGGCCCGAGTGTTGGCTTTCAGCGGTGAAGCGGTGGTGAGGGCATGGGTGGAGGAGGGAAGATGGTTTGCCTGGGATTGACACAACTCTTGGTTTGATTCCCCATGAGGGTCACCTGATGGTTTTGATGTGTCACATGATACAGGTCACATGATACAGTGCCAAGCTCTGCTTTCTTATTTACATCTATATAGTCTGCATACTATTATCATGAAGTATTAACAAGTGTTTATAAAAATGTGTAAAATTGTTGTCTTTTAGTACTGTCCAATATATTTTACGGTCAAAATTGCTCAGATATCCAATGTTCTTATAACAAGAAATAGCTAATTGTGGTTTTCTTTTGTTTTCATTTCATGTTTCTCTTCCAACTCAACATTGTTTATACTTTGCATATACAGGTAAGTGAACAACTGTGATTTTACCAGAAATCCCATAAGAATTTTATAATAACCGGAAAAACTTATTACAGGCCTCTGTAAAACTATGCATATTGACCATGTTCTAAACATTCAGGAGCATGTTTCTCCAAACTTTGTCAAGTCATCAGATCTCACAACTTTACTTGATTTTGATTGGCTGAGAAGCACTGTTACTATGGTAACTGTCAGATGAAATATAATTTATGGGATTAAATCATGGAGCCCAGTACAATCCATGATAAAACAGATGACAGGTCTGGTCCGTTCATGAAACCCCCCCCCCCCCTGGTTGTTGAGTAGGTTTTGACTTGAAATTTAAAGTCAAATATTATAATTCAACAAAGGAAATAGTTATTAATACTAAATAGGTTCATTATTGCGGACTGAAATAATCGCTAGAGGGTATTCATTTGTCTCGCAATCTACTAAGGTCAGCGAGGAAATTCGTGATCACTCTCGCAAAAAGTGTTCACTAGCTTTCTAGGAAATTCGTGATCACTCTCGCAAATAGTTATTATTCAATTTGATAAATTTCCTTTAGCAAGATATTGCCCAATGCATTCACAAACAGACACAATTCATACAAGCAATCATGAAAAATATGGGGGAAACCATAATTCTAACTATTGTTTACCTCCATTTGGTTTAAGAAAGAAAAAGAAGCTGACTGCATTTCGTAGTGTGGTTTGAATTTTACATTATATGACAGCTTTGCTCCTCATAATACAGTTATGAAATATTGAATTGATCCTTCTCCATGTATAGGATTCGTTATGCATGAAAAGATAAATATTACATGAATTAATCGGATGATTTATCATTGGAATACAAAGAGGGATGTCATGTGAACTGGATATAATATCAGAGGATAGGTGATTTAAAGGAAAGACCCACCCTTACATGAAGCTGGGTTTAGTTTTGATAGAAAAAAAGTGAAATATATGAAGGTTTGAAAAAATTCATTGAAGAAATGAATTTTGTAAAGTGAGTAGCTGCAAGGAGCTGCCCTATATGTCATGCAATTCAAATCTTTAAATTCCAAGTTTTTTGTGGATTATGATTAAAATATATTTATTTTTATGAAATTGCATATGAGTAGATGTGTCGTATGATGTAATCTGCAAATAATGTGTTATCAGTATTTTGAGAAAATGGCATTTTATGAAACTTATCTCACATGACATTGGGGGGAGGAGGGGGTTTGCTCTTGTGTGATGTCACAGTATTAGAACTGATCACTGTTGCATCTGCACCCGACCACAGCATCATGGAACTCTCATTCTGTTGCTGTGTACCCGATGATGATGATGATGATAATGAAGAACTTTAGATTTGATTGGCTTTTGCCAAACTTTCATCAACATAGTTCTTTCATTTTCCGCTTCTATTGAAACCAACTTGAAGTCAGGGTTAATTTTCCCTTCATAATAAGAAAATATGAGAAAATATTGTTTGTATAAAATGCCGGTATTTGATGTCATAATGATGCAAGAATTAATTAAAGAGAATGTAATAAAATCTCATTTTGTGATGATGTTGTATAATAATATTCAAGTTGATTAGGCCTGTGATGTACAATATTGTTTGATTGATGCCAAAGGAAATCATATAAATTGTATCCTGTATGTAAAAACCACTATTAGGATAAAAGAAACTTAAATTGCACATGGTCTTTATTGACAGGTTCATCTCTTACAATGGGGAATATTTTTGTTCAAGGAAAATTCTAAAAGAACTGTATAAGAACCCAATAGGCGGTGCTGCACCAGCCCGAGATTGTTCAATCTCGAGATTTTAGCGCAATCGGCCCTCTTTGCGATCAATCTCGAGATTCAAGAAACCCTGTCTCCACCATCGCAAGAAGAGCGATTCCTGCTCGAGCAAGGCATCGATGCATTATTGTCTGACACCGTGAATAAACAATCCTGAGTGCGTCTGCACCTGTGAATTAGCAGGATAATTAGTAAAATAGCGTGCTATTTTGCAAATAATCCCAAGTTGACTTGGGATTGCAATCTCGAGATAATCCAGCGAACTCGCTCGATAATTGTGTTGCCATTACAAATATTAATATTGAGATTGTTCAGATCGGGATAATTTGCCGAATCAGAAATAGCACGCTAATTTGAAAACTCGGGCTGGTGCAGACGGCCCTAATGTCATTAGTATTATTATCGTGACATTTTTATTTGTGTTATTGATTTAAACAAACGTTATTTGATATGCAGACTCTAGAGCAGACTTACGATAAAATGCAACATGTGTCTTTAAGACATGATGCAATAATGACAACTGTTTTATGCAGTACAAAGACAACAATGTACTGTATAGCTCCAGAAATATTGAAAACTCTGTCAGTGGGTTTATTGGTTTAGATTCACTTTGGTTGTCTTCTGATGGGTTTGTGTCTTCATCACGTTTCTTTTGAGCATCACATGACCTGAAATGACCTGACTGTGTACTGTGAGGACGGTCAGAGGTGTGAAGTTAGACATCAAGTTTAATGGAGAGAAGGAAATGTCTTCCCTAGGAATGTCTGATAAAGGCCAGATCAGGTTACAGTCTCGGCTTAAAGGGATGGATGTAATGTGTAGTGGTGAAGTCATATTGGAAGAGTGTTGAAGAGCCATGGTGTAGTGGTTCTGACTCTGTATGCTATCTCTCTAAATGCAAATAGCTCGACAGGCCTAGAGTAGGACTAGTTCCGCCAACATTGGATTTGGTCTAGATTGGTTAAACATTAGCATGGACTAGGTCCACAAGTTAAAGAGAGATATAAAACAAATATATCAGGCGTTTCTTTAGAAAGCATAGTGGGAATTATTAATCCTTGGTTGGACTGGCAATGTAACTATTTTTCCCTCAGGGCTTCGCCCCTTAGGGAAAAAATAGTAATTACAAGTCCAACCTCGGATAAATAATTCCCACTATACTTTCTCAAAGCCTGATATATTTGTATATTATTCCTTCTCTGTATATGATGTACCTAACATAAATTTCATCATTTGTTTAATCATGAATATCTTAGGGCTGGTTTGATACTCATGGGGACCAAACTTATATCTTCATACAATTATGATTTTTTTTATTATTCCTTTCTGTTCAATTGCTCCTGTTGTTTGCAGGTAGGGTGTTTTTCCTTGCTGATCCCAAACTAAAACTAAATCACTATGTATTGTTCTTCCTTCAAAAGAGAGTGACAGGAAAGTAATATCTTATTTTCATGATCTGGAATATTCATACCCCTCCTCATTTTTTAAAATAAAAAAATAAAAAATGAAGAAAAAACACAGGTGTTTTTATGGACATTGACAAATTTCAACGGCTGAACTTCCTGTCCCAGAGCTAATGTCACTCTGCATTTTTACATACTACATTTTCATACCTTAAATCAATCTACTCGAATCTAAAAAAGATACTTTATCAGGAGGGCACTTTCTCTTTAAAAATAATAGTTTTCAAATTGACAAAAATGCTTTAAATTCATTGTCATCCATAAAGAATCCAGTCATATTTTAAATACAAAGTAAGACATTATCTTAAGTGCCCTTCTGAAAAGGTATTATTTGGATACATGTATGTAGATTGTTTTTAGAGCACATGTATTTCAAGAATGCATTTTTAAAAAGTGTCTGCTTGCTAAGACTATGTATCATTCATCATTTCTTCATATGTTTTCTTCATGTGAATAACATGATCATCCCCTGACGGGTTGATACCTCTAGAAAACCACTTCACTCTTAGCTTATCATTGGAATGTGATTTCATCTATAGTACAGTCCCTCCAGTGTGTTTCTGTGTCTGGTCGGATATTATCATTCGTAATTCAAATCTTTTATTGACATGCTTTAAAGCATTGATATCATCTTAAAGAGTTTAATTAAGTATATGTAGTCTAAAATACAAAGATGAATGGAATGATTACAGACTTAAACTTAAAGTAAAAGAAACATTATTTCTATTGCATAGAACTGGATATACCACTACCACTTGTAGTAATATTCTGTTCATGCAATGTCTCTAAGCACTTTGAAAATACACAGTCATCACATCATGTAGAAAAAGTATAATAGGATAGATTGATTCTTTCACAGTAAGTCTGGGCTCCGAGGAAGAAAACTAATATTTTATTAACATAGTTTGATTGGGGCTATTCTCTGATCATTATCTAACATGTTTTATTACTTTATTTTTCTTTGCTGCAATTTTGTTTTTAATCAATACAATCAAACAAACAGACAACATATATTTTTGTATAATTTCTCAATATATGATTTTGTTACACAATTCTTTTCAATTTCACATTTTATAAAGATCTCATTATAGGCATCCATCTTTTTTCTCTTCAATAAAATTATTTTCATTTCTGCATCTATATCAGTCCCAATACCCCCATAGCACCTCTGATTACCCTATTCCCATCGGAGTGTTTATGATTCCTCTTATTCTATTTTCATCTCCTTCCTCTTACCCTCTCTTCTCCTATAATGGTTTGCATGAAATCATCCTATAGACATCTCTTGTGTATCTATCTATATATAGTCATTGTATATCCATGAGCTCGACGGTGACACCTAACTCTCTAAGCATTTTCTATTATCACTGTCCACAAGAAGGAGAAAAGGAGCGGCCAGCCGAATGAGATTGCCATATTTCACTTTCATTTCTCTAATTTCATTTAATGATAAGGTACAGGTGTTATTAATGATAGCCTCCTGATGAAGACGATAAACTCTTGTGTCATAGACCACTATAGCTAATGCCAGGGAGAGGCTGCTTTTTATCATGCTCCATATTATCATGTTGCAAGGAGTTTCGCTTATCATTTTTTTCTTCTGAATTTTAACAGTTAAAAATTTAAACAATTATTACCTAATTACAGTTTATTGGTTTCTTGTATGGCTTTTTATAGTCAATTACCGAACATTTTGGTAAAAATAAACCTAATGTCCTGTTTCGGAGCTCCAGTGTAACTTGAAACTTTGTTGAAATTCATGTTTGACTAGCTAATTGTGAAATAAACTTTTAACAGAAGACGTTAAACTCCATCTGCCTATTTGTCACTCAAATTATTACAAAATTATTTCTTTATTTTTCTAAAAGGCACACTAGGGTCCCCGTCTTACAAAGAGCTGCGATTGATCCAATCAATCACAACTATGGAAAGCCAGCAGTGTCAACATCTATTATGCATGTTTGTTCAAAATATTTTCTATGATGTATATTCATACATTTATTGTTTTCTTGAAAATTCACTGTGCTTCTCTATGTTTATACTGTACGAAGGGCATTGTTCAAATATCTCGTTAGAAAATATTATGACATTGATGGATTTCCATAGAATTGAGATTGATCGGATCAATTGTAACTTTTTGTAAGACGGGACCCTAATAAAAATAAGTTAATATCAGATCAATGCAACAGATATTAGCTGAAATAAAACAATCTAGAGTGAATAAACGTAAACTACAATATGAAATGTGGGAAAAAAGTGCAGCTTGTTTCTCTTGCTGACATGTCTTCCTTAACTTGTTAATGTAGCCCTTAACATTTTATACGTGCCCTTCCCTGAATACATTGGCAAGAACTTCAGCCCATTTTGAGCCCTTTTACCATCACATATTTACCCATGCGTTCGAGTTTCAGAAAAAAAAATCGCAATCATTCACAATATTTATTCAAGAGTAGGAGCATGCCTGGCGAAACCCGATCCTCCCTTTTGTGATAAAGTCGTCAAAATTCTTCTCTCGAATATTTGCCGATTACCCCCACTGTGTTTGGGTCTGTGATGTTAGGAGGATGTCCAGCTATGGGAAGAAATCAAACAATTATACCACATCAATATCATTTGTGAAAACATATTTGACTCCCTGGCGTAATGGAGAATATAAATCAAATCAAATTTAGGTTGTAGTAATGTATGTACACAAGGGCTTATGATCAATGTTACAACTATGTGAGTTGCCAATTGAAAGAAGGGTTGTATAGGCTGGAAACTAGTTTATCTTTATATATTCAAAGAGCTTGTATTATATATTGGACATTATTATAACAGCCATCATGCTCGGTTCAGTTAATATTCAAAATTTTGAAATCTTCCTCACAGTTTTCACAGAATACATTCAAGTTAGTGTAAATGAGTTCTTATTGTCAATTCTGCTAGATGATGATGATTTTGATTTTGATAATGATAATAATGTTTATGATGAATATGAGGATTATGATAACGATGATCATCTATGTGAAAATGAAGACCATGTTGATAGTGATGATGAAGATGATGACAATGGTGATGATGGTGATGACAATGATGACATTGATGATGAAACAAAATGTTGATGCTGATAATGAAGATGACGATGGTGGTGATGATGATGAAGATGACGATGATGATGATAGAAAGTGATGATGAGGATAATGATGATGATGGTGATGATGATGATTATGATGATGATGATGAAGAAGATGATGATGATGATAGAAGATGATGATGACGATGATGACGATATTGATGATGATGATGATGATGATAGAAGATGGCGATGATGAATATGATAAAAGGCGATTATCATGGATGATTATCATATGAAGGTATGAGAATGCATCACATTAAAGGAATTCTCATTCTTAATGTTTTTGTCCCCCCTCCTTTGAATATATTTATACCAGGAAGAATCAATATTATTTTACCCTTTTGATATCCTTGTGTTTGCATGGAGTTTGGGTTGAGCGAGACCGTCTGCATACATGATGCACATCAAATCTAAAGCCGTTACCTCCCAGAACCAGACGGCTCCTGTACAAGCCAACAGGAATATGACAGGATTTGACTGTCAATGGGTTAACTGTGCCTTTGAAAGGATGTACATATATTCTGATTACTGTTCACATTTGTATGCATTAGTCTTAATCAGGTTTAATCAGACCTAATTGGTATTGTATACTGGAGGAGAATGATGCAAGGGTACGGATGAAAGGAGCTTGCTGTAATGAAATTATTCTAATTTGTTCTATTGGAAGATGGGCAGAGGAAGGAATCGATGAGAAGTGGGTTTATTGAGGGACATTAACCTCTTACTTAGTCCTATATATGAATGTAGGATGGATATATTTGAGTTTTGTGGAAGAGAATGAGTTAGAAAGAAGGAGGGAGAGAAAGAGAGAGAGGGTGTAATTGTGTTTCTAATTGTATCATTCAGATAAGATACATGTATTCAGTGGCCGTTAACATCAACATACAAAAGAATTGACCAGGGCTTGAACCTACAATTTCACTTTGTAACCTCATTATGGGGGCATCGTGGTTTAGTGCTTTCAACTCTCATCTTTCAGTCAGAGGGACCTGTGTTCAAATCCTAGCCATGGTGTGATTTCCTTCTGCAAGAAATTTACCCTCATTTTGCTGTACTCAACCCAACTTAGTGCATGAGTACCCAGCAGGATTAATTTCTTGATTGTACCAAGCACCTTTAGGAGCTGAAGTTATGGGAGAGGAAATATACATGTATGGTGAACCATTGAATAGGCAACAGAAAAATCGGCACCTCATGCTATATATTATTATTATTATGTTGCTTGGATTACAGGCGCACAAGAGAGTGATTTTATACCTGTGTATCACAAAATATCTGATTCTCTTTAGGGTTTGACCCATATCACAAAAACCAGATATTTTGCTAGAAGGAAAGCAAAGCAAAGCACTTGGAAATATTTTTGAAGCTCGTCAAATTCTAGTGGTATCATAAAAAAGGATCTTGATCATGATCATAGCAAATTTCCAAGATCTTGATGAAAAGTGTGATTGTACTCTAGACGCATTGATTATTAACCATTAAATGTTATCTTGAACATTCTATCGACCCAGAATAAGCATTTCATTTCTGATGTTTGAGGTCAGGAGGTGTATGCTATTCACATGCTGTCTTTGAAAATTGGTTCTATTCTTAGTTTCTTTGTTTGCTGTCTTTCCACTTCCCTAGTATGTACACGGTAGTTCCCATCATGCATTACACTATGTTTGATTGATTGATTCATGATGATGTACTTCCTGTCATGTCCTCTTCAAAATAGAGCCTCTCAGGCCTGACCAGACACTAGAGTGATGTCATTACCTCAAACAGAGAAATTTTCAGTTAAATTCCATAATTATAGAAACAATATTCAATTCATGTGGTAACCTGTATATAAACTGCAAAAGAAAGGGACAATTTTTTTCTCCCGACATTGGTACTCTATTGAATGTACATTCATGTTTTGATGAATGTTTGATCAATTGTGACCAACGATTGGTCACAATCTTTGCCTAGTCCTTGTTGGTCAAAGTTTATGTCTTTTACTGCCATGTTACATGTACATATCATAATTTTTCAGATATAAAAGACATGAAATAAATGAACCTTTTTAATCACATAAACTCAGCAACAAGGAGGAAAGCAAGAAATAGAGTTTCATCTTGTCAAATATCCTAAATCTGATGTTTTGCGGTGTAAATTTTTGAGTGTACGGATTTATTGCACTCTTAAAAATGTTGGGCAACATACGGTCCACACAACAATTGGTTAAAACTTTATCCAATTCTGGGTAGTTTTACACCAATACTGTGTAGTTTTCACCCAAAGCACACATTATTGGTGTAAAACTACCCAGAATTGGATAAAGTTTTAACCAATTGTTGTGTGGACCGTATGTTGCCCAACATTTTTAAGAGTGTGTGTGATTTATTGTGTTGAAACCTACATGTAGTATTGAGATTTTATTTGTCTTTTGTAGACATTATTATTTTCATTATTACTTTTTAGAAATGTGCTTTTTCCAATTGTTTAGCCGTAAGAAAAGTGAAAACATATATGCAGACACTAATGCAATGAATGATGAAGTTTATTCTTTTCCAGAGGGGCATTATAATCATTATACACCCTCAGACATTATTGTGATTATTTTGGAGCTTTACTTGGTGGGAACATGTGCTGTAGAAAACTTATACTACTATCATAATTATTACAATTTTTCTTGTGTATCTCTGATTGGGCATTGAGAATTGCAATGACCACATGTTGGTTATCACATTGAGGAGACGGCGGTGCTTTTAGCTGTCAAGAGTGAGGATTCCTATGACAAATTACAGCTGCAAGCTTTAATCCAAGTGCTTTTCATATCATCATTTAGCAGACCAAAGGTACTTGTACTCTACCCTCCAAAAAAGGGAAACCTATTATATTAAATTTAGGACTGCTTTTTAGGAACAACTTAATTTTTTTATTGTAAAGAGGGAACATGGATGTAAAAAGTGTTCGAATAATATTGTAGGTAATGCTCTAAATGTGATGTGTATTATATTTCTAAATATTATTTTACTTTGAGAGAGAGAGAGAGAGAAAGAAACAATAAAATGAAGTGTAAGAACAAAGAAGCGAAGAGGATATTTTGAAAGCAGGACACAGAAAGTAAGAAGGCAGGTGGAAGGTTGTTGATTTCAGTTCTAGTTCTAGTTTTTGATCCCCTCAAGCAAGTAAAAGAGACGTAATTATCTATAAAGAATAAGTTTGAAGATGACTTACTAAATAAGCTATTGTCTCAACCCCGTGTGCCAATAATAAACACAATTTGGCCATGTTTAATTTTCTTTATTTGATACGGGACCCCCCGAGGGGACCAACGACGGAGAGCTCCCTCGCTCGCTTCAACGATCCGTATCCTTTATGTCCAGATGTAGCCGACTCAACAACATACTCAACACCAAAATTAAATTTTCCAAATTTAGTCCCACCCGCAGGCTAATATAGTCTTGCTTGGCAGACTCACAGTGACTTTATGTTGAAGTAAATCATGGTCATTTCTTATTGAAGTATTGAGGGTGGCGCAATACATCTAGGAGACCCAATAACACAACCATACCACCGTTTACAGTTGTCCAATTTACCTGTTTTACAATATTAGTTTGGTCAATGACATAGTGATTTACTTTGCAGAACAGTTATTTTTATAGCAGTTTTTTTTTCAGGATTCAAAATTAATTACCTATTTAGGTACCCATTCAATCATATTTACAATAATTTAATTAGATAGGAATGGCCAGAGACTTTTTATATAGTAAATTACTTTCACATTCAAGCCTCATACACAGTTTAAAACGTTTAAAATTTATACCATGCTGTTTAGTATATGAAACTTACAGTAGTTGTTTAACAGATTTAACAACCATGTTTAATTCATTGAGAATGAAGTATTGAAAATTAAACATTTCTAAAACAGTTAAAAAACTACTATAAGGTTCATATATTAAACATGTTTTATAAAATTTCATACACTGTTTTTACTGTATAAAGCCCAATATGCCTTTCAAACTAACACAATCCCAAGACTAAGGGACAGCTAATTCAACCATTTCATTTTAGCTTTAAATATAATGTTTTGATGTGATTTAATTTGATTTTTTTTCATATTCCTCCACCTATTGCATGGCTTAAATTAATCCAAGTCCACCAATGCAATGGCTTTGGATGTCCCATTTATCGACCTCATTACCTCTCTCATTGACTCTGGATATTTTCTGTCATTTTTTCTGCCCTCCATTTGTGCTGTAACATCGAAATATGCTCAATGAAAATGTGATCTTGCCCCCAAATATAAAAAAAAATAAGGCCTGTTATTGTCTTGTAAATGTACATGTACATGTAAATGAATGAATATTTACCTTGTGCTATCTAAAATTAATAATCCCAGAGTCCTTTTCTTTGACACTTTCCCCCTCACGCCTTGATCATCTGAACTCATGTGCAAAGAAAACATTGGATTGAAACACAGGGCACCACTTGTTTCCTTTTGACCTTTAACAGTTATTGATTTGGATTGATTCTTCAGTTGACAACAGTTTGGTGTAAATGAGGGATGTTTATACGGGAATGAGGTTTCGTTGTTGGGAGATGTAGTATCAATGATACAACAGTTTAAGCACGGTTCTTATTATATGATGTCTGCATCGCTAAATACAGGTGTAGTACTGAAGGATAAAATATATATATATATTTATATTTTGGTAATATACCTTTAGTCTTTGTGGTCTTTGCCATCACATTTTCAACTTATTTGCTCACTCTCAACCATATCTAGAGTAGATGTGAATCTATTAGTTTATATACAGTGAATCCCAGATAACCCCCTCCCCAAAAAATTATTGATGATTTATTTTCAGGGTCTACGGGGGGGGGGGGGGGGGGGGGCTTCCAACCACCATCTACGAAAACTTTAAAAAAATGACCATATGATTGTGAATTTTTGGCATGGTTAGCCCCTCCCCCCACTTTCAAAATCTTTCCACGGCCCCTGATTATAACTTTTATCACAAACATGATTTGGTAATTTTGTGATTTTGAAGCTTGGGGTCTCATCTTTCATCTAATATGATATGATTCTCTATCGACCCACAGGAAGTTCAACAATTTAGAGAAAGTACACAAAGAAATAATTTGGTTGACCCCCCTTGAAAAAAAAATCTGAAAAGTTATTGAATGCTGTATGAACCAAATGTGGGGCTACCCCTCATTTTTTCCAAAACTACAACTAAAAATTCTACGATTTTTTTTAAATTACCGTCTGATTTTGATTTATTGCATGGTCAGCCCCCCACACTTTCAAAATCTTTCTACTGCCACTGCAGATTCTAACTTTATCACAAACATGATTGGCAAATTGCAATTGAGCAATTTTGAAGCTTGTGGTTTCGTCTTTCATCTCTTTATCAACCCTCAAGTGAGTTTAACAGTTTGGAGAAACTACACCAAGAAATAATTTGGTGGACCCCCCCCCTCTCCCCCCTCAAAAAAATCTAGAAAGTGATTGAGTGTGAACTAAATGTGGATTCAACTATTCATTGAGACATGTTCTGACAGAACATTCTTCCCAAGTCATAGAACGTAGAGAGAGAATTAAAAAAGACCTAAGCCCTGAATGTTACACTCTAATGATCCGATCCATCATCTACGCCCCACCCCCTTCACAACTGATCTAATTAGGGGTTTCTAACGAGTAGTAATATTCCAGATATTGCTTTCCAGCTATGTCTTGCAGTTTTGGTAATGAGAGAAATTATGTTACAGCATTCATTGCAAATCTGATGAGAAAAACATAGATCATGTCTCAGTTTAAAGAGACTCATTGGGATGACTTATTTCATATCCTAATGTACAGAAATTTATTGTATATGAAGAGCTTGATTCCAAAAGGAGCTAAATCCACTTTTGACCAAAATTGATTTTTGATACAAATATATGTATCTCAGACGTGGGAATCAAATGCAACATCGCATTTGAATTTTCTTTTTGAAAGGTTGGTAAAAATTGATTTCAAATTTGAGTTTTGTTCCAAAAGGAGCTAAATTCAAAACAGTTTTGTTCCAAAAGGAGCTAAATCCACTATACGGTTATTTAAAATTTGTTATTTTTCCCATTTTACATTAAGTTATGCATTCAATTATTTAGAAACATGTTCGTGGATACAAACTCACAACAGTGCTAAATTTGATGAAAATAACAGTTTTAAAATTTTTGTGAATATTTTTGGATTTCGCTCCTATTGGAATTAGATATCAGAAAAACACCGTCCTTAGAAAAGATGACAAAATATTTTTTTTTCTTTTTGTAATTTTCAATGGATAAACAGAAAAGATGTGAAATGTACTCTGCTAGCCATATTGACGTGTTTAGTGTTCAGTTTCCAATATCAAACATGTTTAAATTGGCAATAATTGACATTTTACTAAGGTTTTGTTCCAAAAGGAACTAAATCCATGAAAAATAAATTTTCAAAAATTCTTTAAAAATTGATGAGTGCTAGATTTTTTTATTAATTTTTTTATTTAATTAGTCTAAGATGATAGTACTATCATATATATCAAAATACAACAGCAGTGGCTGAGGGAAAGTGGTGAATTAAAAAACCTTGATGTACAGAAAAATACCTAAAGTGGATTTAGCTCCTTTTGGAACAAAACTCTTCATATGTAAATCTCGTATTCACTGACTTTAAACTAAATCTTCAATACCACTACCAGCCAATATAATCATTGAAAAACTATGATGTGTGACCCCACAAGATGACCGATGAGTTGCATTAAAGATATATTTCTGTGTGTTTTTACTGTTTTTGAAATAGTATATTCTTAACTTTACAACAATGTATAATTTGCTATAACTATTCAACATATTTTTACTAATCTTTTAAATGGAACCGCTATAGGGATATTCCCAAAATAATAAGGTTGAGGAAATCACAATCAGTTGTGAATTCCCCTTTTTGACATGTAGTCCCATGCATAGGTTTATGTGTTAATTGATTATTTTACTAGATAAATATGCATAGTATAGGATATAGTCAAATCCCTTGTTTATCGTGTGATTGTATTTGGGTTGGGGTACTTCACTCGATATAAAAGATTTACTAACTGACTATACCAAAGATATTCAAAGAGGAGAAAGTATAACCTCAATCCCCTGTCCCAGTCCCATTGATTGATATCCATGTAAGCATTGCTGAAAGTGGGTTCTCCATTCTCATGCCCTCTTCATGCACTCTGCTTGGAGAGGAGCACATTTCTCTTTGATTGGGCTAAATTGGAGGAACAAATTTGTTAGAAAGCGCAAACAGTTGAGGGTTTTGTAATGACTCCATGAAAGCCTGATACAGGACGAGGGATTTTCAATCTAAAATGTCATAAACTATTTGTGGCCTACGTGCAATCCCATGCTTTGTTTTTGAGAGAACATTCGTAGCTTCAATTTGAAAAAAGATCCAAATGAGATTTTTATTGTCCGTGTGTTGTGCTAAGATTAAGCATTTTTTTTACTCGTGCATATTGTTAACTCAGAAAAATATATGATGTGAGAGATAAAGTAGAAAGGAAAAGAAGAAGAATAAGAGAAAGAAGGAGATGGAGGAGAAGGAGGAAGAAAAGAAGGATTAGGAGGAGGGGGAGAGGAAGAAGGAGGAGAAGAAGAAGAAGAAGAAGAAGAGGAAGAAGAAGAAGAAGAGGAAGAAGAAGGAGGAGGAGGAGAAGAAGAAGAGAAGCAGGAGGAGGAGGAGAAGAAGAAGAAGAAGAAGGAGAGGGAGGAGGAGGAGGAGAAGGAGTAACACAAGAGAGATTTAGAGAGAGAGAGAGAGAGAGAGCTCAATTGGTAGTATATAATTTGAAATAGTTAATGCAATCCATTTGTGTAATGATTTTGAACTCTGGGGCTTAAATTAACCAGAGGATCACAGATGAATAGAATCATACTAAATCCTGTTTATTGCTATTACCTAAGCCCATATTAATCACACTGTGTAGGCCTTTAAATCTCTCATATTGGAAAGGGAAATTCACATAAGCTATTTTCAAGGGCAATTTAAATCCATGTAATACATGCCATTGGGTCATCCATTATCTGCAATTTCATCAAAACAATGTATCCACATTGATGCTGATCTTTACAGGCCTTTAAATTGATGTTCTAAAGTTCACCGTGGAATTAATTTTACAATATTTAATATCTACATTAGATGTAAACCTATTATTAACAGGAAATTTGACTATAACTTAATCAATGTCATAGATGTAAATGCATATCAAGATAATTTTTGTGTATTAAAAATTGTTTAATCAGATGGCTTCGGGATTTTTGTGGGGGTACATGGAGATTAATTAAAGGTTGATTGTTCATGAAAACAGCGAGATATGGGAAGCATCATTAAAAAATATATATCTTTACTAATAAGAAAAAGTTTCACATTCAAGGTCCATGGCACATAATAATGATATACTTGTGCCATTGGCAGGATGTAATTTGTAGACATTGCAAACATGAAGCAAATAGCATGAATAGTGTGAATATGTTTATATGTATGGACAGTGCCATTTTATAAGAGATCTTTACTGTGACATCTACACCATCATGCAAGAATATAAATTGTAATGTTTTCGGAATATAGTAAGGTTTGAATGTAAAGGACCAATATCTACTCAATTAATAAAAGGAACTGATCAGGCTAAAACAAAAAAATGTCTTTTTATGATTCTAAATAGAAAAAAAAACACAGAAATAGTAACTTGTCTTCTGGGATATGCACGTCTTAGAGTCTCAGCAATCAACCATGTGAATTGTTAAAATCAAGTACATTTAGATTTTGGTTCTTGTAGAATGTTTGTCATTTGGTCCCTTGCAGGTTGATCCAAGCAGAAGAAGAGATTTCGAATGACACCGTCTCAAATATTTGATGAGCTTGAAAGTAGGGGAGAATTCAAGACACATAGGAGATTTGGGAAAGGGGAAGAGGAGTGGAGAGAGAGGGGAAAAAAGAGAGAAAGGGAGAGAGAGAATAAGAGCAGGAGGAATATCTCTATCATTTTGATTCTTTTGCTTGGCCGTATTTCTATGGCTAGTCAGAGTTTTGCAATCATTTCTGGAACAGTTCAACTTTATAGGTGTACAAAATATTGTTACCAAATTCCACCTGTTTCATTTTTTGTAGGGTCAAGCGAGGGAATTCCTGGATTGTTTAAAGCATAGTAATGGTAATTTTGCGTTATCGCATTTGAGTATATACATGTAGACTTTTGTGCAACCCTACCAAACATTACACCTCTTACATAATAGCTATCAAGCTTACAATTTCAAGTGTTTTTGCAATGATGACAAATTTAAGATATCCCTACACCAATCTGTCCATCACAGCCATGACCAACATTGCTTCCTCTACACTCTACATCAAAGTAACAAGGTGTACATTTTGGTTCGTGATTATGGATTAGCCACAAGACCCCGATGATGTTTTCCAAGATGTCCACCATAAGCTGACCTCCATGACAACTGAAGACATCAATTCAACAGAGATCAAATTCCTCTCTATCACCTGGCTTCATGCTTCCTAACAGGTCTCTTACAAACACCTTCTCAAATATTTGACCAGATCTCTCTTTCGCTCCTCTCTTAATTGGTTTGGGGCTTCTGAAGAAGAGATACACGCTAGTGTCCAAGCTTAGCAATTCCATGGGCAGGGATTAGGGGGTGGAAATAGGTGGAAAAGGAAGGAAGGAAGAAGCAAGAGGAAGGGAGAAGGGGTAGGAGAAGAAGGAGGAGGAGAAGGTGACAGGGGGAAAAAAGGAGGAGGAATGAAGGAAGTAGGATGAGAAAGAGATGGAGGAGGAGAAAAAGAGATACACACTACTGTCCAAGCCTAGCAACTAAAATCTTTCCATGTTTCAACCAATCCAGTATTTGGCTGGTAGCTATTTACAGCCGACCTGGATTCATTTAGAATCAATGAAATTTAGAATTTGTAAAGGATTGTTTTAACCATTCCTCATTTTTTAGGCCTCAAATCTTGCATTACAGTAATATTCACATTTTGATATTTTTTTTCACTTAGTTTCAGCGTTATATTCTGCTTGATTTATAGCTGCATATCTTTCTTGATGATTTCTTATTAATAAACTTTATCATTGAAAGAAAGTATTAAGACATTTGAGATTAGTTACCATCATCTGTAACCTTAATTTAATTTGACTTCTCAGAAATTTCAACATGTTTTTTAAAAGGACAACATATCAATACCCCTCGCTTGAAAAATTCAATCCAATCTAAGTGAGATGTGAACCTATTAGAAAAAGGAAAATTAACAAACCCCTTTTTTGCTACAATGAACACCCCCAATGGCATCCTGTTTTTTTTTTCAAGAAAAGCAGATGCTATCCCAACATCACTGCTTCTAATACACTCTAAAAACAGTTTAATCATATTTGAAGAGATTACTTGTGAGAGGGACATGTAAATAGATGTTAGAATTTCTATTCATGGAAAAAATGAATAATTCCTTATCAGATTCTTGTCAATTTCCAATGGAAATCATATTCACTTTCATACGGATGTAGTAATTTCTTTAATAGAGATTATTTACCCCCCTCAGACACAGTATTGCTATTAGATTGTTATTTGGTAGTGTCATTACAAAAACAACAAATAATGACCAATAAGAGACCTGCATGTATATTGGTGAGATTAACAAGCCCAACCAACCAGACAAAGTGATGAGGGATGTAAACACATTTATCAATGTCTCTAGAATGGTTGACCTGATTTCTAATTGGATGTTATTCTACTACCAACTCTCCCATGTGCTATCACTACCTTCATGTTCTAGAAAGAGGGATTATTGCTCCATATATCCTCCCCTTCACCGCCTCTTCTTTCTCCTTCACCTCTAATGCGCTGCTAAGAGGGGCAGGAGGAGCACGTTTATTGTCGCCGTGGCGATAGGGGTTGGAAGGAGATGGCTTAATTGCGGTTCTTGGGCTTCCATTGATCGTCATGGAGAGGGTGTCGTGTGAGTGTTTAGTGACCAGATGGTCCCTTCGCTGGTTGGACCAAGATGCGTGGGAGAGAGGGAGAGAGAGGTAGAAGAAAAGAGAGACATAGTGGAAGAGAAAGGGAGAGATATGTGGAGAGATAGAGGAAGACAGATGGGAAGAGAGAGAAGAATAAAAAAATGTACTGAGAGAAGGAATGTAAAATGGAAATAGGGTGGAAGAGAGGATGGAAGATAAAGAGGAGAAAGAGAAAGAGGAAGATAAATATATTTGGAGAGAGAAAGACAGACAGACAGAGGGAAGGGGAGGGAGGGTGGGTCAAAGTTAGGGAAGAAAATAAAGATAGAAAAAGAGAGAGATCTTCATACAGTTGAGTTGAATAGGACAAAAAAGTTAGAGAATAGAGGAAGGTTTAGAATTAAAGAAATGAAATTGAGAATGAGAATGAGAAAGAATAAGGTTAAC
This sequence comes from Lytechinus pictus, assembly GCF_037042905.1. Taxonomy (NCBI): domain Eukaryota; kingdom Metazoa; phylum Echinodermata; class Echinoidea; order Temnopleuroida; family Toxopneustidae; genus Lytechinus; species Lytechinus pictus. The sequence goes on along the minus strand of NC_087248.1, from coordinate 2,478,408 downwards.
ATCAATTGATATAAATGTAAGTATGACTTGTTTCCTTGAATTAATTTCAAACCCTATAGATTTATGTGCGTTCTGTGAAGTTGAAACATGTAGATGATGTCAGTAAGTATTGTAGAATTACATCTGATTAATCAAGATGTAACAACAGATTCCAGTCTTTCTGAGAAATATGTATTTTAGGGCAATAATTTCAAATAATATTATAAGTGACAAAGAAGTATGAAATATTCAAGAAATGTTTTTCAAAGCTTTGCTAGTCAGGGCTTGATAAGATTGGTAGCCGTTACAAATTATGATGGATGTTGTTTCTACTGTGCATAGATGAAGGATTTGAAAACCTGAGATGTGATTGGCTTGTACAATCACCATTCCGCTAGGATTGTACAAATCTTGATTGTGAATATAAACATTTCAATTTGAACTGCCAAACATCATGCAATCACTGCTGGACTAGAATAGACGACTGGTCATTATCAAGATGGACGGCTCACACACACAGGATTTTCTCAACTGCCGATGTTTATGAAATTGTCACTTCTAATTTTCGGGACCATTTCCATGTCAAATGGTGCGGGGTGTTTATTGACCGTGCCCCCTCCTTCAATTCAAACCATTCAGTTATTTTTTGACTGCTTATAGAAGATATAGTTTCATGAGAAATATCTGATTGTTTTCTGATGATAATGAAGGATGTAGATGAGGATTAGTTCCGAACTGAGTTGTTTTCATTTTTTTTGTGATATATAGTTCAGCCACTTAGAAAGTTGCATAAAACTAAGACCAAAGCTTGGACATTGGAGATATATGAAAGGTTCAGATGTGTAGCATAATAAAAGGAAATGAGATTTGTCTAGATGCAATTAGAATTTAAGCGGAAAGAAGACTGTGAACTTGTTATTTTTAAAATCAAATACAGCATTATTTATGATCGCAATATAGGGGTTCATTAATTTCTTCTCAAATATTTGAAGGGCTGTTTTTATGTATCGAACTTTGATAGCATACTTGTTGGATTTTGTGCCTAGTCTTATTCTAAACTGTACTTTGCTTATTTTCAAGAAATATTATCATAAAATGGTAAGTGAGAATATCCCGCACAGAAAGGTTATTCACACTGCCATAATATGTTTGTGACCATACTATGTGAAATCACCAAGATGTATGGAATCTATATTCTATAAAAAGCAATTCAGTATTACAGGGGACCATTTCATGATAACGATTAGTCAGTGATTTCAATGTGTTTAATTACATAAAACTCGTGCTCAGTACAACAAATAATGATCTTCACTGATCAATTTGTTCTGAGCCATTAGCCAATCATATGCAATGATTTCAGTAGCTTACAAAAGCTCATGAAAAAGGGAAAGCAAAGCTGGGGTCCATTGAAGAATGAGCAGCAATCAAAAGCAACTCCCAAAAATCAAACAAGTCTTGATAATCAACCAATCAGAAGCAGGCATTTGAGACTTGCGATTGATTGGTTTTGCTGTGATTTAAAATGCGACCATATCTGGGATAGTCCCCTGGTCAACCTATTAAAATGGCATGAAAGAGTGAAAGCAAAGCAGAGTTATATATTGATGAGTGTGAACAGATCTTAAAGTACAGTTGGACTCTGTGAAAGCTTATCAGATCTCATCTAGGTTTCTTGCCTGAGGTAATCCTCTCATCTCAGACCATCTACTATCTCAGCTTTATATTGGATTGGACATCAGAGAGTTACATTCACACTTCATATTTAATCCTATGATAACTCCTATTCACATCGCCTACAGTCTCAATTTACATTGCATATGGAACATTCACACTAAATGCAATAATATATAGTGTGCCACTTGAAAATGCAATATCTCTCGTTCCCGCCATTTACGATATCAATGTTCATTGCATTGGGAATTGCAGGGAACATTCACACCTTATATTTAATCCTATAATAGCTTTCATTCACACAACCTGAAATCTCAGTGTACATAAACATCAGAGGGAAACTGTTCACACCAAATTTTTAATCCTATATGATATTCACACTTCATTTTTAATCCTGTGACATCACAGGTATGCCTGCCTGCAGTACACCAGACATAAATGCATTTGTATCTGAGTATAAAAGTGCATTCCAAAATTGTTTTGTCTGAAATGTTTGTTTTAAGATGTGAAAACGCCCTATTGAGCAGTGTCACTCCTTTTTGATTATGCACTGTCTATATTGTCACAACTAGATCTGTACCCAGAAGAAGAAAACATTTTATTTCATCACAAGTCCTTCGGAGGTACAGATACTTAATGGACTTAAATTAGATCACAATTTGTAATGGAATTTAGAAGGAAGTGGGGTTGTGTTTCAATTATTCTCTTCAACTTGCTGACCTTACACTAAGATGATGTCATTACAAAGAAATGGTCCATTAAAAAAATTGTAAGATATCCTTGAAGAGAAAAGTGGTTATTAGATTACATCATTGATCTGCCTTTGACGCTCAGGTATTTACCGCCTTCTAAAAGTGCTGTCCAATGGACATGAAAATGTATGTGTACATCTCCAAAAATAAAAGTGTGTATATTTGTTACCATATGATTATGAATAGATCCAAATCAGTTTTCATTTTTGTAATTCGTTTTTGTTGTTAATAAACAAGAAAGCTCTTGTCCGTTGTCCTTGTATTATGTGTAGACCCTGTTTTGGTCAGAATTCCAGCAGTAATGTCTTGCTGAAAACTTTCAAGCAAGAGATATTCCCAAGGAATTAAGACTGAAAAACTTAGTATGTACACATCTTATAAAGATTACATCAGCTTATAACATTAAGAGATGGAAGCTTGCTTCGGAAGTATACACACACAATATTGGTATACAGTGTAGTTTTTGCTATTTAATTGTGTTGATTGTGTTTTCTGTGTACAGTCATGAGTAATCCATTATTTTTTTTAAATATAGCCATATGCAGGGATGGTATGTATACCTTGAATGTATAGGCCTTAACTGTGAGTAATTAATGAGCGAATCTTGAGCAAACCGTGTACTGTTACTGCTAGCATTACTCCATATATTGATTTCAATGATGAAAAATTTAATTGAATTTTTGCCTTGAATTTTGAAGTTTGTATAGCATGTTGTGCATGGGAGAGGATTACTTTGCCCCCTGAATGACACCACAAATCTCACAAACTTGTTTCATTCGCTGGTGACATTTATGTCAGCAAAAAGAGGTTCTGTAATGGTTCAAATAAAAAGAACACAAACATTGTTTTTCTGCAAGTGTACAGTTTGAAAAGTAACCAAATCACTTTTTAATGGACTTATGTACATGTATAAAGTGATCAGCTTTGCAAGTACCAACCAGCATAAGTGTCCATAGCGTTGCATCTGGTCAGTGATGGTTGATTCATGTATGTGAACATTTGAATTACTTTACTCAAAAGTCACCAGAAAAAAAATGAACTGGTATATATTCATTTGATGTTTAATTTATTTAATTTGATAGATATATTTATCACATGATCTCTTGCAGTCAGATATTATGAGGTTACCTTAACTAGTTTCATACCTATTTTCTTTTTATTCTCTCTACTGTACCTTACATATCTTTGCAGGGTTGTCCCTTATTTGAGACAAAGAAAGTCTGGAAATGAAGACTAGTCAAAGTGTATTGTATGTTCTTACATTATGCAATGTAATATTAGCCAGTGAATGGGAGATAGAGGGGTGGAGGTCTAGTTTAAGCGGAGTGCAGAAATATGATTCTAACGTAGATAAGATCCTCGGACGATGAAGTTACACCGCGGCTCTGATCTCTACTGAACCAATCGAGGTAATCATCACAGCTAGAGTCTCTCTGTTTGAAGGATAAAAAATCTACAGAGAAAATGATGAATGCGACTTGGTAATGTTATTTTGAGCACAAATCTAAATCCAATAGTGCAGTCCCATGCCTTAAGTTTGATGTCAGCAGCCCCACTGATTTCCCCCAGTATCGTTGGCATTAACGTCTAACAAGATTATGTTTCCTTGCTTCCAGCGCGGAAGGGCTGGAGTCGGAGGGGGGAACGGAGAGCAATGACGTGGGTGGAAATTTATAGCAGCAATTCTCCTACAGCAAGGCCAAATTTACAGTATTATTTGGATAAATATGTATAGATATTTTATCTTAATTGTAGGGTGTGTAGTATTATGCATTGGCTCTGTCAATAGAAATATTATATTTATTGTTTTCCAATGTGCAATAAAAATGAATTAACTTGAGTGATCAAATAACTAGTAACATAAAAATCAGGAGCTAGAAACTAAATAAAAACAGAAGACATAGGCAGACATAGAGAGAAAGTGAACGGGTACAGAGGGAGAGAGACAGAACATGAGAGAGAGAGAGGGAGAGAAGGTTAGAGAAAGATGCATAGAAAGAAGAATAAAGTGATTCTGAATCATACATGAAATACTGAACACGATTATTATAGATATTTTGAAGACACCCATTTTCATGGCAAGAGCAATATTATTTTAGTAATCCATGCTAGGATAATATGCTGATCTTTCTGACAAATATTCTTCACCGATGCAAAAGCGTCTATCATCCACTTTTCTCTTGTTTACTTTCCCCTCAATTATAAATGGTGGGAATTCTGTCAAATTTATGAGAAGTCACTGTACTATTGCTGATCCATTTTGATTTGACGGGTGGATATAGAAGCTTTATTCAGTCAGGAAATACAGGAACCAAGAAATAAAATGATGCCGTAAATTTACAAAGTGGATTTTACTTAGAAGCTGGTGAAAGGATGTGCCGTCAGGACATTTCATTCAATGATTATTCAATAAATCTCATATCATTCATATACATTTAATCAGAGTAGGAACAGTCAATGAAACCTTACATTAGTGAAAGCACTCATTCATATATTAGAATTTCATTCATTTATGTATATAGCGGCGGGGGGGGGGGGGGGACTTTATCCTGCATCACATGTTTCCAAAGGGTTTAAAACTTGTTGGATGTGCTTTTCTTGCTTTCCAAAGAAACATGTTCTGTAGAACAAATCAAGTCATTGTAGCCATGAGAATTATCATAACAAAATTACAGAAGTTCAACTTTAGTATCTCAATTGAAATTTTTATTTTTGTTTTAGGGAATATGCTCGCAATTGAAATGGGTGAACTAACGGAGCTTGGAAGCCATACATATCAATATTTCAGATCTGCAAATGGCGATGCACATCCTAAGTAATAATTAACATAAAAATTGGCATTCGAATCCATCATTGATGAAAACTGACTTAAGTTTAAATTTGTCAGTATTTGAATTAAAGTCATTTCAGACTCAAAATAAATCTTTAGGATTAACAAGAAATCAAAGGATTGCCTGGTCATTATTTACAGCCAATCTGGATTTATTATCGATCAGAGAATTTTTAGAGAGTATTATATTTGTTCACCTTTTCTTTTTCTCTCGCACATCACAATAAATTTCATCCATTTCGTTGTCCTATTATCTATCGTCTTGCCCTTTTCTCATTCTTGTTTAAATCTTGAAGAAAACAACAATCCTCCATTCATTTTATGAATATTTTCAATTTTAGCCCCAACCATGTTCCTGTCTCAGTTTCATCCCTCACAATTCATCATCTTATAGCCAACCCTGAATGTATTTTCCAGACAATACCTGGTTCACGGACAAATCCTATCAATTTCATTCCTAGATTGAGTAAGTGGCCGGCCCTTGTCCATGCTAGAAAGCCAAGGTTTTATTTCATGGTCAATTTAATTACAGTGTCATATCCCAAAGTAACTGGTAAGTGGCGAAGACATTTAAAATGCTCTGTAGTCTGGGTCAAGTGGGCAAAGATCTGACATCGTCATGTAACCATGGAATCTTCATATAGCTGAACCATTGGAGACCACCAAAATAACTTTGGCTGGAGCCTATATACAGTGACAGTACACAACAAAATCATCTGTCATTTATTTTTAAGTAAGATGGGTATAAAGGTGGATATGAGGTATCCGATTTTGGATATCTTAATAATCAACTCGCACAAACTGTTTTGATGTTTGTTGGTTTATTCATGATATACAGTATATAAAAAGATGTTTTTCCACATTACTGTACCATGAATGATAATAGTTATTTTGGATTTAAAGTGAATGTCCTACCCTCTTTATAGAAGGTTTAAAACAAAGGCTAACTCTATATTGTATCTCCCAGGCAGCAGGCTCTGTAATTTAGAATTTATTGTCAATTACACAATTAAACTTGAATATAAGACTTTGGCAAATCATGCACAACTAGATACTATCAGTGATAAATATTTCAAGTATCTCTTTATGGTACACACGTAGTAGTGGCACATGATTGCTCATTAAAGATTCATTTCATGTTATTGGAGAATGATATTCAATAAAAATGTGTTGGTTTATGTTGTTACAGGGAATAATTTGACTTTTCAAATTGATTGTTGGGGAGGAAGAATTCAACAACACCTGCTTATTAAAAAAAGATGTTTTGATTAGAAGTCATGAAGAATGTATGTTATGCCAGGAACATTGTTCCCTATGTTACGAACACCTACCTTCCTGTACTACTTTGCAATACATCTTGCAAGCCTCTCACTAGGGATCAATTATCATTACGCATTTACGCTGGAGAACATGAAGGTGTGACTCAAATATTCTTTTCCAGTAGACTCAAGAAATGAAACGTGTTTCATTTAAACTATTGACTACTGGAATATGTTGATCCCTGTATTAGTTAAGGAGAGTTCAGGGAGTTCAGCTAACTTCTGGGGTCCGTAACACAAAGGTTAGCAATTTAAATGAAATAGCTTATCAAGATCATCGTTGCATGCACATATTGCTCAGTAGACTTGACTAGGTAACAATCAGAATTGTTCTTTCAAATTAGAGATAACCTTTGTGTTCCAGAGCCCAGGAGTCATTGGGTTGTTAACAGTGTGAGAGTTTTACTTTGGCGTGGGGTCAGTTTCTTCAGTGTGTCCATAGCATCAGTAGCAAGAGAGATCTTGAGTGAGAAGTGTTATGAATGTTGTACCTTGATAAAGTTTTCCTGGACATTGCAGTTTATGTGTTATCCATAAAACTTATTGAAACCTATAAAACTTAAAAAACCTATTTATCTGTACCCATCTACCAGTCATATTTATTCGTACCCCTCTACCAGTGCTATTGATGAAACTGGTTCACACCCACCTCATATGAATAATTTCAATAGACAATAAATGTTCAGTATTCGCAACTCTTCATAAGTTCATTTAACCTGCTTTTAGGTCCATGTTTTAATAGACCTCCCCAAAAGAAAAGCACACCTCTGTACAATGATTTCTAATCCCCATCGCCCTAATCATTCTCATTCTTAAACAACACTTACAACTCCTCATATATTGTTAATCGACCATCACCTTGTATTACCTCTCCATCCACCACAGTTCCTTCTATCAGTCGACCCCCTATTGATTCATTTACACCTCCATACCATTGCCCATCATATTCCCGGTGCTTACCCCTTGGTATCACGCTGTGCTATCATGGGCCTAGTCACTACCTGACAATTTTAGCACATTATAGAGGCCACAGTAACCCAATAGACAGGAATTGTTTCAATATTTAGAGCTCTGTTTGTTAAGGGTGCAGTAATAACTCTCGTTTCATTCTTGCTCTGTGCTTTTACATGCCAGGCATGTCTAATGGGCATGGCCGACTTCTGGTTTTGGCTACAAGTGTGATGACCTTTGCAAAGGCCATTGTCCTTCATGCTTTGGTCATTAGCTGTACAGCGCTATGGATTCACAAACCTGTACCTTTTACCCTACAAAAGTATTGTCCAATATTGACCTAAAACATGAATATTTCATATAATATATGCTTTATTTGATTTCTTAGGTCTCAGCTGATTAAAGGTGATTAATTTGATTGTAATTAATGTTAGAAAAAATACTGTGGAAGAAAAGTAATGATTGCAAACTCAAAATAGGTTTGTCTCCCTGAATACATACTCCATCACACAAAACATAAATATTGCATTGTAAATTCTATAATGGTATTGTGAATATTTGTATGGATTTTACGACAAATCCAGACTGTATCCAAAGTCCAAAGGAGAGGGAATTTTAATCATAACACACAAACTTTTTTTTTTTTTTAAGTGAACCAACCATGTTTGATCAAAATGTCTCTGCAAATCTAAAACCCTGGACCAATGATTAATGGTCAACCAGTGCCCATTACTACAGCAACTGAACTGTCATTTATCAAACCTATAGATGGAACCTAGATTATTCCGTTGTCAGCCAGTTAATACTCAAGCCTGGACCTGTGTTCAATGATTAACCATGTACCAATTCTTAATGGTCCACTAGTGACCAGTAATTAATGGTCAAGCACTGACCACCTGTCTGTTGAAGTGACATTGAGTGGTCAGACCTGGATGATCTTAAGTAGATATGGACATAGTAATTGTCACACCTTGGTTGATTATCTGAAACCAGGGCAAACCAAGTTAAGCAGAACTACAGTTGAAGACATATACTACAATGGCCTGTATTCTCAAAGGGAGATTTCTATTTTACCTTGCGACAAAACCATGGATTATTATGCAGATTTCTTGCATTATCACACGATAATTAGGTATCCTTTCCTAAAAGTGCACATTTATAATTGGATTTTTCTTAGTCTACGCAATGAAATATAAGCACAATTACATGTACGCACACAAACCTGCATATAGTCCATGGTTTTATACCATGGTACAACCTTCATTGTGTCATTGAATTCTTTTGCATTTTGGTTGGTGTTGGTTTTGGTTGGTGTTGGTGTTTTGGTTGATGTGTTAATTGTTATTTGGTCTGCACACATGTGGTCTACCTTCTGTATGGTCTCATCCCATAATGTTCTAATTGCTATTGAGTGCATGTAGCATTTGTCTTATTACCAGTTCACATTCTTATAATGAAGGTTAAAAAAGGCTCCTCTCATAGCTTTATTATGTATGCAATATTTCTACACTGTAAAAAGTGAAGTGCTAATTTAGCACTTACAGTGCTTGTATAGTGACTGCACTTCGAGTGCTTATTTTCTAGTTTTAATTTGAACTAGAAAATCAGCACTCGTAGTGCAGTCACTATACAAGCACTGTAAGTGCCAAATTAGCACTTCACTTTTTACAGTGTTATTTCATATAAGGAGTTTGTATGTGTGTTATTTTACAGGCCTTTTGTTTTCCATGGTTTCATTTTTCAACCCTACAGGCATTTCTAATTCCGATAAAGAAGGGCTTAAAAGTCAAGTCCACCCCAGGAAAATGCTGACTCGAATAAATAGAGAAAAATCAAACTAGCATAGTACTGAAAATTTCATCAAAATCGGATGTAAAATAAGAAAGTTATGACATTTTAAAGTTTCGCTTATTTTTCACAAAACAGTGATATTCACAACTAGGTGAGTCAGTCGATGATGTCCATCACTCACTATTTCTTCTGTTTTTATTGTTTGAATTATACAATATTTCATTTTTTTATAGATTTGACAATAAGGACACCAACTTGACTGAACCATATAGTATTAACAATGCTAATTCCACATGTTCAGGGGGGAATTAATCATTGTATCACTTGATAATGAGAAAATTAGAATATTTCATATTTCATCTAATAAAATACAAAAGAAATAGTGAGTGGATGACGTCATCAGTCTCCTCATTTGCATACCAACCAGGATGTGCATATAACTGTTTTGTGAAATTAAGCAAAACTTTGAACTGTCATAACTGTCTTATTTTACATCCGATTTTGATGAAATTTTCAGTGTTATGCTTGTTGGATTTTTCTCTTTTTATTCAAATCAACTTTTTGTGGGGGCGGACTTGTCCTTTAAGATCATTGTTATTAATCAATCAATCACTACATGATATACAAGCATCTTCCAGACGATGCACTATCCTGACAATGACCCCAAAGTAACCTTTCCGGTCGGATCGTTTTTTAAGACGCCGTTTTCGTCACTTGAGGTTGTTTAGATGAACGTTACGGAATGCATTATGAAATCCCTAGTGATTACCCCAAGAGGGTGCTGTATCAGGATGACATTAAATATAATCAGAAACACTTGAAAGAGACCTCTACCAGAGAACCTTGTGATGAGTAGGAGTAAACATAGTCATTTGAAATTTAGGTGAATTTAGTCTTAAGTGTCAAGGGCAATGGGAGAAAACAACAACAAAACCATCAACTTCATGGAAGAAGGATTTTACTGCCATTGATTGCACTTAGTACCTTCATGCGCTAAGCCTACAGAACTCTGGCAAACGGCTATTTCAAATTAATGAGAGTTTATGTAAAATCTATGTAGATTTAATCTGAAGTGATGTCAAATGCATTAAGAGAAACAAAAGTGACATGCAACAGGACCATTGACTTTGTGGTAAAAGAGTTATACTGCTGTTAATTGCGCTTAGTACCTTTTTGCGCTAAGCCAATGTGTACTTGGATAGATTTTCTTACACAAAAGGTCAAATAATTTCCACAATCTTTTATTGTAAACACATCAATGAAGAGATATAGAATGGAGACAACGTATTAAGAGCAATGCAGAATTCCAGAATTGACTTGTTTGGATGTTTATTATGTGTTTGGAGAGAGTAAATATTAAGCAAATAATGACTGCTATGTTTGATTTGTCACAGGAAAAATATGCTTCCAGTATGCAGTGAGTTAAAGAAAGTTGCTATATTTAGGGAGCTGTTGGTTCTAACTCCCAACTCCCTGCTTAAACTGGTTATTAATAGTTGTATTTATTATTATTCAAAGAAGCCAGTTGATTTCAAACTTGTTTTTAAGGTACACACCATAAAAAAAAAAAGAAGAGTGGAAACGGGTTAATCTTCCCTTAAACGGAAAGACACCGTTTTCACTTTTTGAGTCCATTTTCACCCTTTGTGTCATTAGAGTGCATGCATTATTGATTGGAATTCAATTTGTAAAATTATTCCATGATTAATCAATCAAGAAAATGTCAATATTACCTTGTTAAAAAGGAGCATTTCACTTGTTTTGAATTTTTAAGATGCAAATGTTTTCAAATTTCATTTGTAATGGTAACTTAATAGACAATTTTAGATCAGTTTGGACTCAATAAATTGATATGGCTTATTGAATATAAGTGAATGATGAATTGAAGGTTACTTTGTTCACCATTTTACAATTCCAAGTAATTCCAATAACTTCAGACCTAATTCCACCATTTCTTAATATAGCCTGTCAAGGGAACCTCATTTGATTCAATTCACAGATTCTGCATTTCATCAACAAAAACAATGCAATTAAGCTCCCTCATGTTTTATATCGTTAAGTTGCCGTAGTAATACTGGACCAATTTAGTGGAGCCCTTTCCATTTATTGAATTCTTATGAACACTAATAAAATTTAGCCTCGTATTCGTTCTTATTTAAATTTCTGGGAAGTCAAGTTTAAGCCTGGCATATTAAATAATTTCTAGACTTGAAACTGATCATGTTTCTATTCTTAGAATTGTAATGACATACCGTACACAATTGTTTTGCACAGAGGTCTATATACCAACTTCTCTTGGTCATTGCATTCAATCACAGCAAAAACTATGGTGTTAAATGGTGTACATAGAGGAGCACACCAGTGAATTTACACTGGTGTTAAATTGACAGTGTTAGTTTAACACCTAAGGGTGTTATTACAACATCTTTGGTTGTTACATTTTTTACACTCTTTAGTGTTGTGTTCAATCTCTAGTGTGTAGTTTTAACACCTCAGGGTGTGGTACTCTATTAACACCAACTGGTGTCAGTGTTAACACCACAGTTGTCTTGTCTTTCCGTTAATGCCCAAAATCATTATATTGATTATTATGGCATATGAACGTCAAGATTGACTTGACCTGAAATTTGCCGGGACCACCCTACTCTTTGACGAATAGTGTATTGGTTTGAACGTGCATAGGTTGTGACTCTCCTATACACGGGACCAACATTTGCGTCCTTTCTGATGGACAGAGTTATTCCAACTGCATTCACACTTGCACTGAATACAGTGGTGAGGCACGCTAACACACAAGGCTATAGCATCAGATTTTTTGTTTCTGCATGAGCGGGATTCGAACCCCTCACGTTGAGATCTACGATCTTATCCAAAACATGCGCTCTTACCGACTGAGCTATGCTCTGTAGGCCAGTATTACATTTTTACTCCAAATGGAGGAAGAAATGTTTATCGATGAACTTTGCCTATGTTTTAAAAATAAATTTTCCTTAAAATAAAGACTAACAAAACTGTTTTATTTTTTCGTGAAGTTAATATTTGTTCTCAAAAGATTGGATTGTTTTCATTCGTAGGAAGAGCTAAACATATCCTTTTAAAAATTTCTCTCTAAAAAGACTGGTTCGATCATCACACTTCTTGCCAAGTGGAAAATTAAGTAAGAATTCACCCATTTACATTTGCTCAGAAGATGTTGAAGACAAGGCCACATCCAATTCTTCCTCCCATCAAATCATCCTTCCGCCCCTAAGATCTCTGGCTTTCCAAATACAGAAACATAATTTTTATTGTTTGTCAACCTCAATTAAGATCAACCAGAGGAAAGAATGTCATTTGAATGAGCAGACTCGGAGGTGAAATAAAAAAGAGCTTCACAGAGGACGAGTCAGGTCCAATTTAGAAAAGAATTTGTTTCAGGTATTCATTAGAGGTTTATACATCTGTAATGCAAGGGAAATGAAGTGTTGTGCTAAGCTTCAGCAATAAATGAACTCATTATTTTGAGTTATAGAGGGATAAATAAGTTTGGATTGATTGCTATCATGTGGGCTATATTGTCCGTCTTCATGATTCTGTAGTTTGACATGGATGCTATCATAGGCGGCGAAAGCGGGGGAGGGGTCCTAGCCCCCCCTAAATTTGAGGTGGGGGGGGGACGGTCCCCCCTAAAATTTTGGTTGATAACCTTTTTTTTTCTTTCTTTTTTTTGCTTGTCCAATTTTTTACCTGTGTCCATCCCTAAATTTCAGGTGGACCCCCCCCTAAATTTTTTGGCTTCCGCCCCCAATGGATGCTATGAAAGTTATGTGAAATTTATTTCATGTATTTCATTTCAGTGGTCAATTGAATGATGTTTTCAAATATTTCAGAGGTTCAGTTTGAGGTCAAATTATAATTAGATATGATTTTTTCCCCATCGTAAACAAATTATATATTTTATAAAGAATGCAATTCATGTACTAAACAAGTAGAATATGATGTTGAAGATTAATTTAAATATTATTTTTATTAATTTATTGGACAGTGATCTTTTGTGATGAGATGTACACCTAATATACATGTATGATCAAGATTGCATGTATTGACTAGAAATTACCTCAATATTTAATATTTGGTGAATCATGTGAAGTTGTCAATGCTTAATTCATTAACATTATTATATTCACTGTAGGGGTATTATAAATACATGCAAAGCATTGATTTATGATAGTAATTGACATATATATATATATATATATATAATTCCTAATTTTTCTCTTTTTTTTTCTCTCTCTCTTTCATATGCTGATTGTGATCCCCTCCTACCATTATTCGATATGCAGGTAAGTGTATATTTTATGTATGTTAATCAGAATTGATGTAAAGTTATTCAACGACTTTAGCAACTTTTAGGACAGAATCCAAGCACTATATATGAAATATTGCTATGATAATGCGAGAAGACCTGAAAATCAGCCCAGCTTATCCTTTCTTCTCCCCATGTAATTCATTGAATAACTGTCATATCAATTCAGCTTTCCTAGTAATGCAATATATATGATATAGCGATTTATTTCTACTACAAAGCAATTGATTGCTACCCTAAGAATTGATTTCAACCATACCTGACAGGCACAGCCGATGCAGAGATATTTACCCAGCATTCCCTTTTGGTTTTCAACCTCGAGATAAAAAATAGATTCCCTGGAGAAAATGTCGTAGGTCGTGTGGTCTTTCATCATTCATGTTTTGAGCTATGTGATCTAGTCTATTTTATGAATCAGAATAGTTATTAATGAGCACAAATGTTGAGCTATAGGGTAATCAATGCAGCTGGGTTTTCATGTCGTCTTGGCTTAGTAGAGTGATCGGATCTCGGTGTTGAACAATTCATCATAATTTCTTCCAAACAGGCTAAACGATCTCTATTGCATCTTTTTCATAGAGTTGGATCTCCCATCTTATCAGTTCAGGTTTACTGTCGGCAAGTTTATTGGTGGAAAATTTGCTTTAATAGTTTCATAGGTATTTGTTTCTTTGCATATAGAATTGAATTTTTCTTTTCTAAACCTGATTCCAGCTAGTGTCCTTGCAAGGGCCAATTAGACTCTGGCAATAGGTAGAAACCTTTTTTTATATACAAAATAGCTCATAAAGTTGTGTTTAGCAAATTTATATCAATGTCTTTAATTTCAGTACATACATTTTTGGTTTCATCATTTTGTGCTATCAATGTTTAGTGGCCGATAATTACAATGAACCAGACAAATTTTCAGTATAAAGTTTTTGAGTCATGTAGAGTGTATTGGGAAATAACACAAGCACAACCAAATTCAGTCCCTATTTTTTTTATGGAGGTTTGATCATGAAAGAGAGGGTTTTTAGCTTACAATTTAATTTTAAAAAGGTGTAAGGATGGCAAAACTAAGAGATGTGAACATTTCAGAACTTTGTGGCAGACATCCTTCCTGTTGGTCTTCAACTATTACCCCCCCCCCCTAATTGGCTATTTTGACGCAAAATGAGTCAGAACAGAATCTAATTATTCACCACCCAAGTGCTTGTATCTATAAATTAAAAAAAATATGTACCAAATAACTCTGGAGGAAAATATGTAGTTGCTGAGAAATGAGCAAAATAAGCATGGAATTCTATCAAATATCAGGTTTTTCTCCAAGCAATATTAATAGACTGTCCAACATGTATGATTTTCTGCATTAGTGATCATCAGAATTATCGGTTATCAGCTGAAATTTAACGATTTCACACAGATAAATTAATATCAATGTGCCAGACCTAGATCTATGATACTATGGTAACAAATAACCTCAATTTTGAAGACTTTACCCATGAAAAACTTGTTTTCTGCAACTACTTTGTTTTACCTTTAATCCAATCATGAAGATAACTCCATGCATGGTCCAATATTGAAATGTACAGCTGATGAATGATGTTATCAATCATAGAGAGGATCAATGTTATATTAATTGAACATGAACTGAGTGTGTTATCACAGGTTAGTGGGGAGTGATGCCAGCTGTATACTGAATCAACACTCTTACATTATTCCCTAAGGGTATGCTCAACAGACGTCAACAAGAAATGTTATTTTCAAATCTATAACCAGCCAGACGGAAGGAAGGAGGAGTCCTTGCTAATAAATGCCATTATCAAGGCCGGGTATATGACAATCTGCTCAGCAGATTATGAAATAAATTACATGCACTCATGCATGTTCTTAATTCTTGAAATCTATTCATTGATTTCATGACAATGCTTATTTAATCTGGATCGCTTTCATATATTCTACAAATTCATTTGCACGAGTAGTAACTCGCATAAATACATATTTTTTGCACCAATGCTTATAATACTACCTTAATAGCATTGAGGCATAGGAAAACCTTTATAACTATTTTTCAAATAGAGATTTATGCTTTATCATGATTTATTTGGAACTGGTAAAATCCTGGAAAACTTAAAGTGAAATATCTCCTTGATAACATGTGTTTGGGGTGTAATATGCAGGGTTTCTATTTCAACTGTAAAATCTATGAGGGAGGTCCACTAAAAGCAAAGCTTGTAAAGTGTTGATCCCCCTTGGAAATGAAAAATTATTGTTGACTTATTCATATATGCGTATATATACAGGAAAGAAAAAAAGAGAAGGAACAAAAAGGTCGAAATCAGATTGATGTAAACATAATTACTGATCAAATGCAAAGCTAGTCATACAAAGAGGTCTGTATTTTAGGTTTGGCTATTATATGTACGATTTGATACAGAAGCTAAAGAATTTACAAAGCATGAGTTTCTGCAGGGAAGTGATCTCAGACATTGCCTTACCTCATCAAATTATAATATTTATAGAGAGCATGGTTCTTATTGGTCAAGATATCTTTGGCTCTTTTCAAACAGATGATATTTCATTTTGTAAATGTATTATATCAAATAATTTAACTTGAACACATTATTGTATGATTTGAGATTATATTTATTACATCAGTGGTCTATGTTTATCGTACATAGACTTTAGTTGTATGAAATTACTATTCCCTGAATTATATCATAGAACCTTTAGGAAGGCTCATTACGTGGTTGTAAATGCATCAATTTAATTCATCTCTTCAAACCAATAATATAAATTTTTACGATTTTGTTTCATTAAGTTATAAAAAAAATGATTGTATGATTTTACATTGCATCTGCTATAACATTGTTCTGTTTTTGTCTTAACTAGACAATGATTGAATGGACGTGACTGGTTAAGTCCATAGCTACCATCTGACGGTATATCCCTGGATCAGAATACATAGGTCATAAACTTGATCTCAAAAATCCATTCCATATTATCGTCTCAATTACAGAGTATATCAAACCTGACAATAACTTCCCTCTAGCATTTAGGAAGGAATTCACAACGTCATCTATAGGTGTATTCAAACTTGACTCATGACGGAAAATGACCAGGATTTTTTGTAGTGTGCTCCAATCAGAAAATGCCGAGTCTATTGACATTACTGAAGGAAAGAACTTCTGTTTATGAAAGAAAATGCCTGCAAATTACAGTTATTTTTTCTTCAAATTATGCCATTTTTTTGAAGGGATGATCCAACCAAGATTTTGGAGAAAAAATTGTTATTTCTTTTTATATCTCATTAAAAGGAGAGTTATGCATCCCTGGTAGACATGTAAATGTAATTAGTGTGGTTAGTAACACATGGGGGATCTAAAACCAGGTTTTTCTTCAGGCCTGATCAAGTTCGCATAGTTTACTGGTATTTTTCCTTGTCTGGTCGGTGTAATTGCTTCTAGAGTATGATTGTTGCTATATAGGAAACAGGCCAGGATGTTGTGAGATGTTTGTTTAGGATGTGGTTCAAGTTTCTTGGTTTGAATTTCTATTTTATTTTCATGCAGCTCAGGGAAACAAATTATCCTAAGTTATTTTTTGGCTGAATGTTGATGAATATTCAATATCATTAGTTCATCAATTCACAGCTTAATCTTAAATTATATTCTGGATACTCCAATGTTGAACTTTTCAGATTTTAGAATTTTCTATTGATAATATTATTTGATATTGTTTACTTCTTTAGCTATTCCATTGGGGGCACCCCTATTTGTTGTAACAACTTTTATATTTTTTACCTTTTTAAGAAGATTTAACAGGGGAAGAAAATGGAAGAGAGAAGAAAGAATAATAATAAAAAGAGTGGTCAGGGTCTGTGGCTCTAATAATAATTATGTCATATTTTCCCAGGGTAGCCACTTCAGTTCCGAAAACTGTTCTCCAAGCGGGCCCTGCTTAACATGGTAACGACTTCAATTTGAAAAACAATAACATCACCATTGTGCAGTCCCCCCCCCCCACCGCCCCCTGCAATACCCTGATGCAGCCCTTGGTACTTAGTTGGCTCATTTAGCATATAACTCGGACCACCCTTTTTCAATTGAAATCCAATCCCTATATCTTTATTTCATTTTTTTTTCAATCCTTAAAATTGAATTCATATGAAGGAACAAACAAGGCTCACTTACCATGACTGTCATTGCGTGCATGAGTCTAAGAGTTACAAACAAGTTTAGATGCACAGTTTTGCACATGTTAAATTTTTTTTTTGTTTTGTGACTGCTTTTGGAGGGTATAAAGTTTATGTATAATAGGCTTATGTGATTTTATTCAATTTTGATACCATGATAACATAAAACACAGCATAAAGACGATCCAAACCTTAATCTTAATTGGGTAAGGGGTATTAAAGTAAAATGCACCTGTGTAGGCTCTATCCACAAATAGAAGTTGATGGTCTATTTCATTTGATTCTCTTCACCCCTCTCATTTCAGGTGTAAACATCTTATGAATTTTCATTTTGAAAACAAAATATTCTCAGGAATTTCTTGGTCAGGTCAACTTCTTGTTATGCATTCCTAGTTTCGAAAAAAATGCAATATGCCTTGAGTGGTCTAGTTTGTTGATTCAAAGGTCGTCAAATTAGGTCAGAGTGATGCCCATTTAGTGGGTTAAGATTAATAGTCTTAATATCATCTTTCACTTGAAATATTGTATGATATTATCACTTCTAGATCTGTATTATGATTGTAACAGAAGCTGGACAGGTCAGTCGAGAATGACAATTTCTTGATTGACCTTTGGTGGTGGTGGTGGTGTCTTGTCCAAAAGTGGGAGTCACTGGCTCTTTTACCTTTTGAGTGTGGCAATTTTATTTTGCTCTTTTAGTATTAAATATTAATAACGGAATGGCTATTTGTATTATTGATGTAAATATATTTACATGTATAGGTTCTTGCATTTTTTTGTGAGTCTTGCCTAAAAATGATGTACAGAGCCTACTTTGTATTATGGTAGGCCTGTATAATTGATATTTCAAAATTTAGGTGCAGGGGGGGGGGGTTATCCCTCATACAATTTGCAGTACTTATATTCAAAAGTGTCAGAGCAATGAATTCTGTCTTTTCTTCCATCTCAACTCCCAATGCCTTTGGTATGTTAAGAAATCGCAACATCATCTGAAAGTGTTTTCTTTTTAGCAGACTTAAAGAACATAGCAAAGAGCAGATGATTCTTGTTAGTCTGGCATCCTTGGTTTGAGATGGGCTCAGAATACCTGAATTCCCCCATCTGGATTTGCCTGCCAACTAAAGAATAACACATTTAAACTTGACAGGTATGCAAGATGAAAGCTAGTCAGTCAGAGTTTTTACGATACCATCCTCGTAGACACATCCATCTTGGAGTCACCGCATCAAACACCAACCGAGATTTATCTACTGGAGTCGTGGCATCTTAGCTGAGAATTTATGCTGGATGTTAATGTTTTCAAAGATTTATAGCTTTTATTGATTAGGATTGTAAGCTGTGATGTGGACATGATATAGATGGCGGAATCATTAATCTTCCAAGTATAACTGTCACTGATGTCTCTAACAATGAGTGGTAACTGTTATATGGAGCATCTTTACCTGTGGATTATCATTACAAGAGCTTCTTACTCCATGCAGGTTTTGGTTATACTCTGATCTCATGCTGCGGTATTTGATTAACTTTTGTAAATAATATCTTGCATTTCCTAAAAATATATATTTATAACATGGATGTGGACTCCAAGGACGAATAAGCGACGGGACTTGACCCACCAAACTTCTTGATCTTGACAGCTTTCAATGAGATTACATGGATCTAACTTTGGACATTGGATGATTCACTGGTAGACAAATTTCTTTTGACCCATGAAATCTTTGGTGTCTGACTCTATTTTGACTGAATAATTCTACCTGAAGCGTGGGTATTTTCTTTGAGACAGAAGACGCATACTAGAGACTTGTTCATTAGAGTGGAGACTATAAACCTGATAGCAGCTTTGAAGGATTGTTCTGAGAACATTTGATGTTTGGGAGAAGAGAGATAACAATGTCTTCCATTATTATGAGGAAGGTAAGAAATTGTTTGAAGGATTTGTCTTGGAGTCTTGGAGAGTGTGTATATTCTATAATTTTAGATGTGTGAGCTCTCTAACTTTTGTAAATATGCAATTATTAATCTCAGAATTTCTTAAATTGCACAGCATTCTATAATCCAAATTTGGATTAATGCATATTAATGTTGATGTTTAAATCCTGAATCGTTAGATTTTTTCAAGTCTTTTTTTGGGGGGGAATAATTTGGTGTTTATCACATTAAGAATGTGCATTACCATTATTGTGCCCCCACCAGAATGTGCTGTTCATCAAGGAACACTTGTAAATATAGAATACCACCCCCATACATGTATATTGGAGTAGTAAATACCACTATTCTGCCCTCAGAATGTGCTGTTCATCCACGATTACTATATGGTATCACCCCAGTACTGAGTACCATACCAATACGGATGTTGACAGAGAAAAATGGTGGAGTTAGGAATCTTCAGGAATATCTGACTCATGCTATTATCTTTGATACTAGCGAATTATCTCACCGGGGCCTTATCACTGGCGAAATTAGTGGAACATCTGAATCAATATTTGTTCTAATAATGCTTGTTTATGTAGTTGATTAATGGTCATTTAGATGAATTAGGTCATTGTAGCTATCATGTAGCATGGTTTAACAGGAAGAAGGGTCGGTATCACAGTAGGATGTAATGGAGTGACCTGTAACATGAATCGTATTGTAAATGAGATTAATCCAACCAATCACAGTTTGGGGTGGTGTGACTTCTATTGACCCGAGAGGAGGAGGAGGGAACTGATCTCTTCAGACTTCACAGAGTCTACCTGAGTTTATCAGAGATATTTTGTGGTTTAGAGGGTTTCACCAGGACAGTGATATGATAACAACGATTAGCTGGAAATTCATACCGCTTTTATCAGATATTCTTTATTTCCATTATTTGTTTTTGTAATGATTTTGTTATGTATCTTATGTAAAGGGCTAATCTTCATGAGCTTCATCTTCACTTTGGTCCTAAACTTTGGTCCTAACCATGTTATAATAGATGATGTTTTGTAATTGATTTGCATTTTTTATATTGGTTTTAACATATGAACTAATAAATGAAAATTGTATTGGAGGGCCTAGAGATAATCTTGTCATTTTGCTGATTATCTGTTTATTTGAATGTTTCAGACCATGTTCCGGACAGAGTTTTTCCCCTAAGTTTGTAGGGTTTCATCAGATAAGTGATATGATAAGAATGATAATCTGAAAATTTTCATTGCGTTTAAGACATTGTTTCTGAATGTTTACAGATTGCCATGTCATGTTTTCATCATGTTGTAGATTCAAGCAAAATTTGTAACATGGATGTTCGGCTGGAATTGAACAAAAGTATGATATGTTGTAATTGTTACTGAAGGCATTGCAATATATTCATGGCTTCTATATGATAGATATAGGCCTATTAGAATAGCAGAGGATGTCTAATATCCAGTTGTCAAACTTTAATATGTGTTAGCACCTACATGTAGCAACAGTTTTGTAATCCAACGACACTGGTTCAAAACCATGATTGCTTTAAGAACAAATAGTGACTCTCTGTTTACGGGTTTTGCAAAATGCAAATTTCTTCTTCTCCCTAACATGGAGCTACAAATTTTGTAAATAAACTCAATAAACACATAACACTTGTATCTCACTAGAGTGTGTAAGTAACATGTACTCATGGATTAGATTTACAAATAATAATTTGTTTCAATCAAGCAATTACCTAAAGAACAATTCAAAGAGTTAATGCATTTAATATATCATATTAATAAATTCATCAGTGGTTTCCATGTACTTGTTTCCCCATTGTTTTGTAAGGAGTAAATGTTTATAAGGCTGTTTCCTGGTTTCCTGTAATCAAAGATGTTTCCCTCATATTCATATCCAGGAAGTTATGGCCACTGAGGATGTCAACTTTTATTTAAAGATGAATTCTTGCAACATTGTAGCGATCATAATTTTAACAGAAAATTACAGAATCTTACAATGTAACCACAAGGGTTTATGAGTATAAGAAAGTACATGTAGGTTTCTAATTATTCAGGTTAAAAATGTAATTGAATTGAAATACATACCAATTAATTAGCAACTGATTAAGCGTTGCTTCTTGTTGGTAAACATGTATTTTCCCAAACTGTAAAAAATGTTTTTATCTGACCTTTTATGCATATTTGTGTTGACTATTTTAGCCTAACTAATTTTCAGCTAAATGAGTTCATAAATATATCAATTATTATCATTCTTTTATGATAATGATATGCTAATATGTGATACTGATAAAGTGTTTGATGAAGTTTGATGCAGTGTTTAATGTGCTGTACATAAAAAACAAAGTTTATCTATTTCAATTACGAATTCACATTGAGTTTTAAATACTTTTCTTGCTATATCATTGCTCAGTGCACTTTGAGTTCAGCCTTTAACATCAGTTTTGACATTCTCATATTACTTCATTTCTAAAGGGGAACTTTAAAAAAAGTGAATTTATACCTTTAAAGTACATTTCCATATTGTCAAGCATGGTTGAAGAGACTTTGACTGTTCACTGACAAGCTTGGTATAAATATTCATTTGTATGGATTGAAGTGGACATAGCTGTTAAGACCCTTGCCCATCTTAAAGTAGACCGCTGACCACCATGCTCAAGGCTAATATTACACCTTATGATGTCATCTGGTAGTCTTGATATTCAGACTTAAATTGAATAAACTATTCATTTTATTATACTTTTTATTTTCATACCTTATATTAAATATATGATGTGAACCAGAGTAAATGATATTGTATTGCCTGAATGTTTCAATTTTTTTTTACGGTACTGTAGGTTGAAATGCATATCAACAACTACATACCACTAGACGTGAAAGAAATATTAGTTCACGGAAGTGACCTCCTTTTAATAAGTTTCAAAGGGCTATTCATACAAAATGAATAAGATCTTATTACATAAGAATTAACATTTGTGAGAGATATATTTTAAATGTCATAGGTGTTTCCATGACATTTGCTCCAGCGACAATCGCTCCGCTACAAATTCCTCACGACTCACGTTAATGTAATGACCAACTTCAACCCTGGATTTAACATTATACCCTATCCTAAACCTAACATAAAACCCTATTGCAACCCTAACCCTATATCTTAGACGAAATAAAGCCTGAAGCAATTGTCACCGGAGCAAATGTTGTGTGACCGTCATAGATATCATCTGTATAATATAAAAAAGCTGCCTTATATTCAATCCTGAATTCTCTTTTGGAAAAATTTATTTTGATGCATTGCAGATTTATAAAAATTAGGTCATCTCCTGTTTGACTGTTCTACACATCATTACATCATACCCTACGAGTCAATTCATTCACTTCATAGATCGATTGATAAAATAAATAGAAATCAAAGGACGTATTGTTGACTTTGGTTGAGCCAATCACTCACAGGAGGTGTTAAGGACACATGCTATAATTATCATGTACCCATGGGATGGGCAGAGATATGTTGATGATGATGTGGAAGGGTTCTTATTTATTCTTGTGTTGTGATAGTCAGATCCAATATTAGCCCCGGTAAGGGGACAATTAGCCTCCGGCCATCGGGAGGATGTCCATTTGAGCATGAGGGTCAATCTATGATAGTGTGGACATGAAGGAGAGATAAGGAGAGAACGATAGAGAGGGAGAGAGAAAGAGGAAGAGACAGGTGGATTTGTTTAATGGTTTAATATGATCAGATGTTCAGACCTAAATTAAAAACAAATTTTCTGCATTTTTTCTTCAAATTATTACAAAACTACGCTATATTTTAAAGAACTTTTAACAAAGATTGATATGAATGCAATTTGATAAGAGTATGTTGGTTTGAACTTTTATGAAAATCATTAAATTAATATTTCAAGAAAACTCTTGCCTTTTCTAATTTGTAATGTTATTTGTGGAAGCGCCGTGGTGTAGCGGTTCTGACTCTCGCCTTGTAATCGGAGGGTCGTGTGTTCGAATCCCACCATGGCCTAGCGCCCTTTGGCAAGCCGTCAATATACACATTGCCACTCTCACCCAGGTGCTAATTGGGTACCGGTAGGAAACAACCGTCATTGTGGTTTAGCAAGTGTGCGCCTAACAGGCTGCTTGAAATGCTATGAATCCAGTGACCGGGTAATAATAATTGTGAAGCGCTTTGAACAGTCGTAGATTGATAAAGCGCTATATAAATGCCAATTATTGTTATTAATTATTATTATTATATCACAGGGTATGATCATGAACGGTAAATAGTAGGTTCATATCTACTGCTGTTAGCACCTAGTTGATAGTAAGAACTATCCCTTAGCACCTAGTGGATAGTAAGAACTATCCCTTAGCACCTAGTTGATAGTAAGAACTATCCCTTAGCACCTAGTTCATAGTAAGAACTATCCCTTAGCACCTAGTTGATAGTTCTTACTATCCCTTAGCACCTAGTTGATAGTAAGAACTATCCCTTAGCACCTAGTTGATAGTAAGAACTATCCCTAAGCACCTAGTGGATAGTAAGAACTATCCCTTAGCACCTAGTTGATAGTAAGAACTATCCCTTAGCACCTAGTTGATAGTAAGAACTATCCCTTAGCACCTAGTTGATAGTAAGAACTATCCCTTAGCACCTAGTGGAGAGTAAGAACTATCCCTTAGCACCTAGTTGATAGTAAGAACAAATCCTTAGCACCTAGTTGATAGTAAAAACTATCCCTTAGCACCTAGTGGATAGTAAGAACTATCCCTTAGCACCTAGTTGATAGTAAGAACTAATCCTTAGCACCTAGTTGATAGTAAGAACTATCCCTTAGCACCTAGTTGATAGTAAGAACTATCCCTTAGCACCTAGTTGATAGTAAGAACTATCCCTTAGCACCTAGTTGATAGTAAGAACTATCCCTTAGCACCTAGTGGATAGTAAACAATATCCCTTAGCACCTAGTTGATAGTAAGAACTATCCCTTAGCACCTAGTTGATAGTAAGAACTATCCCTTAGCACCTAGTTGATAGTAAGAACTATCCCTTAGCACCTAGTGGATAGTAAGAACTATCCCTTAGCACCTAGTTGATAGTAAGAACTATCCCTTAGCACCTAGTTAATAGTAAGAACTATCCCTTAGCACCTAGTTGATAGTAAGAACTATCCCTTAGCACCTAGTGGATAGTAAGAACTATCCCTTAGTAAAAATTAAAGTAACCTTTTTCAGTTATCATCCTCTGAAGATTGTCCATCTCCAGCCTATTTATGATAACTTCAGATTTAAAACCCCCAAAGACTCTCTGGTATTTTCTAATAATTACCACATTAATTACGGTCAGGAAAGTATAACATTCTGTACTATTTTCATGTTTATTATACTGTATTTTTCCAAGAAGATTGATCACATAACCCTGGTTTACCTCACCTTCCCTCTGAACAAGCTGTACGTCATTTATTTATAATTTCTGCTTATTTTCTATAGAACTAGAAGCCATTTTTAGTTTGTATACAACAGAAATTAGACATTTGGTGACGCACGCAGTCGCATTCAGAATTTATTGAGCAGAACGGTGTGGGAGAAAGGGACGTTGGTGTAAACAAAAGGTAGCATCAAAGAGGGCAAGAGATGAAACAGTTGTCATTTTAGATTTGTGGATGTTACATGTAAAGACCTGTTAAATTCTCACTTAGTTTATGAAGATTCACGGAAGACAACAGTTTGTGTGTTTGGGGGGGCAGATGAGGAGTTATGAGGAGGATGAATATGAGAAATGTATATTTTTTTCTTGTTAGAGTGTTTCTGCAAAATGTGCGACTCACTCTTTTATTTCTCAAAAGTTTATAGTGAATGAAAAATTGTAAACTTTACAGTTTATCAGCATTTTTGCATTTAAGAACTGTTAAGAAATCTGAAGAATTAGACAAAAAATGGCATGCATTATTTACAAGTAAACGTATCATCATTCTCTAGTCTTTCAACAAAGAGAAAGAAGAGAGAGAAAGAAAGAAAACCCTACATATCTGACATTGGACCTCCATTACCCGACTGTTCTAAAGATCTAATTACTCTTTACAGCGAGGATAGCTAGCAGTGATTCTCACTTTAATAGGTGAGAAGATGTATACCATTGGTGGTTGGGTGAATGTACTCCACGGGGGGATGGTGCTTTTCCAGGCAATAAAAATCATAAAACCATGGCTAATGTGGACTCCTGCAAATTGCCTTTTTCTGTTTAAAGCTTGGAATCAATGATTAAACGTAAGCTGATAGAATATGCTGAGAATTGCATATATTTTATTCATGATAGGCCTATGGTTTGATCATGTTTGGTTGAGGAAATTCTGGACATCAATATTTCTTTTTTGTAGTCGTTGAATCTTTAATTGTTGCTTGAGAATACTGTAAATTAGGAATATTATTAGATAGAAAGACAAAAGCACATCCAGAACAGAATACAATTAAAATTATCACCCGTATCAGACATCTGAGCTGGTCATTTACAAAAAAGTATTTCCCTGTATTTTATTATTATCAGGAAGGGATAGGTATATTGTTTGTATTTTCCTCGGTCTCAATGCGCGTATTGACTTTGCATGCAGAGACGACGCAAAATATACCTTTGTATTTTCCTTGGTCTCACATCCGGGCCTTTGAGGATGCGAATGAAGTGATACGCTTCATAATGTTCCGCGCACCAACGATCTATGTCATAATAAAGACAACGCTGGATCTGGGCGCTTGCAAGTACGTCATAATGGTAAAGTGCAGAGCCTAGACACTGATATTATCATAATAATAATAAAGGGTATTTATATTGCGCACATATCCACCTTGTTAGGTGCTCAAGGCGCTCCTATATTACCCGGCTAAGCTAGGCGTTCATAGCGCACACAGCTTTTAAAGGAATTACTTCCTACCGGTACCCATTTACCTCACCTGGGTTGAGTGCAGCACATTGTGGATCAGTTTCTTGCTGAAGGAAATTACGCCATGGCTGGGATTCGAAACCACGACCCTCTGTTTCAAAGTACGGAGACTAATCCACTGGGCCACAACGCTCCACATGACACAACAGAACTCTATTCTTAAAAGATATCACTGTTATCATGATTTTTGCTCTAGATATCTGATTTGGATGATAATACAAATATTGACTGCGCTTCTTTCGGGGAACATCAAATATATTGCCCTTAAAAGACCCATATTGCCCTCGTCTAAAGACTCGGGCCAATATGATTCTTTTGCTGGCAATATATTTGATGTTCCCCTCAAGACCAGTCAATATTATATAACTATAGAATATAAGAATTAAGAGATTTAAGAGTATTCATATTGGCTTTTTTGGAAATGTGTATTTGCAATTTTTGCTCACAAGGATTAGTTGAAAATAGTTTCTGTAGAAAATCAGTCAATTCAGGAATTTATTTTAATTTACAACTACTATTCGCTTTTCTTTCTTGGGGAAAGGCTGTTACAATCTGTAGAAATACATCTTTCAATATTTTTGCCCTTTTCTCCTTAAATTCTCTGTCATACCAGTTAATTTTCTTTTAAACTATGAATGATCTTAACTTGTGTTCTTTATTATACTCTGAAAGTTTTAAAGCGTACTCTTTTTGTGAATAGTATTTGTGGCTGGGTGACATTACATATTCCTTGAAACATTAAAACAATTAGAATATTTACATGTATGTTTTATGATCGTCTGGGTGCTATAAAAGTTTGAACGTGGAAGGATGTCAAACTTCCCATAAAACACTCAGCTTCTAGTTTTGTTTGTCTTACTGTGTATTAAAGACTTGAAGACGAAGGAAGCAAAAATTTCTGGGGCTACATGAAGGTCACTGTCAGTAAGATGGCACC
The DNA here is from genome assembly GCF_037042905.1 of Lytechinus pictus. Classification (NCBI taxonomy): domain Eukaryota; kingdom Metazoa; phylum Echinodermata; class Echinoidea; order Temnopleuroida; family Toxopneustidae; genus Lytechinus; species Lytechinus pictus. Next base: position 2,450,796 of record NC_087248.1, on the reverse strand, counting down.
CTCCATCTTATCTGTTTTAATATGCAAGGGGGGGGGGTGGCAAGTCGTGGGCCCTGTCTTAAAGATTTGCATTAGATACAAATCGAAATCAAATTACAATTGATTTAAAATTCTAATCTCCTATCTTTATAAAAAAAAAACAGTCACAATTTAAGTTTGATCTGAATATATTACTACTCTTCATAAGACGGGGTCTGGGCACCACCTTGCTTAAACTAAAGAATGTACAGAGGTTTCCCAAATTATATTTTCTCCAAATTGTTGTCCAGTTTCATGAACTTGCACATTTTTTTTTACAATGATCCTCGTTAGCCCAATCAATATATTTGGCTTACTTTGAAAATCTAATTTTGTCAATGGATTCATCAAGAGTGAAAGGTCCATGGTAGGACTATAAGATTTCAGTTCCAACAAAAGCTACTGATTGCTGTAAGATGTCCCAGTAAGAATGATATTACCTCAGATGATAATCACATGTAACACCTCTCCACTTCACATAAATCAATCAAAACTGATGTGAAAATGATGCGGTATGACGATAATTATGATGACATAGTAATTGGAATCATATGTTCCTTTCAAGCTCTTGTTAGGTGTGAAGAAATGTGGTAAAGACATTATGCTGACTGCACATGATAGGAAAGGCATGCTGGGTATTGTTGATTGAAAGCCAGTAGAGTACTGACCATTTTCATCAGAAATAATACAGGAGATAAAGAGAAGATGAAAGGGATGATATTTATAGAAAGGGAGAAGAGAATGAGAGGATAAAGGGAAAGTGAGAGAGAGAGGAGGGGTTAGGGCCAGGGTAGATGGGGAAATTTGTTGTGTTGGTGCAAGAATGCTTTTAACACCATACTTTGGCGCATCGTATATATGCGCGCAAAAACGCACTTAGCAGCCAGCACAAGTGCATTATGTAAGGGCGTTTTTCCACCAATGCGGTGTGCAGAAGTGTTTTGCTAAGGACGTTCTTGCACTAACACAAATGTTACATTCAGAAACTTTTGAGTGAAGCGTAATTTGTTCAACACTAAGCATTCTAAATCACTCTAATGACACTCATCAATGTTATGCTTCTCACAGAAACACTACAAAAGCAGGATTTGTCTTTTGTGGTATTATTAAACACTTATACTCTCAGTGGCTGACATCCATGAACAACAAAAGCATATTTAGAATTGGTGTAAGCAAGCAAGTACTGATGAAAACAGATCATTCTGGGATTAATGTATTGTAAAAATGAAACATGAATAATGTTTTTGTGGCAGTGTGGACATGCTCTTATTATTGCTGCTTTGCTAGGCATGGTGATGTACTTGAAGCTAATTGGAGTAATGGATGGGGACCTCAATGGCTATCAATGTTTAATGATGAAACACTACCATTGTCCTGAAGGAAACATTACATGGAAGGGCGGGTTTCTTTAGTCCCATGTGCATCGTTTGCATGTGTGTAGAATATCGGCATTTCTCATCAGTCGCAAAATCCGTCTCCTCCTCCATCTCATTGTTTCTTTCTCTCCATCTATATTTCTTCTGTTTCTATCTCTGTTTCCTATCTATAAAATTGGTGCTCAAAATTTAGTGAACCCCACCAGAAAATAGACATGCTTGAAGTGTTCAAGGTCTGCCATATATGTAATTGTGAAGTCAGGTAATCAAATATTACATTCAATAAAGTTTGTTTCTCTTGGCTTGATGAACAATGTAGTGCTGCCTACGTTGAACACTCGACATGAAGGAGTGCATTTTGTGGTGGGGTTCACTAACTTTTGGGCTCAACTATATATAGTTATGTTTGTGCACTTCACTCTGTCTGTTTCTCTGTCTTTTGTCTGTCATTCTGTTCTACCTATCCACCTTCCGGTTCTCTTCTCTCTTCTCTCCTCTCTCCCATTCATCTACTTGCCTCTTTGCTTAAACACTATACTATTCACAATTAAAATGTATTACTATAATTTATTTTTTCGAAGTTGAGTTTGAATTAGTCATCAAAACGCGGTGTAGGTTTTATATCTACAGTACCTTCAAAGTTTATGACATCCTGGAGATTGTGAGTATTCATACACCTTTTTCCCTTTTTCATGCTATTCTTATTTTGTATCCTACGTATCTCTCCTGGGTCATTTATTGTGACGTCTGTTATTATTGTGGTTGATTCAGAACATGTAGACTACATTAGAAGGAGGTACAGAGAGGGATGCATACATCGGTACTCGTTATCTTCTTATATACCTGATACATAGCAGGAACAGACATGAAAATTAACCCTCAAACTACCAGGATGAAGCTTGTTTCATATCAATAAAGAGGGATTGGCTTGCTATGGGTTAAGCAAGGGATTGGGTTGTTTTCTTGAATGGTTGCTAACAGGTGAAATTGCTTAATGAACCTTTACAAGATGAAATGATATCCCATGTGTTTGGTATTACTGTTCATCCATTGATAAAGGGCACACGATTGTTAAACTCATATCAGATTGAAGTACAAGTCTATTTTAATTATTCTTCTCGGCCCTACCACCTACACAAATCATTCATAGAATGATTTAAAACTGACCAATTATCTAACAACCCATGATCTCAAGTTATCATGAACTTCCAAAGTGCATCGAGGTTGCCTTTATGTAGGCCTTATTTATTGTAGGAAGGTTATTAGCAACACATCCCTATTTGGCTCAACATGCAAGAACTCCCTTTTAGCTCCATGCGTCCATGCACTATAAGCCCTTCTGAAATTCATAAATCCATAGAGCTATATGTTTTTGCATCTAAAAGATGTGTTGCTCATTGCTTTCAATAAGGAACAGGCTTTCATGAGGTAGAAACAATTGTGATGATGACTAAGGCAGCAATTTAAAGCATTTTCTTTTGAAATCCTTTGGCCCTACAAAGCATAAAATAAACACCAAAGCTGAGTCTTTTTGATGGGTATTAAGTTAATTATATATGGGCCTATAGCCTATAGCCTTTTCAGGTGATGAGGCCCATCATGGATGACATCTGGAAAATTAACAATTTTTTTCCAAACCGTCTATGTTTTAAAAACATTTTATCCTAATGTTGAATACTAAAAACTTGAATTGTCTTGCAGAATTTGGGAGGTTTAACCACAAATTTTACTTGTCTTGTTTTTCTACATCTTATCCTAATGTTGAATACTAGAAACAACTTGAAACTGTTGAAAATACTTCTTGTTGCATTTTGGGAGGTTGAACCGCAAGATTGACCTAGTCTACCAATAGAGGCAATTTTATGTTGTTTCATTATGAATAAATGCTTATTCCATTCCCAATATTAAAATTCATAAAGGACTGTTATATATTTTGTGACGTTTGCAAATCTACCATCATGAATGACTGATACTCCAGTTTGAGTAATTGCACATTTTATATTCAGAAGTTGCTTAAAGAATTTATGTTTGCAATCATTCTGAGTGCAATAAAGGTTTTCATTGAAATATTCAGTGTTCTTTGGAAGTTGATTTTATAGCCATAGCCAGACGGTCATGAGGATTGAATAAGACCCAACATTGTAAGTATTATATCAGGAATCAATTAATTAATGATATTAGGGGAAATCCCTTGCATTGTCATGGTCCACTTGCTCACCTGAATGAATAATATCAGGAATTAAAGACAAATACAATAATAATATTGAAAATGTTTACTCATTCAAGATGTAAGGCTTTTAACCTTAAATAAGTAAATAAATAAATGAATAAATGAATGAATAAATAAATGAATAAATAAATAATAATAAATAAATGAACAAATGAATAAATAAATAAATAGATAAATAAATAAATACATGCTTGATCTTATTCAATCACCACATACCACTGTAAGTATTAAAGCAATATTGACTGGCCTCGGGGCGATACGACATATATCGCCCAAACTAGATTTATATCGCCCGAGTCGTAGACGAGGGTGATATCAATTTAGTGAGGGCGATATATGTCCTTTTGCCCCCAGGCCAGTCAATATTGCTATTATTAACCAAATCAGACATCTAGAGCAAAAATCGTTAAAAGTTTGATATTTTAAATTTTTAGAATGAGAATCTAGTTTATCATGTTGAGCAGACTGGGCCTCTGAACTTTACCATTGTGACGTAATTGAAATGACGCGTCCCTGGCCTAGGGACGCAGTATCCAGCGTTGTCTTAACTTGATTACCATTATGACGTATAGCACTGCGCGGTTCAAGGACGCGTAGAATACCCGGATATTAGCGCTGCCTTTTATTGCCCGCTACATTTCCACGCATTTTCTCATTGACTTTCCTGAGCAGGCAATAAATTGGGCCCGTGGATAAACAATTGGAATTTTATTGACCGGCCATTATTTTGATCCGAGTCTTAAGCAGGCAACAATGTTTCAAAGTTGCCCTGCTCAGATGTCTGATACGGTTAATAATAAATAATCTCTGGACATAGAGCAAGATATTTCATAATTGATATTCCGTTTGAACATTATTTCAGTTTAGGAATCACAGTACTAACCTACTGTATATATCAGAGAAGCTAACTTTCAGTGATTTTCCGTTGCTGGCTACAGAATTCTTTGATTTGTGTTGTCCTTTTTTTATCTGCAAAATCACTTAAAATTTTTGTTTTGGGCAGTGAACTTTATTGTGTTTTTTTCAGATTCACAAGGTGATCAATCTGTTGAAGTAAATATGGTTGGCTGGTTGCACAAAGATATTGAATGCTTAGTATATAATTAATTTCCTGATATAATTATTAAATATATACATACTTTATATAAAATTTACATTTACTGCATATGATAATGTAGGGTGTCTATACCACTGTGTTATGCGGGAGGCCATCACCACGAGTATGTTGTAAACTATTTGGATGTGAGTAGATCTCTTCAGCCCTGGTATCCCCCTATGTCTCGTTGGGAGATGATCCGTAGACTCTCTTCAGATTAGGGGGATTGAAGCTAGTCAACCCATTGACAAGAGAAGCAGCTTTAATTGGTCTTTCCTCAGTCCCATCTACTGTGAATGATGGATGGAGTGACTGGCCAAACTTCAAGATTGCAGACCACAAGTTCTACTGCGGTGCTGTAGATCCTCTTTTAGACACCAATTTTTCACACCACACATGTATGTTTGTTATGCTCTGTCCACCTCCACCCTTGATCAGTGGTGAAGACAAGATACAGAGAGAGAAATAGAGACACATACAGAGAGGCAGAGGAGGAGGAGGAGAGAAAAGCAGGAAGTTTGATGACATGATTGTCTATGAGAGGGAGAGAGGAAGGATGAGTATAAAGAGGAGAAAGATAGGTGGTAAGGGAGAAACAAGAGCAAGAAAAAAAAAGTAAGTTGTGAAACTTGGAGTAAACACCTTAATAGTTATTGTTTTCTTTGTTTTTGGGGAAGGACAAACAATGAAATAAAGTAAATTCCTATTTAAAGGCCTAACAGAGTGGTAATGATAGTCCTCAGCGGCAAGTATAAATTTGTCTCATCAAGCAAAACACCTCTTTGCACCACTTATTCACTCCACTAATTTGCACATTGCAGAAGGGCATTTCTCTCTGATGTGATGTGCATAAGTTTGATGACAAGGGCTTTCTTGCACCAACTTTACCAATTGGGTAAAGTTAGTCTCGCAGAAGTGAGATTTTTTTGAGCTAGATTATTATATACATGGCCATGAGAACAAATATTATTTACACATATTTCAATACAATCAAATAATGTATAATAAAGCATTTTGGTAGTGTACATGGATATAATGATTAGAACTGATCCAAAGAGGATAGAGTTCCATGTGCATTTTCTCATTCTGCGGAGCAAATTGCACTTCTACTTTTGTTCATGAGGCCATTATAGCTTATCAAAGTATGGTAGAATAATTCCATTTAATGAAAATTGTTACACTGAAAACCAGGAGGACATTTTGGGAGCTTTGCAGCTTTAGTCGATTTTTCATTTCGTTAAATTGGCTAGCATACCCTTGCTGGGAGGCTTAATAGCGTTTTTATTGAATGCGATCGATGGCAGGGCGGATATCACCAATTGAGTTCGGTTTAGGGATCTGTATGAATTAGGTACAGTGTGTGAGAGGTAAGGATCTGTCTGTGTGATGTTTGTTCTCTTCAGCTGATTAAAGTCTTCCAATCTCAGTGATTAAGATGGATACAGGGAGGAGGAATCGTTACCGGGACGATAATCATTCCTGATGCATTCCTCCTCATGTTCAGCCAAAATTAGATGGATGGAAGAACAAATAGATGTTGTGATAGCTGAACGAGAGATGGAAGAACATGTAGATGTGGCAGATGAGTGAGAGAACAAGAGATCAGTGACGGTAGTGATGAAATCAATGTTGAAGAAGAGGGAAAGGAGGCGAAGAGAGAAAAAGTATGAAATAAACTTGAATAAAGCTGGAAAGAGAGGAAGGTGGTTTAAAATAAAGAGCATCACAATTTCACAGGAATATTGAAAATACAAGATTTTATGGCATAACAAATTATTAGTATACTATGAGATACACTTCTGATATAAAGGATACAAATACAGGTGAAATAGATACCTTGAAAGCAAGTTTGAGGAAAACGACTAACTTTTTGCCACAGGAGAGAAATAAGTGATGAAATTGGAAAGCGGTCACCTAAAAACGATAGAGGGATGGGGGTATATTTACCAATCTGGTCTGTAGTGGACCTAGTGTGTGCGGTGTTGTGGGGTTGGTCAATAATCATGATGTATGTCGTAGATTAGAATGGATCTCTGAGCGGTGGACGAGGGAAAGGTCTGGTGCCGTTCACACTTGAGCTTCGGTTATTATCTGATATGTAGTGTTATAGCAATGCAAAGTTCATTCACATCCAACCTCCATGGTCATGATGATGTGAAGTTTTCATTCCAATCTTATTTGAGGATGAGAATATGAGGGACTGAGAAATTTGTTGGGATGCTTTAAATTCCTCAGGGAAGGGGGGGGGGGTTGGAAGGTGGTATACGGTGCAAGGTTCAACGAGACGTTGAACTGCGAAACTGAGAAATCTTGGTCAATTTGAGCGTGATTCAGGAAAGATTTGAGATAAAGTGTGAAAGAGGATATAAGGAGACGGGATGCGATCTCCGGAGATGAATTTAAGATTGATCCGGGAGAAGAGATGTGAGAAAGAGATAGAGAGAAAGAGAGAGAGAGCACAAGATGATGTCATTGGTGTTGGGGATAGCAATGATGATGTTAAACTTTGGAAGATGAAAGGAGGAGAAAAAAATACTCTGATGGCTCTGAATATCAAAGTTTGCCTAAATTCTTATTTCTGTTTCTTTCTTTCCCTCTCATACACATTGTATACATTATAGATAGATATGGAAATAACTGTACTTTTTGGTTTCATTTTATGCTTTTATTTCAACTAATATACATAGTTTACAATGGTTGAGTCAATCCATTTATTTGTCAAATATTGGAGATATACAAAATTCACAACAAACAGATAACAAGTAATTATCAAACATGAAAATTATACTACTTTCATGATTCTCAAGTAAAAGCAAACTTACTTGACAAAATATAGGAACTCAACAAATTAACAAAGTTATTAATAAAGTAGCTTACTCTCCAGAATGAAAATTGAACAGGATCAGAGTTTACAATCGAGAAAAATGGAACTGAATGCTTTGATCATGTTGATTAAAATCACAATTCCTGTACAAGAAACTAAATATAGATTGTTATGATTGATTTGTAGAAACATTTAATTATTCTTCAAATACGAATGATGAGAGAAAGATAATGAAAGGTCATCCCACAGGGATAGATCACCCTTCCAAATATCTTTTCATCTTCACATCTTGTGAACTTTAGAGTAGCTTATCAAGTAGTGCTGAGTAACGATTTGTCTAGGGCTGGCTGCCGCCAATCTGAAGAGTGTTGTTGGACCATGTGGGTCAATTGGATAGTGATAGATGACTATTCTGATCTGATGCCGCTGCCTGATAAAGTCAATTTTAGATTTAGATCATCCATGATAGACAATTCATTATGCCCATTATTGAACTGTTTAAGACATAAACAGATTTATTAGTGGAATTAGTTTCTCCTGATTTTGATATTTTCTCTGAATTGATAACCTTTTATTTTTTCCATCTTATTTTTAATTTAGTTTTTTTTCTAACCTCCTTAATAGCCAGTGATAGTTTTGTAGTATTTGATAGTGTATAGAACAACCCTCTTGATTTACTAAAGAATGTTTTATTTCATGTAACACTTCAAAATGAAAGGCGTTTAGAAAAGACTTTGATACATTCAAAACAGGTTAATCTGAAAAAGCTCTATTGGCTAATTCTTAACAGCTTGAAATTAATTTGAACAGTACAGCAGTAAAGATCTAAGAATATATACATATATATTGAAAAGATTCACTTTTCTTTTTGTTTTTTGTATATCCATCATCTAATTCAGAAGGAAAAGACCAAAAGGAATTCGCATACAATATACAAAGTGAAATGTCACAGTGTAACAAGTTCAACCAGTTATTACGTTAGTATTAATCAAATGTTATATTATTAGAATTAGAATTAGCTCCAATAAGAAACACATTTGAAGGCAGGTATAATGTCACTCTGAACTATTATGAAGTGACTATTTTCACATAAGGTGTAGAGCCAAGCCATTGAAGGCGATAGTTTATTCATTCATTGAAATAGTTGATCCCTCTTTCAGTAGCCACTGAAGGTCTTAAAAGACTTGCTTTGAAGGTCCCATACACACAAACCTTAGCGACTGGTCATACAATTGATTTTCACGATTGATTGTACATGCTGGTCAATGCAATCAATCATGGAAATTTGATCTATGATTTATTGCCAAGTTTTGTGAAAGAGGGTCCTATAGGAGATGTTTATTTTAATGGCACTTCTGTGTTGTATTCCTGGTCATGGGTTGGTATGATTTACATGGTAGGGAAGAGCGTATTGTTTATGACATACCTACTATTAGCAGAGCAATAAACCTCTGTTGTTTGGTAAGGATCATTGGACTTCAATTTATAGCTTTGGATATTGGCCCTGATGATGATTGATTATACATTTATGAATGTATAGCTCTGGATATAGAAAACTGACCGTTTGCAGTACCTCTGCAGCAATGAAATGTGGGGGCGTTGTCTAGTGGTTACGACTCTTGTCTTTCAATCAGAGGGACATGGGTTGGAATCCAAGCCATGGCATGTTTTCCTTCAGCAAGAAATGTACCCACATTGTGCTGCACTCGACCCAGGTGGGGTGAATGGGTACCCGGTAGGATTTATTCCTTGAATGCTTTAGCGCCTATATGATCGCTCAGCTACAGCCGGGGTAATAATATGATACCAAGTACCAAGCGCAGTAGAGTGTATGCAATTATAGTAGCTGCACTATATACATAGACCAGATTATTACTATTAAATGAAATGATATACTTCACTTTCTGGAGCATCTTGTAGGGTTTCCATCTATTTTGTCCAATTCTCAGCTCATCTACATGTTGCACCATCATGGCTACACCAATTTTGTCTAATTACTGTTTTGTCTGACTAGTTTGATTAACCAGTTAAATATCATTTAGTCTAATGCTCAGATTGTGTAATTTCTATTTTATCTGTGTATTATTTTGCACTTTGCAATAGGAAAAGTTGATATACATTTTGGAATGAAAGTATCAGTCTGTTGTATAGAGAGTAATGATCACACTTGCTTTCCGCCTTGGTTTATCATCCACAGTATATGCCGTCACCTATGTTTTTTTTCTTCCTATAAATCATGATGACGTTTCATATCAACAGTGTTGCTCTCAGGACTGTGCTGGTGATCAGTTGGAGTAAATATTATTTGACTCCCGGTAACCTTTAGATGAAGAACTAATGAAAGATATGACCTTTGTTCTTTATCATATACCGATTTTAGAGATTAAAAAGGTGTGTTTTTTTGTCGACTATTGCAGTTATAAAGTTCTGTGTTTTATTTTGTATCTATTCCAGTACACCATTATGTACTCCTTTATAATTTAATGTAGACTTACAGGTTCCTTTTCAGAAATATTGCTTTCAGTAAATGATGGTGGGTTGGAATAAAAGGCAAAGGGCAAAACACTTCTGCCTTTTAAACTAACAGGAGATAATGAAGTGAAATCTAAGCACCCAGACTGTTAACTTGTAAATTCTGTGAATGTTTTTTTCAATAAAAATGGGGGAGAGCTGGAGAACGGTTCTTGTCGACATCAAGATAAATCATTTTAAATCAGTGTCTTCACATCTACTATAGATAGTATCTTGTTTGTAAGAATCTTTATCAGATCTTACATGTAATTCAATAGAGTGGGACTGACTAACAGGGTTTCAAGCCTAATATAGCATAATGGCATGGGGGCTGCCATCAGAGTGTGTAAGTGCAATTTCCCCTAATTTTCTTGAAACTACTTGAGGGAAATTGCTTCTTTTCTTTGCTTTATGCCTCAATAGAAGGGAAAGTAATGGGAAAGTCTGTCTCGGTTACAATTGGAGGACTATTTACGTTGCTGTGTTATTTAGACATGACTGGTTTGCTTTAAGGGAGAGGTTAGGTGAAAAGACAATCTGAGTTGAAAGATCTTTTATCATAATTCTACTCAATGAGGTGTTAAGAAGGAAAAGGAATATTTTGTAATAATTGAATTTGGATGATTATTTTTCTTAAAAAATGGACATCTACTTCTGACTACAACTTTGCTTTATTTTGGATGAAAAAGCTTTAGAAAGAGAGGTAGGGGCAGGGGCAGGGCTTGGCAGAAGTATGTATACCTAACTTTTTAAAAAGAAATACTTCTCTTCTATATATAGCATTTTAATCACCATAATAAAAGAATGTGCCATATGTACCTGATAATTTGAAGGGAACCACTTTTTGGTACTGTTAGTATTAGTATTAGCGTATTTAACTGCTAATATCAATATTATTTTTAGTATTGGTTTCAGTATTGCTTTTCCCGATGTCATGCCCTTTTTCAAATGATGGAGTCATTTTAGTTGATACACCTGTCAGATTTGCGACGCGTGTCTCCTGGAAGACATTGATCAAGTCCGGTTTGTTACCAGCCGATGGTTGGTCAAGTAGAGAAGGGAAGGTAGGGGTTAGAGTATAGATGGAGTACTTGATAGTCACATGTCACTTATACTCTGATCTTTGTGTGATGTAATGGTGTCTGATTCCACCATCACAAGTGGTTTTACTTACACCCGAAAAGTGCGATGACATTTTAGAGAATGTGCTGATATATTTGGGATAACCCTCACCACCTCCACCGCCACCCTACCCACGTCTTGTCGATAAGATACATGGTCGTTTCTTTATGTTAAGGACGGCTGAAGATTTATATCTAGCATCTTGAGTCTTTTAGGAAAGGATTCCTGTTAGCAAGGAAGGAAGGTGGGTGGGTCGGTGTGATCTTGTCCAGTGGGTGCCTCACTTGGAGGAGGGGGGGGGGGGTTGCTCACACATACCCCACATAATGGAAAAGCCTTCCTGTTAAAGGGTGGATCTATGTTGAGTCTTTCAAAGACCTTCTCAAAGCCTTTTATTATTGATATCTTTATATTGTATGTGCCTAGTTTTGAGATTATAATGCATGTTTATTTCCATACATGTAAATGGGGCGATGTGTGTCACTAAGTCTGACCACTGCAAAAGATTTTTTTCCAAACCTTATCACACCATAGCTGAATAATGCTTTTTTGTGATTTATTTGATTTTTTTTTTTGTATTTTTGTTTTCACACACACAGATCCTGTTTATATTTGCTCTCTATTTTCAAAAATTTCCTTGGTTTATGAACTCTGTCCCTTGGAAAGGACATTATAAAACGGAGGCCATGTAGAGGAGAATCACTACCTTTTCACACTAAGAATCCACTGTACTATTCGTATAAGATTAGGAGGAAACTCTGGTGTATTTGTCCACCGGCACCCCCCTAATCAGTTACATGTATATCGGGAGGACAGATCAGCTGGTTGTAGTGATGCAATTCGCTTTTTACCTCCCAGGTTCAGGCGATGCCAAACAAATAATAATAATAATCACAATAATGATTATGATAATGATAATAAAGATAATAATAATAGTAAAAATAATAATGATAATAGTAATAATAATAATAATAATAATATTGATAATAATAATAATAATATTAATGATAATATTAATAATGAATATTTTTCTATCCATGATTGTCAAGAAAAAATTCTATTGATATTTAACTTTCCTACTTTGGATGTTCAGTGATTTTTTTTGTTAGTTGAGCACATCATGCCTGTAAAGACCCTCATTGGATAAATCAAATACTCCAAACAAGACACATTCAGAATTCCAATCATTAGCACGTCGCAACCTCAACAACCCAGGGACGGGCATCCCATTGTGACGATGATGATGAAATCGTCAGGTTTGTTGTTAGTATGTCCAGCTGAGTGTGCTATTAGAAGATGATTTCTAACAGTTACATATCACCAATAGCAAGGAGGAGGAAAGAAAAATGGTTAGAAGACGGGGGAAGGTACCCCTCTCCCCCTTTCAAAATATGGTATTCACTGACACACATATGGAGAAAGAAAAGGGAAATGAAAAAGGGGAAACGGGACTATTATTCTCTTTCATTAAATCATTATTTTTTGTTTTAAAGTGAGCTTAAAACTCTGAACATCTAAACTTGGTTATCTTACAAAATTCTCTACAAAGCATGTATCCTGAAATGTTCACCCCATTTCATATTTGAGAAGTCACCCCCCCCAAAAAAAAAAAAAACCCTAAGAAAGGGCAATTAACCTTTTTGTCAACCTAAATGTTGACATTTCACATCATGAATGTTCAAGTGCCTGTAATTATTCAATTTTAGATACCACCTGTCACTCAATATCTGTTTCTTACATGCATTTTTTAAATTTATTTTCATTTGGATTTTAAAATTTTCTTTTAAGGGTAGAAGGTGTTTTATTAACTTTCTCTTTTTCAATTTTTGATTTTATGGGGGCGTATGAATTAAAAAATTAAAAGGAATAAGTTTTAGATCTTCTCCAACAAAACACAGCCATTATTATAACCTGCTTTCTCTACCCTTTTTACCAAGTCATTGAACTGAGGTGATATGAAGGCGTTTGAAATCCTCATCAAGTATCACTTGGTTTGAGATACAATGTAGAGAGATGATGAGGCGTAATCAAGATACTATCCAGCTGATTGACTCATTAAATATGAATTATTTTCCTCTCCAACAAAACAGGGATACACAATCGTCAAATTATATCCGCTGGATTGGAACCCGAGCTGCTAGAGCGTAAATCCAGTGCTTGCTTTCATTTTCTAGAGTGCTTCTTGATTGGGGCCGATCAAAGATTCCTGTATGACATAATATCTCTTGGTGGGAGTTTCTAATGAGATGTGAAGCCATAGGTCCCCTGGGAATTGACTAACAGTGTATTTTTGCTCACTCTTGTGTATTGGTTGATGGTCAGGTATTTGTGTAGGAGGAGGAATAGATGTGAATTATTAAAGTCTAATTACCGATGGATTGTTTGAGCTCATCTCGTTGGTATCTGGATGATTGCTTCTCTGGTTGAGTGGTATTAAACTGCATCCTCCTTATTTCACAATCAGTTCACCCATCCCAATCAACATGGAATGATATCCTTTATTCAACATGTATCCTCCTCCCACAGAGAAGTTTGTTTGTTACTGGGGTAAGACATATAATAACTTGTTATAGATGTGTTAAGAGTGCTGCAGATGCAATTGTATAGTTCAGTTTAAATATGTAAATCATATAAAATAACATGTGACATACAGTATGGAGGTGAGCAAACCAAAAATCCCTGAAAAATTCCATGATGATAATTTAGTATTTAGTACTATTAAAGAAATACATACAGTGACGAGTCTTGTAACAGATGAAACCTTGATTTCAATTGAAAGTGGCCATTTTGTCTATAAATTTAGTTATAAGTTGAAATTTTCTGCCATGATATTTCTTCATGTCAGTGGCATTTGTTTTTAATCAGAGAAAGTCTATGTCATCATACACACAAGATGTAATGTTTTTTAATGTTAGATTTATTAGGTGAAGCAGTTGGAAAACCACAGAGTCATCTTTGCGAGACATACACAATGATCTAATCCTCCCTATTCTCGGTTTTCAGGGAGATTTCTAAATATTATGATGTGTGGGAGTAATTTCACGTCCTCAAATCTTAGGAACGAAGGCATGATTTATTATCAACAGCTGTTACAGAGCGACTCCTGATTTTTTTAATCCCCTAGTAAGTTTAAAATCATGACCGCAGAGATCCAGTGATGGTTTAATGACTGGGATGACTCAGATCATGTGGTTTTTCTTTTCTCCAAGAAATCAAATGTTTGTCAAATTTCTTTCAGGAAAGGGGAATATTTCAGGAGGATTTGTAAATATATATATCTATGTATGCGCCAATGCCCCATGGTAGCTGATTCTTGATGATGATATCTTTTATAATTAATTAGGATGTGTTCAATAACAATTTTCATGCTAGAATAATAAATAAGAATCATGAATGGAAAGACAGAACATTACTATTTCAGGAGATTGTTCAGTGGCATTTTTTTCTTGTCTTTTTAATCCTATAAACACCACACATTTCATATCAGTGTGTTTGACCCAAGAAGTAAAGTTTAACTGAGGAATCTATGCGATACATGTACAATCCAGACGAAGCCTTATGTAGAAAAATAATCAAGATCTCAATTGTTGTTCTGTGATTATGCTGAATACCTTTAAAATGCACTGTTTTCAGCATTTCATTTTTTTTTGAAGGACATCTAATTTCATTACTGACTAAAAATTGATTCAACTAAATCATTTTTTTAATTAAATATATTTGAAGATGTATAAGCCTCTTTCTAGTCTAGAGAGTGCGCCTGTAATCCAGCTGCTCTGGAAGTCGTGGTTACACTTTACCTTAAGGGATGATATCCTCAATTATCTCATGCCATAAATTGTTATTTATTGTCAAGTAAGAATTACCTCATCAATAGCAGATTATTGCATTGTGTGTTGACCGTTTCTAATTGTTTTCCCTTTTATTTTTTCTTTCCATATTCCTGGATTTCTTCTTTCTTTGATCATGATGAATCAGGTGAGCCATGTGTTTCATATTAATGTAGTAATAGCCTTCGTTGAAGTGGAACTACATAACCCATTACAATTGTAAATCTGTACATATGTTCCCAAAGTTGGAAAATGATTATTTTGGGTGTCTGTATTTTAGTTGAGTGTTTATTCTTTTTGAGCATTTAACTTTTCAAAATCAAAACTTGAATATCAGAAAAAATGTTCTTGTACACGTTTCTGGTTTATTTTTTTGCAGATTTCTTTAAATGCCAGAGATATGAGGGAACATAGTTTATGTAGGTTGTGTGGTTTGAATAAGAAACATCAAAAGATGAATCATACTTCCTCAGAATCAAATCAGCACAATGAGATAACAATGTAAGATACTCAAGTCTCATTTGGATTCAAATTGAAATATACTCAAGTTAAGCTTATCTACCCAGGGCTATGAGTCTACCATAAACTGGCTGAAAGGTTCAGGTGTAGCAACACAAATAATACATGGTAACAATGCTGACATTACAAATCTATTAAAATCTGCAAATGAGATAAAGTAGAATTGTTAGGGAAGAGGATGCGTGAAGTTCCCTCAGAAGCCACTGAAATACTCAAAGATGAGTATATATTTTTCTTGAGGATTCTGTCACATATCCCTCATGGATGTCTAAGTATGGAATGTTAAATGCTGATTGACCCGTCAGGTTTCTTGGTCAAGGTTAGGACTAGTCAAGATCTGTAAACCTTAACAATTACCCTTAATGAGCAAACCACTGTCAGGGTCTGAGCAATGATGTATCTCTTCGTCTCTTTCTCATTATTAATGCTCCTGGAAAATAGCTCAAACGTCTTGGGGTTGTCACTGCTATTAGATATTCCTATAGAATACTACAGTCAACATAATGGTTCATCTGACATGGATGGTGTAGTGTGTTGTGGATAAAGAGTTAGGTCTTTGTTTAAAATTTTCAACTATAAGGTCTGTGGTTGAAATTCCACCACAGCACTCAAGTCCGTTGGCAAGCATTCATCTATATTTGCTACTCTCTACCCAGGTGGAGTGAATGGTAGCCAGTATGGGGAAGGAATCCTTGAATGCGCAAACTACTGATATTTTATTGTTATCTTCTGATCTTATATCTAATACTTTGTTCAAATTTCTGAAGAAAGATGTAATTAAAAATTATGATTGAATTTAAATATTTCATTTCATGGTTTATTGATTTCAAGTAATTCCAAGTACACATACTGCAGCTAAAAAGCTGAAATGTATGCATTTATACAGAGGTATAATAATTTGACAATACATAAAGCTAACACTTGACACCAATAGTATATGAATTTGTAATGAAATAGTTGCCATTTTCAGTTTTGGAAGAGGTATTTGAATTGTTTATTTATTCTTCAAAGTTCACAGTCAATTTCCTCTGGAGTATCTTTAAGTGTCTTTTTGAACTGTCTATAGTCCATGAACCTTAGGTATCGCTAACAAGCAATGGAGTGGTCGCTTTCTAACATAAATTAAACCAGGAGCATTGAGAGCCAGAAGGCAATATAAATATTGGTGTAATAGTAGAAGGAAAGGATTAACATGCGCAAGCAGACAAAGTATAGTCTCACCTTCAGGTTCTAGAATTTTATTTTGACGAAGCAGTCATACACTACATCCCATTGAGCATTGCCACTATTTGCACTTGTAAAACTTTAAAGGGTAGAAAATCTAAATGAAGAAAATGAATATTATTGAAGCAGCAAGTCATCCCCACACAAGGCTTGAGCTAGGAATATTTTTCATCATTGGTTAATGAATCAAAATTGTAAATATATGTAACTTTTGCACTAAATAGGTTAATTAGTCTGTCCAAGAGAGCACTTGCTGGACAAGCACCATGAGAATCTTTAGACTGTATTTTCCCTCTTTATATCTACACCCTTATTTATATTTATTTTTAGCATGATCTCTTCATCACTATAGATTTAGATTTTGGAGGATAAGAAACAAATGTAATTGCTCATCTGGAAGGAGACTATAATAATCTCTACTTTTCATCTGCTGTGTATTGGTAGGCTGGAGGGCTTGTCTTCATCAAGTTGTCTTCTAACCTTCATCCAATCTTAAAGGGTCTTTCCCCTAGAGAAAGCTACCATAAGTCACTTTCACATGCCATCGTAAGCACACACAAGTTAAAAAGTCTCGGACAAGCTACAATCACACATACCTTTTCCAGATAAAGTTACTCAGTTTCACAGTAAAAAATGTTATTCAAGATGTTATACAACACTGTTTGCTATATGAACCTCAAAGTATTTGTTAAACAGATTAAACAACCATGTTTAATTTATTGAGAATACAGTATTATTCAAACTTAAACTTTGTTGTTTAAGATAATGACTTATTACAATACAATATTATACAATATTAAATAATTAACACTTGTGTCCCCTCCTTTGCCTGCCACCCCCCCCCCTCCCCCGTTAGTTAGGATTTTAATTCCTCTGTTATCCCCTTTCTTGCATTGTGTTTGTTTTGTTTTTCCTGTTGTACGGTAATCAGGGGGATAGACCTCGATAGGCCAATGGCTTTCTGTCTTTCCCCCACATCCGCCGTACAGCGGAAATCATTGTTTATATTTACTGTGTTTTACTATCTGTTTATGACTACTTATACTTTATACTTGTCAATATCTGTTCTGTCGTATAAGATTTTTATTTGTATTTATGTATTTTTGTATTTTAAAGAGGTGTGAAATAAATGAATCTGAATCTGAATCTGAAATCTGAATTTTAAACACTTGTTTAAACCGTTAAAAAAACTTCTGTAAGGTTCATATAGTAAACAGCATTGTATAACATTTTCACCAGCGTTTTGCTGTGTACAAGCCAATAGAAAATTCTCCCATTCCTGCACAAAGAATGCACATACTCGTTAACTAAAGCATTTGTAATGTTGACGAAATTTTTTTAAAGTATTGTACTGAACAAATTTTGCAATCAAAATAGAATGTCTCCATATTCTTTTAACTTTTTCATATAAAAGCCCCTTCTCAAGTGGGGTTTGGGCTGAAATTTCAGGATATGATCCTTGTAGCTTTCTGATACCCAGATAATAAGTTTTTAACGATTGGTGTTGAACACTACACTTTTGTAAAACTGAAATGTTAGATGATACTAACTCAACATCATTGACCCTTTACCAAAGCTTTTAGACATCCAGTACTCATCATCTTAGTGATGCAGTTGACTCCCAGACCTCGAACCTCTATAAAATATGCTGACCGCCCTCTTTATCCAATTGCCCCTTGTCTTTGGAATAAGCTACCCCCTTACATTCATAATGACAAGTCCGTTTGTCATTTCAAGACTCTACTCTACACCTACCTGTTTAATGGATGATTTACAGTTGTGGGTCGGTCAATTGGAGGTGCACACCAGTTTTGACTATTAGTAGTAGTTGAGTAAGTTGTGTCTTCCCCCCAAGCATAAACCATAAAAAGAATACAGTGCGCTGAGAAACGCCCATAGTAAGTGCCTTATAAATGTTATGTATTAATTATTTGATATAGCACATGTTCCTTTTGGTTACAAATCGCTGCACACTGATACAGTATATACATATGCTTCAAGATTGTGAATGAGTTAGGTGGATTAAGGTAACATCATGGAACCCTTAACAGTGTGCTTCTGATATCAGAGATTAAAAGAGAAGTTCAGGGGTAATGCCCTCTCCAGCTGGGGGTAGTCCTGACCCAGTTCCTTGGTATAATCACCAAAGCACACCATGAAGCACGTCCCAAAGACCACTCTCAACATATCCATGGAGAATGGCTTGAGAATAGATTGTTTACATCATCTGGGTATAGCCAGAGATGGAGCTCATGTGGAGTGCTGTATAGTAGATCTTTGAGCCATACTATGATCATAGACCTCCGTGGTATAATTTAGCATCATTAAAACATTGTAAATATTTACATCATGTTTGAAAATATTTATGTGTAAACAGTGAAGAGAGTCTGTGTAGTGGTGCACTTCATGTTAGTGAGTGGATGGGCAGAGGTGGAAGAGATTGAGCAGTTTTAATTTGTTGGATATAAATAGTAGCATGCAGTAAAATTGTGTATTTTAGTGCATTGGCTGGTCTCTTTATTGAGTTAGAATTCACTATTAAATTTGTTCACTCATTTCCATTCAATATGCAAAGAATATTGTGCAATAGATTTATGCTTGAAACTGGAAGTAGGCCTATTCTATGAAATGATTGTTGTTAAAAAACTTGCTGGGATAATGCTAGGGTAAAATATCCAAAGTCCATTTAACTGCATAGAAATATATGTCATATGCGCTGTACAATTATGGAATGTTATTATTATTATTTCTATCAAAGACCCATGGAAACCTTGTTTAATTTTTTTATAGTATATGTGTATAGGCCTACTTGTAACTACATGAATATGACTTCATATTTGGGGGATTGACCTCCCTGCCATGTACAAAATTGTTATTAAAAATCATATCCATTGAAGTTTTTGTGTGTAATTGAAATAATTCACTTTGATGTGTTTGATATCATTCACATAGCATGATGAAATATTTATTAATTACATTTTGAATAACAAAATGATATGCATGCCCATTTTATAACAAACGATTCCAACAAACTTGGACAAAATGAAAATAGGGGATTCATCTACAGTCTTAAGAAAAGTACAAGACTCTCAAAATATGTTGTCATTTGCAAAGACTTGAAGCAGTAGTTCATTTTAGAATATCTTGCCTTGTGTATACAGTATAGTCCCACCTGATTAGGATGATGTTGGGAGACTCTTGAATTGCATCATTGTAGGCCAAGGGATTTCAACTGATTTGATTTGTATGATATGATATGGAGTCATTTATTACACCTTTCATCTGTCACACTCCAATCTTGTTTGTCATATAAAGTCTTACCAGCTGCATTAATCCCTGCAGATATTAGCACATGTGGGACTGAGGTGACAGCCCTATTCACATTTTATATTTTGACTAGTTCATTCTATTTTCTATGTTCAGATTTAATGTATCACAACTTAACAATTGACATCCCAAAATTAATATGTGGTAGAAAAATAAAGATTGGTTACTATATATCCACTTGCTCTGTAATGAGTATTTTTTTTCTCAAAAGAAAAGAAAAGATACCAACACTGTCAAAGATTTATAATCAATGCATTCTTTCAATTTATGTTTTTCACATATTAAATCAGAGTACCTTTATCTTTTTCATGAAAACTTATGAAATCTTGATCATGAGAAATACTTTCTTTTTGCAAATTTCCAAATACATCCAGGCTTGAAGTTTCATATTTTAGAAGCAGAATAATAGTAAAAGAAATAAAAAATTATATATATATTTTTTTCATTCATCCATTTTAACATAGCCCTTGTAAAAGGTTTTATATTTTAATGGCTAAATTATTTCAGCTCCAATGTTTCAACAACATTCACCACACCTTATATGTTGGTACATTGTACATGTTCACATTTCAGTATGTCTGCTGCATTATTTTAAACGTGTCAATGTTTTTTTCCCAAGAGAAAATGTGACATAATTTCCTATAACCTCATCTTATAATTTCAACACAGGTGGGGCTAAATTCGGAAGCATGTTTAATGGGTACAATAGGGCAAAAGGAGATCTAAACACATTGTAGCCAAAAATAAAATAAAATAAAAGAATATGAAGACCCTTTCAATATATGAAAAGGTTTACTTTTGTTGACATAGATATAACATGTGGCAATACAAGCTAATACAAGATAATTTGCTTTGATAAACATAACGATTGGGAATGAATGATAAACGTATTACAAGACTTCACATACAGTACATATGAACATATAACTCGCTTCCCACTGATGTCAACAACATCTGGCTAATAACATGAAGTCCATGACATTGAAGGCAACCATCACAATAGTTTATGTAGCTAATATTAGCAATATTAATGATATAATTACCATTGAATAGTCTCCTTGATTGTCCCTCAGAGAAGGAATAATCTAATTGTCTCGAGATTGATTTGATTTTAGATATACCATGAAGGCAAACTTTTCATTTCTGATGACGTGTGCTGATTGTAAGGCCTTGATCATACTGAGATTAAATCAATGGGGAATCTGCCTAAATATAAACATGAATGCACCAATAATGTTGTACCAAAAGAGGTATGCCAATTTTCCAGCACTGCTTATACATGCTATGGAATGTAGCAAGGAATACACAAAATATAAGAGCGATATGTATGAACGATATTCAGAAGAGCAGATATCTGTATTAGTACAGAAAATATTGGTGGGTAATATTTAAAATTGATTTAAGATTAGTTGTTATATTCATCATTGTGTTTCCTTTTTCATTCATTTATTTCTACTTTCCAAAAAATGAAACAGTGGTAGGACATAATGATAAAAATAAGAAAATACTATTATTATATTACACTTCTCTCCCTCATCCTGAGTAACAAAGAAAGAAACCGGGGGAGGGGGGGGGGCACTTCCATTGGCGAGTGGATACCATGCGTGAACGTTTTGAAAAGCACCCTAAACATATATGTTCTGAAAATGCACCCCTTAACAAGTACAGCGATAATGAGCCCCAGCATTGGCAGCAATCTTTTTTTCTAGTATGTGTATAAAAATTTGAGTTACAATTACATCAGAGAAGCTGGGTACGTACCGCCCGGCCCATCTCCCGCAGGACACTAAACAGGTAGATCTATTGTTGGTAAAAAGTGGGACCTATATCCTTTATAAAGTATATTATAATCTTTTATACCCTAGCCAATTGGACCGTAAACACGTAGCTTTCCTAGCGAAATAGATACAATTTTTTCATTATTATAGTGTTTTTAACACCCTTATTACGTTATGTATAGGTATCTTGAAAAAGATATCAATTTTACGTGTTTCTTTGGTCGCGCATGGTATCCACTCGTCAATGGAAGTGGCCCCCGGGACAGAAACATAGTAGCATGCAGTGGCTATTATGTTTCTACCTGTTTGGAGTTTGGAAGGGGGGAGGGGGAGGGGGGCTGGATCCACCACTTTGTGAGGTACCATCCTCATAACAGCAATGCTATAAGAACACATCATCTACCGGAATCCAGGATGGACACCCCCTCTAACCATACCACGGGTAAATAACCCCTGACTATCCATTCATTCCTTCCTGCAGGTGGAAGCATTAGACCTTAGTTCCCTAGGGGGTTGGACTAACAAGAGATATAAACCTTAAGGTCTTATCCACTTTACAAGAGTGTATTTCCAAGGTCAATCTACCTACTTCACTCTCAATCCGTGTATCTTCTAAACACACCCACGTCCACCACGGCCAATGTGTTTATACTGTTCTCTATGGCAAGATGAATATCTCCTTTCACTTTATTTTATCAGGGTACAGTGAAAGCTGCATATTCCAAGGTCATAATACATTATCTTTGCAATAAATACCTTTTTTTATCTACGAATATATTGATTATTTTTTTTATTTATAGATTCATTGATTTCAAGAAAGTAGATAGATGTACAGTATATCATAAAAAAGACAGTTCAGAGTGAATATCTAAAAGAGCAATGTTAATTGTCTTTCCTCTCAAAATTTCTTAATCATTTAAAGAAGTAATTTTACAAATGAGTTTTACAATGAGTTTCAAGAAACAGCTTTGCATTAACAAGGATCTCCCCAAACAAGCCAAGATAATCTGAATTCTTTATACATGAAGCCAGATTGATTGCGGTTTGTGGCCAGCCAAACAATGGATTAAATGTTAATTGTGAAGATTTATTTTAAAACCTGAAATAATTGGATTTGAATATTTAATATAAAAATCTAAATCTAATGTTCAACTCAACACTGATCACAGCTGATTGAGATTCATTTTGAATCCATGAAATTTAGACCGAAAGTGAATAATACTTTGATATCTTCATTAGATCTCTGAGACACTGACTCTATATTGAATGTACCAGCTTCTTGTTCTTATTATCAACATCTTTTTTTGTAATTCTATTGGATGAAAATGTGTCTGTTTTCTCCTATAGAACTTACCTACCTTGTCTTTTTAAAATTAATTATTCAAGATAGTTGAAAATGAAAAGGGAAAGTATCGAATTGGATTTTGCAATTTTTATTTTATTTTATAGGCAATCCTTCCCGGGACTCATTGTTGGACATAAGTACGCACTGCATGCGGCGCCAGCTGCCCATTGACCCCTGTACTATAGGACGCTTGTGTAAATGCCATATTCTGAATGCTCGAATTCTGACGATTCTCAGTTCTTGTATGCTTCTGCTGCTATTCGAAGATCCTGGCGGGTTAGCTCCGCCTCCTTCTACAGTGTGAAGTGATGTCAGCAAATGTTTGGGCCAGTGCATGTTGCCAAATGCAGCGCTGCATATGTATACTCGTGTGCATGTGCTTTGCGACTGGCTGATGATTGACAGCTGCATGCAAATTATGTTGATAATCTTTGTTATGAAGATAGCGGTGAGTACTGAAGGTAACAAAACTATCCAAAAGCATCCTCTTGGATTCATAGGAAGGATTACCTTGCATCAACCTTTTCTCGTTCTTGCCCTTTTCATCTTTCATTAACTCTTTCACTCTGTCTCTCATTGATACTATATTTTTCTGTTGGAAGAATTCACGCCTTTTATATTCTTGGACTTATATAAATCATTAGACTATTATCTTCCTGTCTTCCCCCCCCCCCCCTCCATTCTGGTGGCCACTAATTCCCTCTCATTTTATTTTTAGACTGACATTACCTATTTGAATAAAACACATGTGAACCCTAAATACCTGTTCTGTGATAGCTTGACAGAGAAAGAAGGAATTGTATAATGTGGTACATGTATATCATTAGTTTTTTTTCTGCGAACTTTATTCCTTTTGTGAAACGCATTAAGATTCTCAATATCATGCGCTACATAAGTACCATATTATCATCATAAAAAAGTATTTGATAATTAATCTTGTCAAAATTCTTCATTAGAAAAGAAAATCCCTTAATTTTTGTTCCTCAGTGGTTGATTTATGTCATTTCTGCTTATGCAGATTCGTCCATTTAAATCTATAAAACATAGCAATATAAAACATTGTGTGATAGAGGTCTTTGTATACCTTACTGATGAGATCGGTAGCAAATCTCTCATATCTTTGAGGCTATCTATTCTAGTTCAATTGGGTGAATATAATAAGACAGCTTTTCTCTCTTGGGACTACTTTATTCAGTCACTGAATGGATGTCGGGTCATCCCGAAGTGAGGAAGGTGTAGGTATCAAATAGCCAGGTATAGAATCCTTTTAGAAGAGCAAAGTGTTACAATTGGACACTGTGGCATGCCCCTGTATTCCAGCTACATGGGGAAGTTACAAATTGATGCAGAGGTTTGAGGTCCAAGCGCTGGTCACGTCTTTAGGATAGTGATGTGAAATTGGTCCTAGATGTAAATAATCATATCTGATTGAATACATGTCTGTACACACCCATCACACACACATAATGTGTCTTTCAGTTGTTTGGATACTATCACCATCATTATTTTTCCACTTCATATTTTTTTTTAAAGGCCATTTAAATGCTTATCTTACTAATTCATTTATTACATCAGATAACCGTTTGTCTACTGAAATTCTTGTTTCGCGTCATGCTAGAGAAATACTGTTATTTTTTAAAAATCTGTCCAAATTTTGTTGAGAATCTATATACTTTTTAATTTTTTTGTGTTTTGTAGCTTTTCAGTCACAGATGAAATCACAATATTATCAATAACAATTGGACCAAGATCAATTTTATCAATATGAAAATATATTTCCGATTGAATATTTCCAACATGTGTTTTATGATAGACTCTTGAAAGAATTCAAGCTTTGACAATTAATCATTCTATATTGGTACCTTATCATCTTAGTACCATATTCTTAA
The DNA here is from genome assembly GCF_037042905.1 of Lytechinus pictus. Taxonomy (NCBI): domain Eukaryota; kingdom Metazoa; phylum Echinodermata; class Echinoidea; order Temnopleuroida; family Toxopneustidae; genus Lytechinus; species Lytechinus pictus. The sequence continues at coordinate 2,425,710 of NC_087248.1, read as the reverse complement.
ATACACTATAGGGTGTTGGCCAATAATTTATTCTTTCTGTTCAGTATATATATCAGCACCCTGATATACACCTACATATAACTGGAACAGAATTATAGTTAGTGTACTGTAGTTAATCAGTGATGTATTAGCTCCTCTATGGCATAACCATACCAGGTCATGTGTGTTAGTCATGTCAATGTAATTGAATTGGAAGGGTGAGGAGTCAATGATGACCACCGGCTACTGACCACCGGCTAACAGTTGACCTAATAACATGCCTTCATGATGCAGTATACAGTCATCGGTAGAGTATAGTATATTACATGTTTATGGACTTAAGAGTTTGATTCTATCCAGGGCCCGCAATGCATAAGAGTTACCGTTATATGGTAACTTTGCCATCCAATGGTAACTTGCATGGAATCCTTGATTTTGATTGGCTGTTGATCAGCATTACCATGGTAGTTACCATTGGATGCCAAAGTTACAATAATAGTAACTTTTATGCAATGGAGCCAGGTATCAAAGTGGTTTATTTTATTTACACATTATATTTATTTTCTATCTGGCAAAAAGGAGTACAAGAAAATACAAATACAAGAAATTTGAAATACCCATTGACCAGTGGCCAGGGATTGCCAAAAGGAAACTAGTTCCTATTAAAGGTTCTCCTATCAGCTGCCGATGGTTTGCAGACATAATACATTAGGAATAATAAAAATACACAAGTTTTTGAAAGATTGGAAAAATAAGATAATTTCAATGAAATCTTACAATTCTTCTTGTATTTTAGAAATAAGTGATTTGATAAAAATAAGACAGCACTTTAGATGCATAGAATATTAATTGATACAATATCACTTTTCCTGCAGTTTTTTTGTATGACTGAAATGTTAACCTTCCAAAATTTGGAGGTAGGAGAAGAATATAAATTGTAAATTAATGTAATCTGTGCTGATTAGATCATGATGTTAGTAAGATGAGAGAATAATCAGATCATTAGTAATAACATGCCTTGCTCAAACATTAAATGCTCATTATGCCGTTGAACCATTAATCTTGATCGTGTATGCGTCAGCTGGGAAAGACATGATTTGAGAAAGATTTGCAAAATTATCAATAAATAATTCCAGTGCCTTGCGTTATCAATCAATCTTAATGTCATTTTAAAGTTTATGACATACCATGTCTGGAAAGTTGATTGATCGTGAAATTGATTGCATGTTATTTTCTTTATTTGCAATTAAAGGGTATTGGTCATATTTGAAAGTTCTCATTAGCATAATCTTACAATTTATTGGAAAATCTAACAGCCAGTGACATTTGATTTAAAAGTTTAAAACTTTCAATCATGTTTATCTATGTACTAGCCTTCTATGTACCAATTATGATAACACCTGATATAATATTATTTTTTCTTTCTTTAGAAGGAGCAATATTTCACCTTTCAGTAAACAAAGTGTAGTAATTAGTTCTAATTCTCCGTTAGTATTTCAGTGAGCAAGTAGAATTCTATCTTTACCACCAGCCAAGCGGAAATAATAAACATACGTCTTATGATATTATTTTTGATCAGATTTGTCTGTTAAAATGACTTCCTATTTCTAGTTGACTTCCTTACCAATCAAATCTCGGTCTAATCAGGCTCGAAGGATGTATTGCCAATTTGGGTCACGGACAGCTTCCATGCATGAAATGTAATATATGAATTGGAGATGTATATTTAGAATTCACCTTGTAAAGATAGGGCAGATACACCCTCAAATTTTCCTTTGTACGGATTTAAGATTTTCATTGCTCATTTCGTATTTATGGTCCAGTTAATTGTCGTCATGGGCACATTATTTACACTACTTTAATGATTTGAAGTATGGAATAATTGTTCTGTTGACTCCTAGCCTCTTGTTCCATTAACACACTTGTTCTCCATACCATGCTATAATATCCCCCCAGGCACACTTCCGAGTAAAATAGTGCTAACCATCCTACCTTATCTAAACCTGATCTATTTATAGAAACAGGACCATCTTTATTAAAGAAAGGATGAGAAAAGAAGATCTACCAACCTACGAGATGGAGAAGTGTAATATATCACTCGTTGAGTGGCAAGGAATTAGTCGCTTACTTCAGTCTTCTTCTTTCAAGGCTTAGCATGACGTCATAGGGTTGAACCTTCTGTCCGTTAATTAAGCTGTCAGCAGATATTACTGCTTTGAAGCGTTTTCCTTGTATGGTCCACCTTGCGCTGGACAATCAGCTACCATGGCTTTACATGGACAAACAAGAAAGAACCTTAGATTTAAACACAAAAACAATCAATGATTGATCATCCTGGTAAATTACAAGTAATGAAGCAACAAATCCTGACAAGTTATAAGCTGATGGAGGTAGTTGCTTATTTAGTTTTTGTCCCCATATCCACAATTATTTTTTCACCTTTTTTCTAAATTATGTCACCTCTAAAAAAAAATTTGTCATGTCAGTAAAGCACCCCATCTATACAATACATGTAATACATTCTTTCAAACTGCTTTGAGATTCTTTTTTAGCATTGAGTTGAGCAAGTAATATAACTTTTCTCAAATATACGATGTATATAAAAAATTAATTTAGATACCTTAATAATATTCATTTTTTAAATCATAAGCTGATAAGTAAACACATCACAACATACTTGATCTTCAAATTATGGTAGAGACAAAAGACCAGAGCCACGTTGCTCCCAGAATATTTTTTGTCCATGTTGCTTTGGATGTGGGTTTGTTCCCCATTCTCCAACCAACTTCAGTCAAACATCCTAATATCTTCTGCATTTTAGCACAAAGCATATTATTACAGCCTTGAAAAAAGTTTATTCAATACTAGCTTTATAGACTATTGTTTTCCATTGAAAGGTCAATTTTTTAAATGCCTATTCTGTTTCGTAAATTGACCAAATAACTTTTAAAAGGACTTACTAACATATGTTTCTTATACTTAAAATAATTCTCTTTTAAATTTGGATATGGATAACACATTTGGATTAAATTAATGAATTTGACATTAGTCATTTTTATGAGTTGTGATGTATCATTTTCAAGGTTTTTACACCACTGGGGGCAGTCAACCTGTTAATGGAACGAGCAATGAGGAGTAAGATAAAATTCTGATTCATAAGTCACCGGCTTAGTAATGATGTAAAAGCTTGATCTTGGGTTGAAACATGAGATGTCTTCACTAAACCCCAAGGTCATTTATATTCTGGGAGTAACTCTAGACCATCTTAAGAGTATTGGAATAATGCATGGATAATGACATGGTCAAACACCTCACTACACGGCCAAGTTCACACTAAGTTTTAAATTCATTGAAATATGTTTTTGTTTTATTTACTGTGTTGATTTGATTATTATGAAGGTAGTGATCTGTAAGATAAGTTTTATTAGGTACTGATCAAACTGAAATTGAAAGTAAAAATTTGATTGAAGGAAAAGTAGCCTCATCAAAATTGCATAATATCACTTTAAGAATAATAAACATCATAACATAGAGGTACAATTTAATCTATTGTATGATTAATGATAATCCAAAAATATAGTTATTATAATATTGAAAAAATATATATCCTCAATGTTTAGACAATCAATTGTTTGAATTTGATTTTCATCTTTTTTTCCCTAAAAAAAATCCAAATACAACGAATAACAGTGCAAGGTCTGTAGAGAGAGAAAAGTCTAGGATTATTAAATTTTGTTGAAATGTGAAGAACTAAACTGCACTCTAGAAATATTTAATTTGAATACAGGGGAAAGGAAGTATTGACGTCAGCAGTACACAGGGAAGATCTGATACTAATGTACCACTGACCATATGAATTTTGATATCTGTAATGTTATCACCTCTCCTGATCTGTATAAGATCTTAACATAGGAGGAGAGGAAGATACAAGGGGGTGACATAATATGCACCTGTCACAGACTAACCGTGTTCAGTTATCACTCTTTTACCCATAAACACATTTTTCGAAGGAGATTAGATGAAACCTAGCTGTCTTTAAGCGATCTTCCACTCGTCATAAAATTACAGTAATATAACTTCAAAAGCCGAACGGCAGTGTTTGAAAGATCACATGAATGCAACATAGATGTCAATCATGTTTGTAAGGTGTCATTGTTGTGGTCTGCTAGTAGATTGCCCATTCAAAATGAACTTTCTGGGCCAAATTGTGTAGTTTAAAATCATAGACCTACAGTGGTGAAATGCACAGTGGTTGAACTTGAAGAGAGTTAAAATCAGCATTAACAAAGAAAACAGATGATGCTTGCAGGTGATGATGATTATGATGATGATGGTGGTGATGATGGTCGTGGTGGTGATGATGATGATGGTGGTGATGATGATGGTGGTGATGATGGTCGTGGTGGTGATGATGATGATGGTGGTGATGATGGTCGTGGTGGTGATGATGATGATGGTGGTGATGATGATGATGATGATGATGATCATGATGACGATCATAATGAGGATGATAATGATGATGATTATGATGATAACGATGATCATGATGATGATGATGGTGGTGATGATGAGGATGATGATGATGATGATCATGATGATCATGATGATCATGATGATGATGATGATGATGATCATGATGACGATCATAATGAGGATTATAATGATGATTATGATGATAACGATGATAATGATGATGATGATGGTGGTGATGATGATGATAAGGATGATGATGATGATGTAAGAATGATTCCAGTGTTGCGTCTGATGATGACAAGAATGATGATGCTGATGGCACGAGCACAGCAACAGTAAACCATGATTTGTCTTTGTGTTATGATTTGTATATTCACTATTCTGACTCATGTTTTATGAGAATTACCTGAACACGCCCCTAGAAAGAGAAGAAGTATGCTTGAGTAATAAACACACACAGAGTCTCACCCAGACAGGTGGTCATCATCTTATCTATTCCTTGGATTATTTATAGATTAAAGTGCAAACTTGAGCACCATTTTAAGTGTATCTTCATATGTTGAATGTATGTAATCATGGAAGCTTCTCAAACGCATGCATTGCTCGTTTCATAGGAGTTAGCCTTCTCCTGTTGAACAGTCTTCATATAAATGTTCACATAAATGTTATGCATTGAACTGTAAGCCTGGTAATAGAAACTGCATAAAAATCTAATTACTGATAGTCTGTCATAGAAAGCTTTCTTATTATGATTTATGTCTTACCCTTGTTTATTTTAAGATGGTTTAATAGCCTTGTCATCCCAGTAAAAATTGGATTATGTTATCATTCACAGTATCATAACGTATGGATACCTGTCAGCTTTTTCTATTGATACAGATTAAAGTGTCTATGAATGACCAGTCTATATTTAGTGTCATGAAATTCATTGTTGTTTATGCCCAGTAACTATGTCTAAATCTACTCATTCAAATGAATGAAGAAACAATGGATTTAAACCCAAACATGCAAGACATCATTTTTAATTGTATTATTTTTCTAGATAAGAAGTGATCGCCAACTTCTCCGTGCTTCATCATTGTTGTCATCTCTGATGTTGATGTTAGTAAAAACTTGTTCTTTGGGTTGATTTCAGTGGTATACCTGGTTCCAGTAGGTTTTTAAAGTTGCTTAAGTTCTTGTTAATATATCTTTGCACTCATGTGATGTTGGTAATATGGGGTGTACTCAAAGATTTGAGAATTACTAATGACCACTGCCCAATCCACATGCACTAATCCAAAGGGGAGACAGGGATAGGATCCCCTTGCTGAAATAAAATAGGTCTCATGTTCCTTTAAAAAACTTTTTTTGCTTTAAGTTTTTTTTGGAGAGGAAGTTACTGGAATCCTTTTATACAATCTTAAATTTTCTTAATTTTCTTACATGTCCGTTGATTAAAAAAAAAAAAACGAATCAATCCACCTTATGTGGTCTCAGGTGTGTGGTCTCACATTAATGAAATACTGGATCTGTCCCTACCCTGCTTCTTCCTAATAATTTTGTCCCTTATTTTAGAGGATCTTTCACAGTCATGCTCCTAGTCCTTTGCCAGGACTGTTCTGCTTTTCAGTTGATCAATAACACAATCCTCGACCTCTACGCCCGAAATGAAAACAGCCCCACGATTTCCTACCCTCGGAAAGAGGGGATAGCGCGATCACTGGGGATGGTGCGCAGGGGAGAATGAAGCAAGGGGAGAGAAATAACAAGTACACCGACGTCTAGAATCTAGACTATCATGCTCCTAGTCTGGATCTGACGTTACTAGTTATTTGATTGGAAATCCCTACATCAGTCCTCTCTCTTTTCACCTTCTCCTACTAAGAGAGAAGAATGATGTGGAGGTTTACAAACAAATAACTACTAATGTCCAGATCTAGACTATCATGCTCATCACATCATCACATTAAACAAAAGGAAAAAATAAAAGAAGAAAAAAGACGAGAAAATGAAAAAAATGGGAAAGTAGAAGAAAAAAAAGGAAAAAAGATACAGAAAAGAAATAGAGAAAAGAGAGAAAAAAAAATAAGAAAAGAAAAGAACAAGAAAATAAAAAAGGAAAAAGCATAAGACAATAAAAGAAAACAGAAAAAAAGAAAGGGAAAAAATATGCAGGAAAAAAAAAAAAAAAGTAAAATAGAAAAAAAATGGATGAAGGGAAATAATTTTCCATCCTCACAAAGAAGGCTCCAAATCAAAGCAGTGGCAAAAATAGTCATTTTCTGATTGGTTGCCAACCCAACACAAGACAGAAGAAGAATGTAATGGCTAACCAAAACTTATCTATGAGATTGTCTTGTCATTAATGTATGAGGGCAGCAGACTAGCAATTTCAACAGCTCTCATGAACAGGTAAACATGTATAATTACAGGGATATGAAGAGCTTCAAAAACATTTTGGATACAAACTCCTTCCCAACCACTTATCCCTTTCATTAAGACTTAATATATTGAATAAATGATGAGATTGTTGCATACCCTTTCAACCATAAAGCGTTACCAAGGCAACATCTTAATTATCCCATTATTGCCATAGACAATGGACAATTTCAAGAACTAATAATGGTAGCAAAGGGTAATAACAAGAAGAGATAAGGTTGACATAAAAGGCTAGAAAACATTATGGTTGCTTTAATTGCACATGATGGTTCTTGTAACCGTTGGTAACGAGATCCTTGTTTCTTTGAACTCATCTCATCGAGGGTATCCATTAATCAGAAGGTATCATGTGAAGGAACAGGTGGTGGTGATGGGAGAGATCTTTGACATAATTAAAATGAGATTATTTCTGAAAATCTGCTTAGAGGAGTGATAATGCTACTAACATACAATATTCACATTATTTGCAAAGTATATAGAGAGGCACCAAGAACCAATTTGAAAGCTGTTATGAATATTATGCATTATTAGCTCTTACAGTTTTTTCTTGTTTAAAGGGGAAGTTCACCCTGACAAAAAGTTTATTGTAAAAAAGGTAGATAAATAATACAAAATATAGCTGAAGGTTTAGAAAAGTCCATTGGTATAAAAAAAAGTTATTAGAATTTTGATTACTTGATTTGTGACGTCATACACAAGCAGCTCTCCTCCATATCGTCATTTTCTGAGAGAAAATCAATGAAATGTCATTTTCTCAGAAAATTGAAAATGGTTTGTTCTGTACCTTCAGTATATCAATAGACAAATCTTTAGAAACCGGTTCCTAAAAAAACAAAACAAAAATAAGTCATCATGAACCTTTAAAAAATTGAAATTTATGCATTTTATATTACACAACATATGAGACAGCTGCTTGTTTATGACATCAGAAATCTGAAACTTAAAATTCTAATAACTTTTTAAATCTTTAATGGATTTTCCTCAAACCTTCACCAATCACGAGTTAGGAATGAGCAAAGTAAGATAAGAAACATACAATGTAAGGAAAATGTTGTCATTTTTGGCTGTCCATAATTTTAGCACAGAGGTAGTCCATGGTCTTAAATAAAACCCGACGTCAGAATACGGACCAAAAGCTTCTTGTGGCATACATGATTGAGGGAGGAAGAGATCAAGAGAGCATAGTGTGAGGATGAGAGAATTCCATTGAGAAAATCTAAGATTGATTTTTCTTTGATAATGAGAGATTCATTGATTGGTGATAAGTGGGTTGGCTGAGGGTATGCTAGGTGGTTAGGGGTTTTGAGGAGGGTGTCGAGAGCCCTTTCATTCTCTCTTCTAATTCATGCTTTTATTATGCATGCATGGATGTTGCGCATTGTGAGGAGGAGGGTGATAATGGTTTGTGCATTCTTCCAGGATGTGGCTATATAGGACCATTGAAGTGGTGTGAATGGTCATGATTTCTATGAAAGTATTATTCATATGATAAACTCTTGTGATATGAATTAAGAACATGAATAGTGCAATCTCTGGCTAAAAAGTAAATAGATTAAACAATTTTTGAACTATAAAACTATGGTTGGTAACTTTTCTCTATGCAAAAAATAGATTGGACATCAAGTTTAAATTCCGTCACATCCTTAAAAAAACAATTAAAACATTGAGACTTTTCAAAACAAGGCAGCCCTTACCTATTATTGTTTTTTTATGCATTATCCTTTACTATCTATTATCGATTGACAATTATATCAATAATGATAATATTTATATTTATTATCTGTAAATTATCTTCTTAGTGTTTAGAGCTATAAAGATAAGCCAACATATTTCATTGTGTCAAGATCATTTAATTTGTCCCATATAAATATATGCATTCCATTGCTCTTCAAAGCTAGTTGAGATATACTGCCCTCTACCATTGGTAGATAGTTATTTTATTATGTCTGGATATCACTTTATGCTATGTAGATTTCAGAAAAAAAAGCTTGTCTCAAGTTTGAAGGTAAACACCACAGATTCCAAACTTTGTAACAATTATTTGAGAATTATTTGAGATACTAAATAGGTTCATTATTGCGGAATGAAATAATCGCTAGAGGGTATTAATTTGTCTCGCAATCTACTATGGTCAACAAGGAAATTCGTGATCACTCTCGCAAATAGTGTTCACTAGCTTTCTAGGAAATTCGTGATCACTCTCGCAAAGAGTGTTTACTAGCTTACAAGTTCACGAGCTTTCAGATAATTTTCGTCACTTGATAAAGAGTTGCAGCGGCACTCGAAAGCTCGTGAACTTGTAAGCTAGTGAACACTTTTTGTGAGAGTGATCACGAATTTCCTAGAAAGCTAGTGAACACTTTTTGCGAGAGTGATCACGAATTTCCTTGTTGACCATAGTAAATTGCGAGACAAATTAATACCCTCTAGCGATTATTATTTGAGATATTCAAGTTAAGTTAGTATCATAAAAATCAGTTTTATGAGAGCTATGGACATTCTAACAAAAGGAGAATTTGAAACAAATATTTCATGATACAGTACTTCTTTGTTAATGTAAATGAATTTTCCCAGTAAAAATGGAAGAGAGCTAGATATTTTAGGATACATTTTTTCACATGTAGGTAATGCTCGATGTATTTTTGTGCTGAATACTCCAATATCTCTCCCTCTCTCTCTCTTCTATTTACATCATACTCTTTTATTTACATCATAATCACTATCATATATTTCTTCTAAGATTTTGAATCTATAGCACCACTTCTCCAAGTAGTTCTTCAATTTTCAAAATTAAGCTGATGAAAATCAAACTTTTTAAAGACCAAGGATCGTCTTGTTGTCCAGCAGTGGGTGGAATTCATCCATGCAGAACCCAACAAACCAGAGGACATCAATGTGTTCTATTCTACCAGTCACGTACACCGATGATGCCGTCCTATTGCATGCAAACATCATCCTCCCTAGATACTCTTCAATGCTTTCTAAGAGTAGATACCCTCTGGGTATCGCTTGTATCGTCATCCCAATGATTCATCATCGCTTTTGCTGCTCAACGACACCGCGGCAACCAACCTCACAACAACGGGCTCCTCCACCGTCGCTTAAAGTCCTCAGGAATAGCGAAGAGTAAATGTCCTGAAAATGTAGGACAGCTATTTGTTGGAATCTGTGCCAGAGTGCTAATTTTAGATGGTGAGAGTGATTGGAGATTGATGAAGAGAATGAATACTTCAAAGAGGAAAGACTTCCTTTGTGTCAATGTACTTTTTTATACAAAAAAGGAAGAGCTTTTCCAGAAGAATACGGCTTAAGAGATTGTAAAAAAAAAAGATGGTTTCCGGAATGTTTGGGAGGAAGGCTTAGTTTCTCTAATATGTATATTTAGTTTATTTAGGGTTCAGGTGAATCAACTGAAGAGAATAGGACATTAAAAAATTTCAGGATAAATTAATGATGAACTTTCTTTTCTATAATAGGTATTTCTTTAAGTCTTAGTCAAAAATAGTCTCTTAAAATATTTTATGGAAATGTAACTCCATTTAGGTTACTTTAGGCCTACGTATAATCCTTTAAAACGTTCAATGTCTTTTTATTCTATATTCAAAAATTGATTCGGTCCTTGTATTACTTTTATTTTGTATTCATGTTTGAGGAGATACAAGGAGAAGAGAAAAGGTTAAATACCTTTTATAGGCACTTGAATGAGACATTCTTTACTGAATGCTTAGGGGTGATAGAGAAAAGATTGACAGTTGGAATTAAAGGTACTATAGGGTGTATATTCGTACTCCTTTCTGAAGTTTCTTTTGGAGTTTCATATTATGTAGGAGCTCTTTAAACTTCACTATCCCACTCTTTATTCCATAATAGAGTGGGAAGAGAAGAGTGTGGCTAAGGTTGGGGTATATAGTTCAGGAGTGGTGGGATGTGTTGTAAAGTAAGAAGTCTAAACATTCAAGAAAAGTACATTGTAATTTAGAGCAAGATGTTACTTTTATATTTGATTTTTTAGGCCACATCTTTCATTTACTATATATTCTACCTCATGATTTATACTGGCTATTTCATTTTACAATATATTAAAAAGTTGATTTTTTTATACATTCGTGAAAACTTTACAATATCTTTGATTTGTATTTAAACGAGATAATGGACAATGATATGTGACTTGCTTTGAGTAATAAGGATCAATTTTCTTGTTCTTCTGATCTGGAAGAAACCATATTCAAGCAGAATAATTGTCCCTAATGCACTATCAATTTCATAGTTGAGTGGATCATTGTTGAGCATGAAATTGTCTTGGAAATCGCCTTCAAAATGAGTGAAGGAATGAAGTCTTGCTCAAGGGAAAGCTCGGAGGAGGGGACATTGATTGAGAATTAATCATCTTTCTCAATAATCATTCCATACAAGGGGCTATAGTCTGCATTGCCATGATCTACGTCAGGGATGCTTTCTTGAAAAGTTTTGTCCAATTTGCTCTAAGCCTATCAAATGCAAGGATCCAGTCGCTGATTACAGTAATTAGTGAAAATCACTGACTAATGAAATGCTCACCCATTTTCGTGCTTGTGCTTTCTTGGGAATAATAATTTCAAAATTGACTCCATTTACGTAAATAACTGAGAAGAGCAAAGAGAGAAATATGAGGAAATTCAAAAGAAAAATAAAAGTGGATCATCTGTTCTTTCAGTGTATTAGATACAAGGTAATGATCCAGCATTGTCATCTATTTCAAACAAAAGTTAAACTAGTTCTTTCTATCACTCAATCCTTATTCCTATAAAACTAACCTTAAACACTTCATCTAAATGTGAGCTTGGGTCTTCTATTCACATTTTTGGAAAACACTATAAGCCTGAAACTGAAATAGAAGCAAAAGAAAAAATAGCTCATCCATCTATAAAGTATAAAGAAATAAAAGCAAATAGCAAAGGAAGTGAAAAGTGAACTAAAGAATGTATGAAAAGACGCAAGACCCAAATTATTAATGAATTGTTAAATTATTGAATTGGTAAAAAAGAATGTTCATATAGCTTAGGTAAAATCAGAGTTTTATAGTGGAAAAGGACACAAGATAGCAAGGAAAAACTAGGGGAAAGAAGTGAAAACCCCGCCCACCCCTCAAAGACATTGTACAAGGATTAGAATGAAATAGAGTAGAAGTAATTAGAAGGATATCTGTCTCATAACTGATGTAATTGAAACGAAGATGACGACTGTCAGAAAGTTGCAGGTCCTTGACATTTATCATTTATTAAGTCATTGACTACTGCATGCTATATTCCTCGTATCAAGCATATTGGGACTGATTATGTTCAGGAGGCGATGGGTTATGTCATTGATATTGGATGGGGGTAAATGGACCGTGCTTCACAAGTCATCCAACTGACACATTTAAGCTGAGCTGACATCACCCAATATGATTCATTGACTGTTGATGACATTTACATTTTACTTTATGATAAAGAATAGATTCAAGATTTGTAATTAAAAGAAAATAATTAATAATATAGGATTTGTATAGCGCATGTATCCACCTTGTTAGGTGCTCAAGCGGTCCTATATTACCCCGGCTAAAGTAGTCTACCGATTCTGGCGTTCAGAGCTTCTTGAGGAATTACTTTCTGCCAGTTTCCATTTACCTCACCTGGGTTGAGTGCAGCATAATGTAGGTACTTTCTTGCTGAAGAGATAAAAAACACAGCATGGCTGGGAATCGAACCCATGTCACTCAGATTGAAAGACAAGAGCCGTAACCACTAGACCATGACATCCCCATTGTATTTTTTTATTTTCTCATCATTAAATGGGGTTTAAAATAAGTAAATTGAGACCAAAAAACGATAGGCACACACAGAGAGACTGATTCAGAGAGGGGGAGGGGGGGGGGGGGTAAAGGGGAGGAGGAAAGAAAGAATTTGTGTCAGTCTGCATGAGTTCATTTAAGTTGTTCTCAAAATAAGTCTTCTCCCACAGGGTTTATGTAGCTCTGTGTGGCTGCCAAGTCATTGCCAAGACCAGGCCAAGTTAGAGGGGTCGTTATGGTGATTTGTTGGTATGCCGGAGGGAAAGAGACTGTGTGCGCGCTCTCTCTCTCTCTCTCGCTCGATACTTTTAGACCAACTCCTAAACTGAAAATACCTGGTTTTCCTTGATCCTCAAATCTAACCCAATCAGAGAATTCCAGGTGCTTCTGCTGTGTAGTATGATATTAAATGACATATAATAATATCCCTGAAAGGAAGAAAATGCTTGCTAATAAAAGTACTTTTCCCAATTGCGAGAAGGATATTTTTGCATTTAAAGGCAGATAACAAGAACTTTCCCATTCCAAGAGTAGTCTGGAGCATGGTACATGGTTGGGATTGCCATTTTAAACAGCTATGTCAAATTAGTGCCCCATCTGTTAAACAGACCATTCTGCGGACGCTCATTTACTTTGAGAACCTGATATTGTCCGGTTCGGGTGGGTACGAATGGGGAAGTTCATTGGGTATTTTGGGGTCTGAACAGGTTCTCTTAAATCTCTGTGTATTTGGGGGATTGAGTCAGTCTGAAAGCTCCTTCTGTTTCTCTGTCTCTCTCTCTCTGCTACTCTCTTTCTTTCATAGGTTCCAGGGTTATAGAGAGAAAGTGTACTTGGCTTCCAAACTTTCCTTGGTTGAGTGATGGAGCAGTCTTGTGAAGGTGATCCCTGGATATATTGTGTGTGCTGATTTGTATTCTTTCCCTCCTCATTGGGGAAAGTTGTAAACAAGTTCTCAACTTTTATTACATCTCTTCAAGTTGAACTTCATATCCAGGGAGTGTCACCTGTGCGTCTCTGGTCTAGAAGTTTGTCATGGTATAGAGGTTTTCTCAAACCCTGATGCTTATTTGCCTTCAAACTTGCATTTTGTGTATAGGCTACAGTGTCTTCAGCCAGAACTTTTGTAAGAAAAATAGAGTCTTTTCTTGCTTTTGAAGACCTAGTGCTGTATTTGGATCATTGGCTACATATTAATGGATCAATTCTCTCAGAACGAACAGTTCTTGATGCTTGGAGTTATAACTCAAGGATTAGCCGTATGGTGTCTTTGTCCATCTTCTTATAGCAGTATCAAAAATTTAGTTCATATGGTATTATTTGTAACTGAAAAGCAAACCTCATGGGTATAAAGCTTTACCAATCAAACTTTTGGATGCTACTGCTAGATGAAAAGTGACCATTCAAACCAAGATGTTTAGAAAATTGAGAAGAGCTTTCAGTGTCAAGAGTGTTCTGTCACATAACATAAAGAAGAGGCAGGTAATTATTCTTTTGTATTTTTGAAGAATTTATTTTTAAAATTATAACAATGATAGTGTTTCCTTATTGTTATACAGTGTTGATGCCTGTTCATGTCATACTCCAGGCACTCTAAAACAACTAACCTGGCTTTTGCATAGCTGATAATAAGGCACTTTGGTATTTCAAGGAATGGCTACCTACCTACCCTGGCTAAATGATGATCAATTTTTTGCCGTATAGGGAAGTTACCGAAACCAAACAAGCTGGTCATCTTGCTGGACTTGTTGCTGATAAACTTTTAATTACACTCAATGAGCACTCCATTGTTCACTAGACAATGGTGCATTTTCTATGAATGCCTAATGGGGATATCTTGGTGATATTAATGGATATATTGTAGAGATATAAATTGATATATCAGCAAAAATTTGTTATATTTTAGAAAATCACGATTTTCATAATATTTTTGTATTAAAGGTGGCATGGTGAAATATGTATGTGAGATGTGAGGATTTTAAACCACTATTATTCTGGAGTCTTACATTTTCAGTATTTCAGGTATGAAGTATTATATGACTCAGATTGAGCCCATGTGACTCGTAGGTGATGGAATAGTTTGTGTTTTTTTAAGAAATGATTTGTAGCATTGTGAGAGTTCTTACAGGTAATGTAATTCATATTTACGGTAAAACAAGTAATCAAGCCATTTGGTTCAAGCTCATGGAATATCTTGTCTTCTTTGGAAACAGAGGGCACTAACCCACATTATTTTCCAACTGATATCTCTAATGTCTTTTTACATCTTACAAATGATTCAATCATGGATATCGCTCAGTTTGGAACCAGAATGCCTCTATACAATGTAAAATCTTATGCGGTAACCCCTTTTCAGCTCTGAAGGTTTTTATCCTCATGTTTTCCGATGTTCATAGTGATGTTCGAAGCGTCTGTTGGCCTGTATCACACTGACTTTGTGGCTGTCATCATGAAATCCAAGTCCTTGTCCTTCCCCATGTCGTCTATACCTTGGTAATTGTGTGATTAGTATTGAGTCAGTAGGGAACGTGTTTTTTATCACTAGGATTGGAAGAGGGCCATCACCATGTTCATCCTCCACTGCACCTGTCTCACACATTTTTTAGCAACATGAAATCAGGCAATTATGTTTCCTCTTGCCATGTCCGACAGAAGGTCATAAGTTCACAGTTCTACTTTTCCAATTTCCACATTTCATCTTTCTTGATATCAATATGAAAAGAAAAATCCTTTTCCCCTGCCATGTCTGACAGAAGATTATAAGTTCACAATTCTGCTCTTCCACTTTTCATATAACATATTTTTATGTACTCTAGATGAAAAAGGGAAATAATGTTTTTCCTGTCATGTTGACTCAGATCAAAAGTTTGCGAATCCAGCTTATTATCGTTCTCAACAGGGATGATACTTGAAAGGCCTATTCCAAGAATAAAAGCTGTTGATACCTAATCACAATATAAGGTCATCTGCTGCCCTGATTTCTTTTTCTATTTTCTTGTTGCCTTGCTTTTGAGAGATATTGATGCCAATCTGACCGCAATCCAGTAGCAAGGTCCAAATAAACTGACCTTTTTTAAACATAACCCCCCCCCCCAGAAGATACATCAAGAAGTATATTGGTTTACAGATATAAGAATTTTTAGTCTTTCCAAGGCTGGATTTCTTTGCCATCAGTGGCTAGTAACATATCTTAATGTTTCAATATGGATACTTTGTTGAAAGATGGATGGTTTCACAACAACTGTTTGATGGCCCTGCTCTGGGTGTGCTAGTCTTGATCTAGTACCATCTTGTTACACAGATCTCAATGTCACTCTGAATGTCAGGTCAAAGATCAGCTCTCCCAGGATGCTCAGAGAATAATGATGATGTTTACTCTATGTCAAACAAATCCATGATGTGTTTATATTTGACAGTATTCCGCCCCAAGGTCATTGGTCCTATGTAACAGAACACCAGAAATAACAGAATGTCCTAAAATGGATGAGACTTCTAGTGCTTGGACTTGAAAATGAAAATATACCCAGTCTGGTATGTAAGGTGATAGTAATGGTATCCAGTCTGTTGTTATTTATTTAGATTTACTTCTGTATTACCTATAATGCTCCTCCCCCTCTTCCTCTCTCTTTACTCTTTCCCATCCACAAGCACCTCAAAATGTCTATTTATTCTTGCGCCCATTACTCGTCTTCTCAACTTCGTTATACCATCTCCCCATCCATCTCCCCATCCATCTCCTCTTCCTCCTCCTCTTCTTCCTCCTCCTCTTCCTCCTCCTCTTCTTCCTCCTCCTCGTCTTCCTCCTCTTCTTCCTCCTCTTCCTCTTCC